>NC_132838.1:89534573-89843073 GCF_048164855.1 Canis lupus baileyi | reverse complement strand
AAATAGGTGGCAGGTCAAATTTGGCTGACAAACTATATTGCCAACCCCTGATTTAACCTGAAAACTAAAAAAAAGCAAAATGGATTCTTGGGATGCTTTTGTTGGAATCACAGAACATTGAGAAACTTGGCAGGTCTTGGCCAGTGGTGACTCTGACCTCGTAATTTAATTGAAAGTAGGTGATTATGCACGCTGGCAAGAATATGGCTCCCTTTCAGGGTACGTATTAATTGTAGTTCATTGAAGTTCATTAAATTCATTGAAGAAACATGCAGATGCCAAAGCAATCCAATACAACTTCATACATCAGAGTGACACTCAACAGGCATGGATCTGGGGCACAGTTCTGCAGCACAGAACTGAGTCTAGAACTTTTGTCCTCTCATGTGGAGGAGACATGGGGTGGTTCTCACGTGGAGGTCTCACAAAGCAACAGGATTTCTCTGGTAAGATCTTAGGGGTGGTTTCTTAAGAAGGGGAGAGGTGGAATTATCAGCAGCACCTCGTGTGTGCCTTTATCGGCTGTTCAAGCGCAAAATCTGTTCCAGGCTACTACATGTAGATTCCAACTAGTCTTCTAGAAGTACAGCCAAAGATATGGTGACCCACAAGGGAAAAAAATAACATGATTTTGCTGTATAAAAAAGCTTAGTTGTGAGCTTATAATACATATTGTTTATTTATTTGAGAGAGAGTGCACACCAGAGGGAGAGCACAAGCAGAGGGAGTAACAGAGGAAGAGGGAAAAGTAGAACAGGGAGCCCAATGTGGGGCTCAATCCCAGGACCCTGGGATCATGACCTGAGCCAAAGGCAGACCCTTTAATGACTGAGCCACCCAGGTGTCCCTAATAATACATGTTGACAGTTTGTTATGGCCTGAATTCTGGAATACCTCCCACTGGGTGTATACAAATCTGGGATTATTAATTAATTCTTGGTTAATTACATTAATAGTGTCATGGGAGCTACAGGAAAGGGTTGAGTTTGAGAGGTCATCAGAAAAAGGGGGCCTCAAGTGGTTTGGAATCTACAAGAACAGGTGGCTCAGGACTTTAGCCTTCAATATTGCTTTAACCAACTTATGCATAAACCATAGTCCTGAGCGACCAATTACCTACTCATGTGTCCCATATATGGTGACAAGGTGAGTGGAAGCTTATTAAGAAGACACAGCTTCGAAAGAGTTTGCAAAAACATGACTGTGGGTATAGTTGTGGAACCTTTGGGACCTCGTCGTCTGAACATAATTTGGTCTAGAACCCTTCCTGAGTAGTAGGGAATTGGGGCATTTACTCCATTTGGAATTTCCTAACTGTTCACTCCTCCAGCAGCAGGAAGTGGTTAGGAAAATGGTTGCTGCTTGTAATATATTGCAATGACTAGTCCAGGCTTATGGAGAGCAAGGACTGTGTCTTTATCTCCCTATCCCCAGGGCTTAACCCAGGACCCAATCCCCAGGGGCTGCTCTAAAATGTTTGCCCAGTGAATGAATCCTGGTCAGTATCATCCTGTTTGCAAAGCTAGTATCCTAGAGAGAGGAGCTGCCAGGAAGGGAGCTGGCTCCTTTTTTTGTTACACAAATCATGGCAGACATTGAATCACTCCAAAAGAGACTAAGGCTATTGTTTTGGGATTGGAACAAAATATGTCTACAAGATGTAAAAAGCAGAAAACCATTCAGATAGAATCACAGTGGCCCCCACCCCACCCCAGCAGATATGGGAGTAGGGTAAGGGACTGGCAGTCAGATTTATATGGCAGGTATATTTTTAATCATGGCTTATTCTTAACAACCAAGATTTAAGGCCAGACAAGTTTCAAGGGCAAATTTCTTAGGGAAAATGTCTGATGTCAGAGCTGCCTGAGACTTCTCCTTTTTCAGAAATAAGTGGCCAGGCTTAATTATTTTGTTTCCTCCTCTTCTTTCCTCTGGCCCCTGCCAGTATGCTTATCTATAACAAGGGCTTTATCAGTTGACTTAAGAAAACACATTTCCTTCAACAAATGTTACAATATGATCTTATGGTCGTTTTATTTTTCAAATATCCCCACCACTGATGAAAACAGATCCGTAGAGAATGGAGATACTGTGAGCCAAAAGCAAATTAATGCTGCCACAGCTCTGCCCCCATGCCACCCTGGTGGCCAGGTCATAGAGCAAGAAGGAAGGACAGAGCCAAGGGGATGAGGTTGTACCCAGGAACCCCAGAACCCAGCTGAGGCTCCAGACCTGAGCCTTTCATTGTAGGCTTCAGTTGAATGTGGGCGTCAGGTGAATCAGAACAGATGAACTTAACTTTGCTAAGCCTAAGGTCACATGGGGGTAAGCTTATCACAGGTAATTTGCTTTACTGTAATAGAGAAACTGCCTACTCCCATTGCATCCAGTAGGCTTCTAAGGGACATTTATTAAATATCATCTCCTCCTTGTCCCTCCACCTCTTTCTGGCTCCCACATCTCCAGACCAAAGAAACTTGAGCACCTGCTCATAGTTTGGCCCCTAGGTCTCCCCCAGCATTAACCACAAGTAGGTATTCATTGTGACTCCCTATGTGTTCATTGGCTCACTGATCCATTCTGGGTGTTCCAGGGCCTGAGGATCATTTTCTCGGACGCATCACGGCTCATCTTCCGGCTCAGCTCCTCCAGCGGCATGCGGGCCACCATCAGACTGTATGCAGAGAGCTATGAGAGGGACCCCAGCGGTCATGACCAGGAGCCCCAGGTATCTTCAGCCCTGTGTGTCCTATCACTTCTGGAAAATTTAGGGAGCTCTTGTGAGCTCGTAGTTAAGTTCTGGAAAGTAAGTTCTGTACTGATAGATCCAGCTGAAGGACAAGCTTGCAGTAACTCCAGGCAGATTGTATTCATTCATTCATTACAGTGTTTGGAACAGAAAAGTTCGGCTCTGGATTCTTTGATGAGTGTAGACCAGCATTTCCCAAATGACTTTCCCTTCTTGATGGTTTTGCAGTTTGTTAATCGGGGTGACATCAAGAAAAAGCACCTTGTACAGATAAAGAAATTTCTGGTGAGAGCCAAGCTGGTCCAATTCCTCAGAGCCTTGACTCTGCGCTTGTAGATAATGAATCTCCAGGTGTTTGGCAGACTCTGAGTTGGATCATGACCTTGAGGTGTGAACGTGGATGGGCCTCCTGTCTGAGATCACTGCAGAGCCCAGCTTCTCTTGAGGGGCGACGGCTGGTCTGTATTTAAATTTAAGGGAGGCTGAGGTAGACCAGCCAAGGCCGGGCTGCCTTGTGTTTGGCAAAGCCCCTTATGTTGTCAACAATAGAGCTAATTAAGAACTCAGAAAAAAATTATAAATAGCTCAACCGTAAGCATCCCCACTCTCACATTCATTAAAGCTGCAGGCAACGTTAATTAATAGCAGAAAGGACCCACCAAACTACACTGCTGGCTGACCCTGGCCCCCTGGTCTCTACTTCACCCTGGGGTTTGAAGCACAGTCCTTGATGAAGTGATTTCTTGAGGTGAAACCAGTAGTTCTATATGCAATGCTTCTTTTGTGGAGAAGTAGAGAAGCAAAGAAAAACTCGCTGCTGCTCATTTTAGAGTTCCAATAATAATCTGCCATCCTTGTGCCCTAGAATGATATAAGTAAGGGTTTTCTTTGTCAGTGGTTTAGTGTGTTTTTCTTAAAATGGTATCTTTCTTGGGAGCATCGCAAAGAACTTGACAGATAGGGTGCCATTGATCCTTACAGCTGATGCTGTAACCAGAAGATCCATTTGAAGTCACATCATCTTAGATGCAGAAGGAGAGGCCTGGGAGGCTGAGAGCTATTGTCAGTGTCACCAAGAGCATGAAGCAGCAGAGCATGAGGCTAGTATAAAGTCCTCAGCCCTTCCCCATCAGAATCACAGGCTTTCCATGCAAGGACGGGCCATGCTCTGCCAACATAATTTGTCAGTGAGTACATTTCACCCAAGATAGTACCAAATCATGTAAGAATTGGAGGCTTACCCTCTCTTTCCATATAAAAACCCTTCTACTTCTCATGTTGGGAAACCAGATTGAAGCAAGAGCCTAAAAGTCCAGAGCTACATACAGGGTGAGGAATGATATTCCTGGCCTCACCAACTCTGACTCACTCTGACTTGAGGCTATTTTTTCTCAACATTCTTTTCCCTATTTGCACAGGGTAAGTGGTTATGATTATTTGCTTATTTTTATTTACCTTCCACACTGACTGCAGGCATATGATGTCCAGGCCTTTAGACACGTATGAAAACGATCTATGTTCCGCAAAAGCCAAGTGGTGCCACTTTTTTTTTCCCCCAAAGCTTCCTTTGAAGCTGAAAACCTCCATAGGCCTCCTGCTAGAGGATTGTGTGTTAAGTATATACTTCAATCTGTGGGTGAAGAAAACATAAGTAATGCTTGTTTCAGCGGCCCATACGGGGTATTTTCCATCCTGTTGGCTTAAAGAATTTGCCATTTTGAATGGTTGGGGAATCCTTTCATTGATCTTGTTCTTCTGATCAGTAATTGGCCCTCCATTTTTAATCATGAGCGAGGGTCTTCCCAAACCTGGCTGGGTGGGCCTTGCCATATTTAGCTCATGATCCAGCTCATAATGTTACATTAAAATAGAACTCTTCATTGAAATAGCTTGTATCATTGACTCACCAACTGACAGCCTATTGCATAATACATTTAAGTCAAGGTATCATTTAGAATGAGGTTTTAAAAGACATCTATACCCCAAAAAAAAAAAAAAAAAAAAAAAAGGGATCCCTGGGTGGCGCAGCGGTTTGGCGCCTGCCTTTGGCCCAGGGCGCGATCCTGGAGACCCGGGATCGAATCCCACGTCGGGCTCCCGGTGCATGGAGCCTGCTTCTCCCTCTGCCTGTGTCTCTGCCTCTCTCTCTCTCTCTCTCTGTGACTATCATAAATAAATAAAAATTAAAAAAAAATAAATAAATAAAAATAAAAGACATCTATACCCCTAAGGAAGAAGAAGATGCTCAGCAGGCTCACCTGTCTCAATACTGCTGAATCATTCCTAGGAACTTAAGTTTGACTGTTGGGGCCTCCTTATTGCCTTGCTTCCCAGGACCCCAGCTTCTGCCTTTGAAGAGCTCTGGAAGAAAAAGCCTTTGGCCAACTGTTAACAGAGATCAAAGATAAGGCATGCTTGCTCCTCAGGGTATTAATAATCCGGGGCCTGATGGCAAAAGACCAGCTATGTTGCTTCCTCAGCTGCAGAGACCTCTTCCTCCATTCTAGCTTGTTCTGATTTGCAGCCCAGAAAGCAGAACAAATACCCATCTCCCCCGACCCCACACACTCAGACACCCAGTCAAGTACTTCTCGAATGTCTAGAGATTCCATTGATAAATTTATCCAATTCAACAGATATTAATGTTTAACTTGCCTTAACTTGAGACCCACTGCATTCCAGTTAATAGCAAGAGGAGTAGAGAGTTCTCTTCAACTGGCTTCTCAGCATCTGGCTATTTTACTTTGGATGGGTAGTTCCTTGTCTATATATCTTTTTAAAAGTTTTTATTTAAGTTCTAGTTAGTTAACATGGAGTGTTATATTAGTGATTCAACAAATATATAGTGATTAAGCAATATAGTGATTCAACAAATCCATACATCACCTGGGGTTCATCCAAGTCCTCCCCTTAATCCCCATCACCTATTCCCCCCTCCCCCCCTCCCCCCTCTCTCTCTTCTGGTGATCATCAATTTGTTATTTATAGTTAAGAGCCTGTTTCTTGGTTCGCCTCTCCTCTCTCTTTCTTTTATCCCTTTGCTGCTTTATTTCTTAAATTCATATGAGTGAAATCATACGGTATTTGTCTTTCCCTGACTTATTTCACTTAGCATGATACTCACTAGCTCCATCCAGTCATTGCAAATGGCAAGATTTCATTATTTTTGATGGCTGAGTAGTGTTCGGTGTGTCTATATATACACCACATCTTCTTTATCCATTCATCAATTGATGGACACTTTTGTCCTAACATTTTAAAAATGTTTTATTTATTTATTCATGAGATACACAGGAAGAGGGAGGCAGAGACGTAGGCAGAGGGAGAAGCAGGCTCCATGCAGGAAGCCCGATGTGGGACTTGATCCCCCAGACCTGAGATCACAACCTGAGCCAAAGGCAGCCGCTCAACCGCTTAGCTACCCAGGCATCCCTTGTCCAGACATTTTAAAGATATGTGAACATATTTTAAGCATTAATACTGTGGTAGCTTTGTAAAAGCATTTGTAACCATCCTAGGGATGTACCTAGGAAAACCTGTAGTATAATCCATATCCATAAAAATCCCTGCTCCTGCCTGTGGATTTGAGTCCATTTTTACAATATTTACTATGCTATTTGTTTTAAATGATGTAAAATAATTTCTTAATTACATCAAAAATGTTTTTTAAGAATTCTATCCATCTAGACCTAGGACTGGGTGGTGAGGGGAGGAAGAAGATGGGGGCCCTAGACAGGGGAGAAGGTACTTGCCTTGCCCTTGCTCTGGTCCTTGGTTAATCAGGAAGGAAAGCCTTCAAGGCCTGTTTCAGGAGGATCACATAGTTTTGAAAATACAAGATTACTTTAATTTTACTGGCAATCAGTAGGCCTTCCTTCAACAGCCCTCAAACCAGCTGGTAATAATTTGGAAAAAGGGATGAGCCAAAGGATTTAAGTTCACCGGTGACCAGAAATAGTCTATTTGTTTTCAACTTTCTTTCCCACCAAGCTTATTAGCAGGACTGCTCAATTAACTTTTTATTTACCTTGTCTCCTTTTCCTTTTGAACCTGAGGGTGGAGTAGCTAATGAACAATAAAAGATCCAAAAGGAAAAGGAAGGAGAAGTTTTGTTAAGGGCTGGATAATCACAGCCTGATAATCAGCTCATGGCTAATCAACAGTTGGCTTTGGTACTTTAATTGCAGAATAAAGCCACACCCTATCTCACCCCAAGCTTTGGAAGGAGACCAGTTTTCCCCAACCCTCCTTACAGTTGAGGGAATTTATGTATTTCTGATAAGCTGTATATAGAATACTTTAAGGACCAATATCTCAGCACCGAGAGTCATATATGGAATTCATCTATCCAACCAAGGGCTGGTGGCCATCTTGCTCTACTTGTTCTTATTATGACTTTATAATCCAGAAATGTTAAGTACAGAGCCATTTTGTGTTATGCTGGGAGAACATAATTTCTCACCTAAACCAGGATACATCTGAGAGTGAAAGGGGGGCACCAATAATAATTATGTTGAGACTGTCCCCAGTAAACCAGAACATTGGGTTATTCTACTTACATACCTCATGCTATGCTAGATCTTCCCATTTCTTTAGAGATGGGCTTCCGAGAGCACTAGTAGTATAAGTCTAGTAGTACAGAGGGAATGCCAGGAATGAAGAGTTGGATCTGTGGTTCTAACCCAGGCTACATACCAGGACCACTTGGGGGCTTTGGTAAAGATATCTGGGCCTGGGCCTCACTCCCAGAGTCTACCTTAATTATTCTGGGGTAGGGACTGCATTTTTGAACAGCTTCCCAGATGATTCTAATTAGGTGAGTGCTCATAAACTTTAGTGTTTATTTACTTTGCCTGGGGATCTTGCTAAAAAATGCAGATTCTGACTGGGGAAGGCCAGAGGAGTCTGCATTTCTAATAGACTCCTTGGAGCCATACTTGGAATAGCAAAGAGTTAGATGAATTGCTAACCCCTAATGACACGTCATTGAATTAATCTAAAATTGTAAAAGCAACACCTGTATTTAGAGCCCTTGCGTGCATGGGCCTCTATCCTCTGGATCTCTCTCTGGTAGCTCACCCAACTTGACTTGTGTAAAAGTGATCACCTGTCAGCCTCCCCCTTGTTCCTACTCCCTCCAGAAGACCCCTGCCTCTTTCAGCATCCTCAACTCAGTAAGTGGCTGAAAAGCTAAGAATCATCATTATTCTTTTTTTTTTTTTTCCCTTATCTCACATCCCACCCCCAACCGCAAAGCCTACCAACATGACCTTCAAAGCACGACCAGAGCCTGGCCCCACCTTGCCACCCCTACTGTTTTTATCCAGGGCCAAGCTAGTGTTCTGGCCTCCAGATTATTGCCTTGGTGTCCTACCTGGTTTCTCTCCTTCCACCCTTGCCCACTCCCTGCCCATACCCTAGTCTTAGCACAGCAACCGGAATGATTCTTTTTTTTAAAAAAAGATAGATTCCCTTCATTGCTCTGCTAAAATCCTTTAGTGGCTCCCCAGCTCACTCAGAGAAGAGCCAGAACTCTTACCGTGGTATCAAGCCCCCAACTGGAAATGGCCCCCTTCTCTTTCTGACCACATCTCCTATCTCTTGTCCTATTTCTGTGCTTCAGCCATTGTTCTGTGTATGTGCCAAGAACACTCTGCCTCAGGACACTTACAATGTCTATTTCCCCTGCCCGGAATGCCTTTCCCTGCAATATCTGCATGGCTTGCCCTCCCACTTCTCAGTGAGGACTCCCCTTTTCACCCTGCATAAAATAACCCTGACACTCAAGTAGCACTTATCTTTCTCACCCAGGTTTACTTTCCCCATAGTGCTTATCCCTGCCTCACACATATATTTAC
The DNA here is from genome assembly GCF_048164855.1 of Canis lupus baileyi. Classification (NCBI taxonomy): domain Eukaryota; kingdom Metazoa; phylum Chordata; class Mammalia; order Carnivora; family Canidae; genus Canis; species Canis lupus. The sequence goes on along the minus strand of NC_132838.1, from coordinate 89,834,466 downwards.
TTGTTTTATTGTGTCTCTCCCAGTAGAATGTAAACACCAGGAGGCTAGGACTTTCTTAGTATTTTTCACTGTATCCCTAGTACATACAGTACTACCTGGCAGATGGTAAATGCCCAATATAATTTTGCCAAATGAGTAAAATATTCAGTGTTAATTACTTTGGAATATCTCAGACTGATTATATCACATGGGAGACTGAAATATTCTGTACTCAGTATGAACCTTGGTTACTATTGGGTTTTCTCCTATGCTTGAGAGTTTGAATAAAATCTGTTGTCATTTGTAAGGTTCTGTGCCAGGCACCATTCTAGATTCTTTTTGATGCATCATTATTGTGCTTATCATTCTAATACCACCCCCCATCCAGTAGGTTTACCATCCTGCTTTGGCAGGTGAGTAAACTGATTTGGGGAGCCATTAATACTCAGAGAGCAGGTAATTTCTAGATTGGAGAGTCAAATTAGGTCTTAATAAAACCTGCTAATCCTTGAGGTCCAAGGAGAGAGGATTTCCTCTTACCTGTGCTTGAACCCTGGAGCCTTAGTTCAGTGTTTACTTATTGAGATATATATTTTCTCACATCAACCAACTTCCTCATTCTATATACCACTGGATAACAAACAGTTAAATTCGGTTCTGACACTAACTACCTGGCGTTAGCACAGGCCCCACAGATGAAGGGCTCAGTCCCACAAGACTACTCCCACCTAAGATACTAGTGGAATTAAAAATAAAGAAAATAAAAAAAGGGGCAGCCCGGGTGGCTCAGTGGTTTAGCGCTGCCTTCAGCCCAGGCACTGATCCTGGAGACCCAGGATCGAGTCCCATGTCGGGCTCCCTGCAGGAGCCTGCTTCTCCCTCCACCTGTGTCTCTGCCTCTCTCTCTCTCTCTCTCTCTCTCTCTGTGTGTGTCTCATGAATAAATAAATTTTTAAAAATCTTAAAAAAAAAAATAAAGAAGATACCAGTGGAAGATGGAGCGTCCAGGCTCCCCACATTTCTACCCATTAGAATACAAATTTAGGGGTTCCCATGATCTCCTCAGGTTTGGTAATTAGCTGGAATGACTTAAAGAACCCAGGAAAGTACTTTCCTTATTATTGGTAGTTTATTATAAAAGATACTATTCAAGAATGGCCAAATGGAAGAGATTCATAGCACAAAGTATAGAGGGAAGAGCGCTCAGGGCTCCCATGGCTTCTCCTGGCATGCCAGCCACCCTTCCAGCATGTTAAAGTCTTCACCAACTCAGAAGCTCTCTGAACCCCATTTAGGAGTTTTCTTTTGAGGTTTCAGCGCATAGCTATGATTGATTCAATCACTGGGCATTGGTGATTGAACCCAACCTCCAGACCTTCTCCCTTCCTGGGAAGTGGGGATTTCCAGCCCTCCAATCCCCTGATTGGTTCCTCAGGCTACAGCCCTCATTTTGAAGCCACTAGAGGTTCACAAGAGTCACCTCATCAGCATAAAATCAGGTGTGGTTGAAAGGGACTTATGATGAATGAATCCACTCCTATCACTTAGGAAGTTCAAAGGATTTGGGGAGCTCTGTGCCTGGAACCAGACAGAAAGACCAAAAATATATAGGTTTTTTTAGAGCACACTTACGGATGTAGATACATGTGAGTGCTTTGAAAATAACTATTTCTCTCTCCCTTAACAGTGAATGGGTTTTAAAAGTTATTTTAAAAACAATTTTCTAAATACATACTTATTAGGATTTATACTCAACAGGGATTCTAAAGTTAGTAGTTAACTAGGAGAATAAAATTAGAAATTGAAATCATATATGTAATGGAGAAGAGCTAGAAATAATGGAATTCAAAAATGACACATAACTGGATACTCAGGTATTCAATTCTCATGACCAGATGAAAATGTATATATGTATATATATATACTTACATATACTTACATATGTACATGTGTCTGTATATACACACATATGTATATACACACATGATTTTGGATTCATACTAAATATATATATAAAACATTATGCTGTTATTTAAAAAGAAAATCTGCACAGAGATTTTATTAATAGCCATACACAAAAAGATGAGGAAATAGTTCATTTTTTTTCGCCTCAGAGTTTAGTCTGTATTTGCTGTAATTTTAAAACATGGCGGAGGGTGGAGTGATGTAGAGAGAATTTAGAAAAGAAACACGTGGTTAAAAGGTTGGGATGTACACTCTCTGGACAAGTTAAAGAGCTGGCTCATTTTGCTTGTAAGAGAGGCATGACCTGGAGGTCTTGAGGAATTTAAAGAATAATATGCTGAGAAAGATGACCAGCTGTTCTCCATAACTAATGAATATGTAATTTGATGAAATAAACTCAAGCTGAACTGGAAGGGATTCAGATTGACTGTTAGGACAATTTCTCAACTGTGAGGGCGCCTGCCCAATTAAGATGGCTGGTCTGTGCTTTTCTACAAGTCTCTATGATCACATAGATTCAAATAATTTTTAAATATAGGCAGGCATGGAAAGAATGGAACAAGGTAATGTCTCAACATTTTCTAGAATCTTAAAATTGGGTTCTGTGCAAACAGAACAGGTCTGGTCAGGTGGGTTAGATTTCCCTCTAGTGGCGTAGAAAGGAATTTAGTACAGCTGTGTGTTCACAAATCAGTGTCACTTGGAGCGGGATGAAACTTGAGAAAGAAGCAAAGATGTAGGGATTTTCTTTATTTCTGCTCACCTAGGTGACTAGCCTCCTAAAAAGGGTGAGCAGAACAATTCTTCTTTTTCTCCCTTAGCTATTGCAATCTGGACTCACGGTCTATTACTATGGATTGTTTTCCTTGGAACTGAGAACTGGGGATGATCATCTGTTGGTGTGTGAAAAAACTCCCTTGGACTGGAAGTTTGGCAGGTGTTTCGCAGGGGCTAGTGTCTGTCATGGTACAGGGATGATTAGGGTTTTGATGACAATGGGCCTTTCCCTGCCTCTGCTGGGATCAGAACTCCCTTCACGGTCCTGAGTGGGTGTTCTAGCATTTGTGGGAAAGTGTGTGCCTGATGAGATCTGACTGCTGCTATAAACCACTCATGTTGAACCCATAGAGTTTAGTTCAAATCCCTCTTTTTGGCAGTAAGCACAAAAGAGACCCTTACTCCAAATATTTTAAGGCTATCTGACATTACCAATTTATCCCAAGAAGCTGGTGGCCCTAAGAAGCAGAAGAACTAAAAGTTGTGCCTTGATCCTGGCTTTGAGTAAATTTTAAATTAAGGTTTAGAGACCCCAAACTCTGAAAAAATGTATATTTCCCCTCCCTACTTCCCTATACATAATTAAAAATATAAACAAAAACTTAAAAAAGATTTTATTTATTTCACACACACAACACACACAGAGAACACAAGCTGGGGAACAGCAGAGGGAGACAGAGAAGCAGGCTCCCCACTGAGCAGGGAGCCTCATGGGACTCAATCCCAGGACCAGGGATCATGACCCCAGCTGAAGGCAGACAGCTCAACCGACTGAGCCACCCAGGTGCCCCCCAAAAAAACAAAATTAACTTTGTTAATAAAGGTAAAGAAATCCAACACAATTCTTGTTTTTTTCCTTATGATGCTGTTTATTTTGCTGTGCCCAAAGCACATGCCTAACCAGCTACTGGTTAACCTGGCACTGTTTATGTCCACAAATCACAGAGTCTTGCTGGATCTTGTTTACTCAGCCTGAAAAGGGAGCATGAATGAATTTGCCTTGGTCACACAAGTACAGAGGGTCACTGGCCATAACTCCTCTCACCAGATGAATGGGTTTGACAACTGTGGCAAGCACAGTCTGGCTTTCCCAGCATCCTCTTTGTTCCACCCCAGAAACACAGCCCGACCACGTTTCCATGCCCTTCAGCAGAAAGCTCCTCAAAGCTCATCAGCTGGCGGTGATTCAGGCTTCCTTTGAAGCAGTGCCCTTCTCTGGTGGAGAGTAAATCATTTCCTTTGCTCATAAATAAGAGTGTATCTTGGTAAATGAATACTGATGGTGAAGATGGAGACTGGCTGTGACCTTCAGGAGAAGGCTCTAGACTAGACCATGCACTCAAGCAGCATCAGGAGGAGACACTGCCTAGGCTGGCCACCATGGTTCATGCATTTTTCCTGGGGAACATACGATCTGGGTGGTTGAGGGAAGGAATGTGGCTGTTTTAGCTTTCCTGTCTGTTCTTGGATAATTTTGACATCCCTTTTTTAAAAAAAAGATTTTATTTATTCTTGAGAGACATGGAGAGAGAGGCAGAGACACAGGCAGAGGGAGAAGCAGGCTCCTCAAGGGGAGTCCCATGTGGGACTCGATCCCAGGACTCTTAGACCATGCCCTGAGCTAAAGACAGACACTCAACTGCTGAGCCACCCAGGTGTCCCTAAGTTTGACTTCCTGACCCCAGGAAGAGAAACCCTGTTTCAGACGCAGGTGAGGGAGTTCCCCGTTCCTTTGTTTTTTGCCTTCCAGGAAAGCTAGGAGGTATGGCAACCTCCAGAAGGGCAGCATTTCAGTACAGAATGCTTAGATCTTAGGCAGGAGAAAAAACAGTGAAAGATTTTATGAAATTGCTTTATGGGTTTTTGTTTGTTTGTTTTTGCCTTGGGTTTTATTTCCAAACATTTTGGTTCATATAAATCATCATATTGAGGGGCACCTGGGTGGCTAAGTTTATTAGGTGTCTGTCTGCCTTTGGCTCAGGTCATGATTCCAGGATCCTGGGATTGAGCCGCATGTCTGACTCCCGGCTCAGCAGGGAGTCTGCCTCTCCCTCTGTGTTCTCTCTTCTCCTGTTTTGTCTCTCTGTCTCAAATAAATAAAATCTTAAAATGAAAAAAGAAAGAAATCATCATGTGAGATATTTGTTGGTTGGGGCCTGTGTTTCTAGACTTAATCATAGCGGTATGGGACGTAAGGAGGCCATGGGAGTATTTTAATACGTAGGTTTTGTTATTATTCAGGTATGGTGAGGCCAACAGAACAGGAGACGATTGGGCTTGAAAGGATAGCTTGTTAGTCACTGTTCCCAAGAGGAGAGGCATGCCACTCTATGCAGGGCCACATGGGAAACACTGTGATTAGTTTTGAGGCTGGAAGAGTGGGGGGAAATGTGGGCAAGAGATTTTATTGTGGTTTATATAGAGAGGAACACATGAGACAGTGTAATTAGGTTTAGGATTAATTAGTTTGAATAATTTCAGCAGGCTCTGGGGCAGAGAGGCTGTCCCTGGTTATCTGATACCTGGCCCATGAGTGATTAGGGATGGTGGAGAGTGGCCTAGAATGTGAGGGCCCCATGGGGAGATGGTTGGAGATTGGACTTTGGATTGGTTGGTCTGCACATGAAAGGCATGTTCCTAGGGTACTTATTTGCTATCTCTAGAAATTAGCTAACTCTGGACAGGGCAGTTCCTTGCAGTATCAGCAAGGCCCTAAGATGTCAAAGCATCACAATAAAAGACATGCATAATATGGAGAGGAAAAAAGAAAACTGTAGTCACTTTCTCAGGTGGATAAAATTGCTCCAAGATTTTGGCACGATGTCCAATTGTTCAAAGGTTAGGCTTTGGTATCCTACATCCTTGGTCTTGGGCCCTAGGTATTCTGTGATCTTGGACAACTTCTGTAAGTTTCAGTTACTCTCCAATTATATGGAGATCAAAATACTTTTTATTTCATAGAATCGTTGTGATGATTAAATGAGATCATTCATACAAAGTGTTTTGGACAACGCCTGGCACATACAAAGTGCTCAATGTTAGTTGTTATTAATACCATTGTTCTTGTCATTATTTTTATTACTCGCAGTGTAGACCAATTTTCTAATCACCTGAGGATCAAAAAGTCTCAGACTAATTAGTAACTTGTTTTATAATGGAATTAACCTGTCTTGTCCTATCTTTTCCCATTAAATTCTCTGAAGGCCACCTGTATTGCTGGGAGATGATGTCTTAAGAGAAATGTCAGCTTCTAAAGACTTGGTCTTATAAGAGGGTTCCCAGGCCCTTATGACATGGTATTTTAGATATGCCATACTTTCTAGAAAGGTTAAAAAATGAAGTTGAGATTCTCTACCTGTCTTTCTAATCCCTCCTCTTACTCCTCCCATTCTTTAGAATCCCTACCCTGATGGGGCTCATGGAAAAAATTTGCTGTCCTCCTGGTTTGAAACAAGATACTGAGTTGGAGTTATTTATTAATCCTATTTTATCCAAGATGGTATACAACTGGCTGGCTGTTCCCAGCTCATTTTCCAGAGAGAAATGATTTAAAGACAAGAACAAGTGTGAGACAAAGTGTAGGCTTATTGGAGAGAAGATTCTGGAATCTCTGTTGCTGGTTATGAGGTGCTTATTGGCTTCAAGGTATTAAATGAGAAACATTAGTCCTATGGAAGAGGTGTTAACAAGCTTTTTTCTATCAGAGGCTAGGTAGTAAGTACTTTTAAGTTTCCCCGTTTTATGTGTTTGCTAGGGCTGACATTACAAAGTATCAAAGACTGGGTGGCTTAATCAATAGAAAGTGACTCTCTTCCAGTTCTGGAGGCTAGAAGTCCAAGAACCAGGTGTGAGCAGAGTTGATTCCTTCTGCGAGCTGAGAGAGAAAGATCTGTGACTTTGCTTCTTGGTTTGTGGATGGCCATCTACTCTATCTCTTCACATCATCTTCCCTCCATACATGTCTGTGTCCGAACTATTCCTTCTTAGAAGGACACCAGTCATATTGGATTAGGGTGCACACCGATGACCTTATTTTAACCTGATTGCCTTTGTAAAGACCCTATCTCCAAAGAAGATCACTTACTGAGGGACTGGGGGATTCAGGACTCCAACATATGAATTTTGAGAGGGGGTCACAAACTCATAACATTAGTCATAATATATTAGTCGGTGTTGCAATTTCTCAACTGCCATTGTAGCACAAAAGCAGCCTAGACAATGTGTAAATCATTTAGTAAATTTATTCATAAACTGAAATTTGAATTTCATGTAACTTTCACATGTCACAAAATATTCTGATATTTTCCAACTGTTTAAAAACACAAAAACCATTCATGTTCACAGGCTGAAAAAAAACAGGTCATGGGCCAGACAAGGACGATAGTTTGCTGACCCTTGCCTTAGAGGTTTTAAAACATTACGCATGATTTCTGATTACATTCAGTGAAGCATACATCAAAATGAGTTTGGCTAAACAATACATGTTGTAAAAAGTAAAGTTACATTTATATTCCTGTGTGTGTTTGCTCATATGTGGAGATGAATTTTCAAGTTTTCAGAAAAAGTATCAAGTATCTCTGGAAATCCCCCAATTTGACGTACTGAGATTGAACTCCCTGGCTTTTGGTTGCAGTGAAACATGAGAGGAAAATGTCTTACTTAGAACATGTTTGTGTTCATGAAATTAAATTCCTTTTTTTTAGGATTTTGATTTTTTTGAAGGAAGTTTCTTTTTCCTATTAAAAGCAGTTGCTTACAAATGATTTTCAGATGAGCAGCATTATATTTTGGAAGAAAAAGGAAAAATATAAAGGAAGAACTTGTGGAGAAATGGGATAAAAAAGAAAAGCACAAGAGAGAGCCCTGGTGAATAGCTGGAACATACGAGAAGCATTTCCACAGGTGCACAAAGCCAGGAGAGCTTGGACTTTGTATCCTGGGGCTGAACGGGCTTCCAGGAGTTGGTCAGAGGTGCTCTTGCACTTGAGGTGCTTTATCAGTGATCCTCCAATCCACTCTCCAAAGAAGTCCCACATCCCATAGGAAGCAACCAGTCTATTGTTACTTTTTATTCTTTGTTTGCTGTTAGTTACATCTCTAGAAATTACATTTAGGATGGCAGGTATGGGTGTTCAACAAAACTTAAGATGCTTGGATGATTTACTACGATTTTCCAACTGTATATTTTATACTATGTTTAGCCATGTGGGCATTTTGATATTGGTGAATCCAAACCCCCAATTTCGACTTACAGTCACATGGTATGTTTCATTCCGATATTGCTCAGAATTTGCAGTCATCATCCTTTTAATGGACAAGATTTGATAAAAAGCTTAAAAGCAGCTATAATGTAGACTGTTTCTATCAGCATTTCAAACTCTTGCTACCCAAAGGACCAGCCGCATCAGTATCACTTGGTTGCTTCTTAAAATGCAGACTCACTGCCCACCCTCTACCCTCCGCCACACCTGCTGAATCTGGTTCTGCATTTTAACAAGCTTCCCAGGTAATCCGGTGCACAGTCAAGTTTTAGAAGTCCTGCTAGGAAGACCTTCATGATGCTTATTTCCACCTCTGCTAGAGCAGAAAGATCCCTCATGCCGAACTACTAGGAAGCAGAGTGACTCACCTCTGCTTTTCTCTCCTCCTTCTAGAAAGTTACAAAAAGTACAGAATAGAACTCAGATAAATATCCCAAGACCTTTGAAGACCTGTTTCTGCTCCTCAGATAATTAACAAAAAAGAGAACTAAGAAAATCAGTTTCGCTTTGCATCTCCATAGAAACACTGCCTCAGTATCAACTCCACAGTGTTAGACTATGTTTTCTTCACACAGTTATACCAGTGGAACTGAACGATTCAAAATAACCCAGGGCTGAACTAAAGAAAGTTCTAATTTGATTTTACCAAGATAGGGAGACTTGCTAAAAGTGTGGGTAGACAGTCTAGCACCATTTCAATTACTAGGTAAAGGTCAATAATGTACTTAAAATACTTAAGGGTTATATGGCAGCTATGTCTTGCAGGCAAAGTCCAAAAGAACATGTTCTTTTGTCAAAAGTAGAAGAAATGCTCAGTCACTGAGCTCATAAAATGTATATTAGCTGTCCATAAATTCCACTGAGAAGTCTTTATAACACGAAAAAGAATCTTAAGTTAGTGGGTCTTTTTTTTTAATGATTTTATTTAGTTATTTGAGAGCAAGAGAGAGAGCATGAACAGGGGGAGGGGCAGAGAGAGAAGTAGGTTCCCTGCTGAGCAGGGAGCCTGATGTGGGGCTCGATACCAGGACCTTGTGATCATGACCTGAGCTAAAGACAGACGCTTAACCCACTGAGCCACCCAGGTGTCTCTAGAGGGTCATTCCTAGTTTTTTAGTGCTTGGCATTGGTTTTTCTTCTATACTGCCTCTACTATATGACTCAGGCAGCCTCATAGAAATTTTCTTTCCACTTTACTTCTGCTGTTCACGCTCAGTGTGGCAGTCCTTGCAAACTAGCTGCTTTGGAAACCAATACACCCTTGAGGAGTATGTTCCAAGCACAGTGACGTCTGTTCCTTCTGCTTTCAGCATCATCTTGTCCAACTGCAGGCTGATTGCCTTCCCCCTGGCTGCATAGATGGGGCCATGGAGGACACAAACACAGGCAAGGCAAGCTTTCCTGGGGCTGGGCTGGCTCCCTAAGGCAGAGAAATATTACTTCTGACTGGAGTGACTTTGGGTGCCTTTCTTTCAAAGAGCTGAGGACACTTCTGATATTCTTAATCCTTTGTTTTTAATCTGATCTTCCATCAGGAAAGATAATATGAATTTCATTTTATGGGCAAGGAAGCAGAAGTCAGAGAGATGATTGTCTTCCTACCAGAGGTCAACCTGTTGGGGCTAGATGCTGGTCCACTCACTCACTTCCATCTTGTTCTAGCAAGCCAGGCTTCCTGCTTCAGAAATAATAATAGCACTCATTATATGTATCCCGTGTATCACATACAAAGGTTAGGTAGAAAGGTATGTATTGGTGTATCTGATGTCTTATTCTCACCATAATCCAATGTGATGGGTACTCATTCATCCATGTCTTACAAATGAGAAGACTTTAGCCCCGAGAATTTGAATAACCTACTATTTCTAAGGAGTATGGCTGGTATTTGAACCTAGACTCTGTCCCCCGAGACCACAGTCTTCACTGGGGTGCTATACTATGTGCTGTCCAAAACTTTGGGGATGCACACCAATCTATGTAAAATAGAGTAACCAGGGCACCCATCCTTGGTCTGGCATACCCTCAATGTCCCTGCCCACCCCACCCCACCCCCCGGCCCAGTGTGTCCTCTGAGAGTTCTCAAATGCAATCCTTGAGTCTCACAGCTCCAGAGTAGTGGGAAGTCTGGTCTCTCTTTCCGACTTCCTATCCCGTATAATGTCCCCAAATCCTTTCCAAGGGGCTAGTCCTCTCTTAGAAGGCTTACCTTCTAGAAGCTAAGGAATACCTGGAACCAGTTTCATCCAGTGGGGTGTGCAGTGGCAGCTATGGAAAGTGCAGAGAGACTTTCACTTTTCCCAGGAGAAACAGTATCATCACCTCAGGGTGGGCCTCACTGTGGGCATGGGTGGGCCTGGAAGTTGGGGTGGCACTGGGCTCCACCATCTAGCTTCCTAGGCCATGGCGGCTCCCCAGCAGGGAGAGGACAAGAACTCATCCTTTCCAGGCTCCCTCATCTGGGAGTTCTTCCTGCCCAAATCAGCCTGGCGTCTCAGCGGCTCTGCTCTGTAGCTTCCTTCACACGGCTGCTTTGCCAGGCCCTGGGGTAGCCTGTGAGGACTGGCTTGAGAGGAGACAGTTCCTAGATTATAGACAGTTCCTTCATCTTAGCCCTGATCAGTACAGTCCATGCTGAGAATTTGAATAACCTAGTCTCAAGGAGTAAGGAGGAGTGGTGGTGAGGGGACCTCAGCCCCTTCACTCCCCATAAGTTTCCTGGGCTTCTCGTGCAAATCTGCCAGCCTTCCCTCACCATCTTCAAGCTCCTCACCATGAGAATCTCTATTTCAGAAAAAGAGAAAATTTAAATTAGAATGTTCTAGATTCCTGGATATGTAACTATCCAGGTAAAACGTATACTCATGGATATCAAAATAGTTTCACTGCTTCTGCTCCATTATTGCTTGTTCAGGGGTAGCAAATTCAGATGCTACCAGAATAGGCAGCAAATCTTAGTTTAGGGCTAGTTTAAGACCTCAGAGCACAGTAGGAACTTTGATGATGCTCTGCTCTCTCTGGGTATTGCCTTATTAATATATAAGTCTGGGGTGGCCAGATTTTCTGGATTTTTAGAAGTCTGGGTTTTCAGATGAAATTTGACTTTTAAGTACTGGCAGGAAAATGATTACAAAACAAAAAACCCTGTGTGAAGGGCTCCTAGTACTTGTGAGCTAGGTGATTCAATCTTACCCTCCCTCTGGGGTAGAAAAAAAAGATGCTGAAAGAAATAGATAAAAGCATTTTGTGAAAAGCATCAGTGACCAATGACCTAATAAATTAGTAAGACGAACAGAGAAGAGGTTGGAGCTCTGGGAAATGAGCCAGAGCACTTTCTATGCTAAGGTATTTGTCTATCTAGGAGAAGTGCTAAGAACAGCTGCTTTTGGCAAATTAGATAAGGTGTGGGTGACAGGCCTCAGGTTCGGGTGGAAAACCTGGTCTATTGCCACCTGCCTCTTCTGCACAAAGGACTTAACCAGCTAAGAGGCACACCCGTGTGGCAGATTCATGTGGCTAAAGGAAAAATGGTTAGTGTTAAAAACTCACCAATGGCAGAGATCCCAGCACACCAAGCCCTGTTTTACATTGCAAACTCAAAAGGAATCATTCCAAAACCGTACATAGCGTGCAGACCACAGTCCAGAGGGTTATAAATCCACAACTCTGAACTACTACCTCCCTCAGAAGATGAAGGAAGCTATTCTAAGTTTCACGTTATTTCTAGAAGTAATTGTTTGAACAAAATGGCCAGACAACTAGGCACTTGAAGAGACAAAGTGATGTGTGCTAGAATCAATAGAAAATTCAGAAGAGAGGGTAAGCCACCTGAAGGATGTGGTAAGGAAGCTCAAAAAGAGAGGAGAGACTGGGATGTTGGTAAAACTGGAAAAGATCATGGCTAAAGATTTCCAGAACCAGTTAAAGAAATCAACCCACTGGTTCTAGAAGCCCAAGCTGGATGAATAGATGTCAATTCACATCTAGACATGTCAGACTAAAACTGTAGAAAAATCAAAGACACAGTTGTATGACAACTAATTTTTCAACAGCAACACTGAAAATCAGAAGATAGAGCTGACAATTAGAAATGGTCTTTCTAACGTGAGAGCAAAATAAAGACACTCAGACAAAGAAAAATTGAGAAAATTGCCAGCGGGCCCACACAAAAGCAAGTTCTCAAGGACACCCTTCAGTTGGAAGAGTGAAAAGCAAAGAGAGGCTGATTGTATAAACAGGATTTATACAAAAGAAGGGTTCATATAGGGTTGTCCAAATATTCAATCTTAAAAGATTGAATTGATTTGTATAGACGGGTTGATTTGTATAAACATTGGCTGTAGAAAACATTAATAATAATGCCTTCTGGTGCTGAAAATATTTATCATGTTCTATTATAGAGAAGTAAAATATAGAACCAGAATAGCTATAAGCATCATGGAAGTAATCCTGGTTGAGGATTTGCTTATCTGGGAGGAAGTGAAGGCACAGATGATCATTAGACTTTGATAAGTCAAGGATTCATCTTGCAATTTCTAGGTAACCATCCATAAAATATAAAAAGAGAAGGGCTTAACTTCCAACCTAAGAGAGGAAATCACAAAAAAAAAAACAGTAAAAAAAAATCAGTCCAAGAGAAGAAAGAAAACCAGGTGGCCCAAAAGGCATGTAAGATGGTAGATTTAAATGATTTTATATTAATTATTTCTTTAAATGTAGAGGAAATAAATGCCCAAGGGAAAAAAATGGGGTGTGGATTTTTTAAAAAGACAACTAAAAGCTCATTATAAGAGATGCATCTTAAAAAAATAGAAAATTTGAAAGTTCAAAAACATGTTAAAAGATACATACAAATGGGCAGCTCTTTCTGCCCATGGGTCCTGTCCCCGTGCTTTAATATAAGGCATATACGCATGATAACCAAAAACTTAGCTTTGTTTGTTCCTGATAAAGGTCAAAAGTATTGCTAAAGATAAAGAACGTAAAAAAATAAATAAATAAAGATAAAGAAGGACTCGTTATAATGACCCAGATTTAATTCTCCCAGTTAGACCTTACAATCTTAAAATCCAAAGCAAAAAATTAACAAAACCATAAGAAGAAATAGAGAAATCTACAATCACTCTGGAATATTTTTAACACTCCTCTTAGCCATTACTGAACAAGTAGGTTAAAAAAAATTGGTAAAACTATAGACTATTTGGACAGCATAGTTTACAAACTTAATGGGCATATGTAGATACTACACCAAACAGCATCACCACATACATTTTTTGCATGCCGCAGAACACATCTAAAAATTAGCTATATGCCTAGGAATGAAATAATACAGAGTGCTATCACAAGGGCAATTAAAATGAGAAAGCAGGAAAAAATTCAAATAGCAGAAGGCATTTGGTAGTATGCACTTTTATTTTTTTTTTTTTTTTTTAAATTTTTATTTATTTATGATAGTCACAGAGAGAGAGAGAGAGAGAGAGAGAGAGAGAGGCAGAGACACAGGCAGAGGGAGAAGCAGGCTCCATGCACCGGGAGTCTGATGTGGGACTCGATCCCGGGTCTCCAGGATCGCGCCCTGGGCCAAAGGCAGGCGCCAAACCGCTGCGCCACCCAGGGATCCCAGTATGCACTTTTAAATCATCTATTCATGATAAAAATTTTGCAGAGAGGAATCCAGAGAGAGTCCTTTAACTAAAGAAAAATCTTGGAGGTGCGCTAAGCATGGTGAATTTGATGAATTCACTTAGAGCTCAGAGAGGCTGTGGCACCAGAAATACAAGCATTAGCTTTACATATAATTTGTGTGTGTGCTTCCCTGTGACTGTTATGTTTCATTGTTCTTTAAAAAGGCCGTTTCCAGGGACACCAAGGTGGCTCAGTGGTTGAGCATCTGCCTTTGGCTTAGGTCGGGATCAGGATTGAATCCTACATCAGGCTCCCTGCATGGAGCCTGCTTCTCCCTCTGCCTGTGTCTCTGCCTCTCTCTGTGTGTGTCTCTCATGAATAAATAAATAAAATCTTAAAAAAAAAAAAAACAAAGATTTAGAAAGGCAGTTTTCAGATAGTGTACCTGTAAAGAGAAAACTTTAAAGGCATAAAGACAAATTGTTTTGAAAATGAGAAGCTCAGTCTAGGGTAGTGAGATACAGCACACCTTTGCAGTTAAAATCAAGGCACTGACTTGGTTCAGATCTCAGCTCTGCCCCTTGTCTGCTCTGTGACTTCGAGCACATTATGTAATGCCTCTGAGCCTCTGTTTCCTCATCTGTAAAATGGGGATCATACCACTTACCTCATAGACTTTAAAGAAAATTAACTCAAAACATGAATTGGAGTCGTGGTCGGCACGTAGTGGGTACTCAGTGCCAGCTATGAAAAATCTCTTAGGGGTGCCTTGATGGCTCAGTTGGCTAAATGTCCAACTCTTGATCTCAGCTCAGGTCATGATCTCAGGGTCCTCAGCCCCGTGTGGGGCTCCAGGCTGGGCATGAAGCCTACTTACCAAAAAAAAAAAAAAAAAAAAAAAAATTGCTGAAGAAGAATCAAAACTTTAGAACCCAAGACACAAACTATAGATAGATGCAGGCAAAAGGAGACATTTCCTCTTCCCAAGATTTAGGCAAAGCCACTGACTCAATTCTCCATCTGGCTGTCCAGCCAATTCTATTGCCTGTGACCTAAACCCAGCTGGGAAACATAAGATTTTCTGGCTTCCAAGACTGCTGAAGCAAGAGCAGGCATGGATTTGATGTTCCCATGTACAAGCTGCGTACTTTGCAGGCGAGGTCTCATGGCCACCCTTGGTGACAGAGCTGTGAAGGCAGGGCTGAGGATGCTGCCGAGGGCCGTGTGGTATCCTCTTCCATGGTTACTTACAACCCTGTGGATCAGGAATTGGTATTAGCATCTCAATGTCCAACAGGAGGCACAGAGAGACAAAGAACCTTGTCTAGTAAGTGCCAGAAATGGACTAAACCCAAGCCTGATATTCATGCATCCAACCCGCATGCTGTGTGGGGCCTCCTTTCACTTACACCTGAGCTTCTTTCCCCACTTAATGAATAGTCAAGCAACGAATCAGCCTGAAGCACTGTTTAGGCTGTTCCCTTTTTGCTCTGGTCACCTGTTATTGCTTAACAAATGACCTCCAGGGATCCCTGGGTGGCGCAGCGGTTTAGCGCCTGCCTTTGGCCCAGGGCGCGATCCTGGAGACCTGGGATCAAATCCCACATCGGGCTCCCGGTGCATGGAGCCTGCTTCTCCCTCTGCCTGTGTCTCTGCCTCTCTCTCTCTGTGTGTGACTATCATAAGTAAATAAAAATTAAAAAAACAAAAAAAAACAAATGACCTCCAAACTTAGCAGCACCCTACAACACTGATTTCAGCCCATTCACAGTCCCTATAGGTCAGCAATTTGGACATGGCATAGTGGGATGCTTACCCCTGCTCCGTGATGTCTGGGGTCTTCCGTGGGAAGGCTAGAAGGATTGAGAGGAACACAGATATCTGGGATCTGGAATCTTTTAGAGGCCTCTTCACCTTTTGGCCACAAGAGTCAGACTTCTTGTACATAGGGTTACTCCTGGCAGTACGGGAAAGCTGCAGGGCTTTCTGTGATCCACGCACAGAAGTCACATACTAGCCCTTCTGCAAATTCTATTGGCTGAACAAGGCTGCCAAAGTTTCAAGGGAAGAGGGACTAGACCCCCTGCCCCCACCCTGCCACCTATTAATGGAGAGAATTTCAAAGGATTTGCAGTCATAGTTTAAAACCACTACCTCATTCTTACCCTAATTGGCTTCAGGATATCAGATATAATGAAGATGGCCTCACACCTAAAAGCTAAAGATGGTTCAGCAGCATAGAGTTTCCAAGGCATATTATTTTTCTTCCTACCTTCTTTTTTTTTTTTTTATTCTTCAGCACTCACTCTTTTTTTTTAATTTATTTTTATTGGTATTCAATTTACCAACATACAGAATAACCCCCAGTGCCCGTCACCCATTCACTCCCACCCCCCGCCCTCCTCCCCTTCTACCACCCCTAGTTCGTTTCCCAGAGTTAGCAGTCTTTACGTTCTGTCTCCCTTTCTGATATTTCCCACACATTTCTTCTCCCTTCCCTTCTATTCCCTTTCACTATTATTTATATTCCCCAAATGAATGAGAACATATAATGTTTGTCCTTCTCCGATTGACTTACTTCACTCAGCTTCTTCCTACCTTCTAATTTGGAAATTGTTTTTGAAATGCGTTCCCCACTTCGTATTAGTGACTAGTGTTTTTATCAGTCAGAATGGGCTAGATAATGTCATGATAACCAGTAACTTGAAAATCTCAGTGTCTTAAAACCCTAAGGTTCATTTCTTATTCACATTATATATGTGCCACACCTTGGCTGGGTGCTCTCCTCCATGTTGCTTGTCCTCTAGTGTCCAGGCATCTGGAACATTGCTGGTTACTCCAATCAGAAGAGCTTTGGCTGAAAGTGACCACATCTTCTCCACTTTTAACCCAATGACTGGAAATTGTCAAAAGGCCCCACCTGGCCATAGAAGGACCTGGAAGCTCAGCCTTCTGGTCAGGGAGGAGAAGAATGCTAGGAACTAGTGTGTGGCATTAATGGCTACCAAAGTCTGATTAATGCCATGAAAGAAAAAGAGCTTACATTTGTTATTTTGAATAATTTTTCTGAGCCTAGACCTGTGAAGACTTTGAAACCAAATATTTGTTAACTAATCTTTTTGAAGCATATAAATGTGAGCTAGTTTGGATGAATATGAACCAGTATGTGAATGTGTTCAGATTCTATTATATAAACCAAATTTGAAAGTCCACCGAACACCACACATTTGAAGAGATGTGGGGAGGCCAGGTGGGGTTCCCAGCTGGCTGGGTTTTCATGATCCTAAAGTGCACCTTGAGGAAAAACCCATGACTGCCTTTCCCTAGGAAATCACTGGTTTTCAGGGAGACTCTCATAGTCCTGGTAGAGGTTCCATATTGGGCCTTAGGTTGTATAGCCATAAAACGCAGGGTGGAGAGGGTATAAGATCTGGGTGGAGTGTACCTTGAAGCACAGTTGGAAGCTTTCTGCAAAAAAAGTAAATTTTTTTGCACCCATAGGTCTCTTCTCCATGTAAAGACACACTCTGGAACAAAAGCCAGGCTCAGAAGCAGCCTTGTGGGTGTGCCTCACCCTCACACCTACACACCTACCAACCACCCACCACATCACTTATAGCAGCCAGCTTCCTGTGACAAAACATAGATGACTGCAGAGCATGCACCCCATGGCAAAGAAGAACCCTGGAGTCAGAAATTCAAATGACAGGCAAATCATTCACCAAGGTGAATGGACAGCCAGTCATAAAACAGAGGGAAGTTGGGGCACCTGGATAGCTCAAAGTGTCTGCCTTCAGTTCAGGTCATGATCTCAGGGTCTTGGGATTGAACCCCACATCAGACTCCCTGCTCAGCAGGAAGTCTCCTTCTCTATCTCCCTCTGTCCCTCCCCCTGCTTGTGCTTTCTCTGTCTCTGTCTCTCTCTCAAATAAAATCTTAAAAAATAAAAACAAAAACAGAAGTTGTTGATTAGAACTGATGTGCCATCTAAAGGCATTCAATTCATATTTTTTTAATAAAATTATCTATTCTTTCTATCTATCTATCTATCTATCTATCTATCTATCTATCTATCTATCTATCTAAATTCTGTGCCAGTGGGCAGCCCCAGTGGCTCAGTGGTTTAGCTCCGCCTTCAGCCCAGGGTGTGATCCTGGAGACCCTGGATCAAGTCCCATGTCGGGCTCCCTGCATGGAACCTGCTTCTCCCTCTACCTATGTCTGTGCCTCTCTCTCTCTCTGTGTCTCTCATGAATAAATACATAAAATCCTTAAAATACATAAATAAATTCTGTGCCAGCAAAAATAGGCGATGACAGAGTAGATTGGGTGGCCATGGATCTCCACTTTGCATACCCCAATATAGCCTTGTGAGAGGCATTGAAGGTGCTTCAGTGTTAATTCCATTCAGTTCCTGGTTTGTAGGATGACAGCTGTGCTTGCACACCCCCACCCCCACTGTGTGCCATGCATGTTGTGAATGTTTCCTGTTCGTTAGTTCATTTCATCCTCACAGGGGCTCTATGAGGTCAGGTCCCCCTATTTTGTGTAGGGAGCATTAAGGCTCATGGAGGGTAGGTGGCTTACCCAAGCTTACACAGCTCACAAGGGACAGGGCCTGGCAGTTTAGCTTCAGAGTCCAAGCTTGTAACTACTCTTCTAGAACCACTGCTTCTAGAATAAGTAGCATGGTACTTTGCAAGTGTGATTCTCAGACCTGAACTGGATCAGAATCACTCTGGGAGCTTGTCAGGGCTATCCCCTCCCTGACTGCTCCCCCAGATTCACCGAAACGGCATCACCATGACAGGAGCCTGCAGTCACATCCTTCGATTCTTCCCTCAACCTTAGGGTAGCAGTCTTCTGACCACCCTTTCGGAAATTTCTTTTGGAGCTTTTTTTTTTTTTTCAAATCTTATTATTTTTTTAATAATAAATTTATTTTTTATTGGTGTTCAATTTGCCAACATACAGAATACCACCCAGTGCTCATCCCGTCAAGTGCCCCCCTCAGTGCCCGTCACCCATTCACCCCCACCCCCCGCCCTCCTCCCCTTCCACCACCCCTAGTTCGTTTCCCAGAGTTAGGAGTCTTTACGTTCTGTCTCCCTTTCTGATATTTCCCACACATTTCTTCCCCCTTCCCTTATATTCCCTTTCACTATTATTTATATTCCCCAAATGAATGAGAACATATAATGTTTGTCCTTCTCCAATTGACTTACTTCACTCAGCATAATACCCTCCAGTTCCATCCACGTTGAAGCAAATGGTGGGTATTTGTCGTTTCTAATGGCTGAGTAATATTCCATTGTATACATAAACCACATCTTCTTTATCCATTCATCTTTCGATGGACACCAAAGCTCCTTCCACAGTTTTGGCTATTGTTCTTTTGAAGCTTTTAACCTGTTTTTAAGAAGCAAGGTTTCCTGGGATCCACATGCAGAAAGCCAAACTGAATCTCATTATTGTTCCAACTCTAGGAAACATGTTTTTAAAAAGTAACTGATTCCCTAGACCATGGCTTTTGGAAGTGGTTGGAACAGAGGGAAAAAGACAGGAGGTCAATGTTTTCAAGGAGAGTCCTTTGAGCCACACCACCTGGACAGTGGTCCTTTTTTGTAGCCTCTGCTTTCAATTGTGCAGTTGTATTTCTGCTAACAATTCTGCGAGTGGTGGTAGCGGGGTGGGTGACCATACTTTCCCTCTGAATTGGCAGATGTGTTCCACATCAAGGAAACTTCTGAAGTTTGCTGTGAATCTACCCATGAAGAGAAATGTGGAAGACACAGTAGGGACATTTGAGGAGGGTGGGCGGAAATTATGGTGATCTGAACCCAGCTAGTCATTGCCCATCCTGTTACAATGTTTTTGACAACAGAAGGAAGGCCAGAAAGGAACAGGAGAGGGAAGAGGAGGAGGGAAAGAGTGACCAGGGGGCAGTTCTATGAAAGTAAGCTGTCACATCTTGCAGGTTGGTCTGTGTTTGCACCACAGGACAATGACAGGGCACTGGGACTCTGCCCGATGCCCATCAGTGGTGCCCGCAGGTGCTGGCCAGTGGAGTTGCTCTGTCCCCTTCCCCATCTTTCCAGGATATTTTTGAGTGTGGACCCAAAAGGAGCTCACATTTGAACAAATAGGAAAATTGGCTTCATGACACTTCTGTTCTATCTTGCACTTGCAATCTAGGGACTACCTTTCACCTCCTAAAGTCCCTGGTCAATGGCAGGAGTGGGGAGGGTGGTGGAGAACTGGGCCTGGCCTGTCTGGTCAGTGTGGTTTTTAATAGGCTTGTCGCTGTCATCCCAAAGTTTTTGGGAGTAGTTTTTGTTTTGATTGAGCTTCTTTGGAAGCGTTTCATCAGCTTATATATTGGGATGGCTCTCCACCCCTCAGAAGAGAGCTTTTCTGGAGGCCGGGCTTCTGATAGTGACAAGATGGATGGTTCCCTCAGTGCGGGCTCAAAATTCAGATTTATGTGGTCATTTTTCATAGTCTCCATTTTGTCTAATTTTAGTTATATTGTAGGTCAAGACAGGTATATGTGTCACATGAAAAGGGACTTAAAAGTCAAGGCTGTGGTTGTATGGATTGTAATAAAGAGTAGAATCCTGCAGCGTTTAGCATTTTCACTTAATTTTTATTAGCAAAAAAGTATTTGACTTTGTTTTCAGTAATAATTCCTATTCTAGATGCTTCCCAAATGCGTTTAAAATAGTCAGTCATCCTTCTTACCTAAAATGTGGCTTATGGTAACCAGAGTGGCATCTAGCCTATAGGGCACCCTTGTGAGAACTGGAAAAAGTGTCTGGGGAATGGGCAGGATGATGAGGCTGGTGGACAGCATCTTTGTGGGAAGACCAGGCACCCCTTCTTCTAGGAAGATGCCACCCCTTGCCATCTTCTGAGATGGGCTTGGAATGGGTTTCCACTCCCCTCACCGCTTTGGGCAGGAGCCCTTATAAAGTGGACTTGAGGGCGACAGGTCCTTGTCCTTGACTTAACTCTCTCTGTTCATTGTGTGCATGTTCAGGATTTGAAGGGCACTGTAATCAGATACTGTCTCCAATGCCCAGACATATTGGAAACAAAGTCAGAGGATGACTCTGAGTTTATAATCCTGACAGGTATGGGTTGCTCTATGACTCCTGGGATGCATAAGAAATGTTGCATTTCTGTATTGCATGGATCAGGCTATCTTTAAGTTGGTCATCTCAGCCTGAGTTGCCAGAAAGCTCCATAGTGCCTATTTGGAGCTCCCTCCCTTTTCCTGAGCATCAAAGACCACACAGGAGGGACAGAGGCATGGAGAGGTGCATGCTATCCTGGGGGGAATGCAGATTTGTGTGGTTGGCCGTACCTCTGCTGCTCTGTGCACCATGTCTGTGTGTTGTTCCTGCCATCTATCTGGGGCACTGCTCTGGTCAGGGGCACAGGTTCTTTTCCTTGATGGTCCTTGCCACTGCCCACAGGCCTCCCTCCCTCCTCAGCATTGCTGCATCCAAGATTTAGGTTCCCACCATTTTCAGAATACAGAGGCCATTCCCTGGATTGGACAGCTTTCCTTTCCTTTCAACTCTGGATGATGATGCCGTCACCCCAGCCCTTGCTCTACATTAGTACTTAGTGCTAATTAGAATCCCCCAAGAACCTAGTAACCCTTCCCAAATGGGGAGGGGTTCCCAGCCTAAGAAACATGAAGCCTGGACTCTTCTTTGGGTTGAGGAGGAGGCAGGTGGGGGGATAGATGGACAGTCTCATTTTTTCCTGGTGAATCTTCCTAATGAAGGGGACACAAAGCATGAGGTGGTTTCTCAGTAATCACTCACTGCATTAAACACTGGACAACTCACCTGACTACCTAATTTCCCAAACCTGCTATTTTCTTCAGCAACTCTTATGAGCAAAATACATATTGTGGAGGAAACAGACATATGTAAGAAAAGCTTTGCCTTCTTGTAAAGAGCTTAGAGTTTAGTGGAAGTGTGGAGAGAAAGAGAGAGGGGGAAACAAAGTCTACAAATTCCTGTAAATCAAGATAAAAGGAATCATCAAAGAAGCAAGTGAGTGTCTGGAGACTGGAAAGAGCCTACCTGGGCAGGTGGGATGGTCAGAAGATCTCAGGAAGGAAGCCTCAAGAGATGGGTGAGATTGCAACATGGTTCTAAACTGATAGAACAACACATGTGCAAGTGGAGAAGAGAGGTAGGTGGGCTGCCTCAGGCCAAGGCGTCACAGTTTCAGGGGTGCAGCAGTGTGAGACAGGAGCAGAGAGCAGATTCAGGAGGGAGGGAAGGGTGTCATCATTTCCTGTGGCTTCTCTAACAGTCCCACACACCAGGTGGCTTCCAACAGTAGCAACGGCTCTCTCTTGGTTTGGGGGGCTAGCGTTCTGAAATCCCGGTGCTGGCAACCCACACTCCCTCTGAAGGCCCTAGGAGAGAACACCTTCTTGCCTCTTCCATTTTCTGGCAGCTGCTGACACTGTCTGGTTTGTGGTTGTGTTACTCCCACCTCTGGCTCCTCTTCTCTCTGATCCTCTTGTGTGTGGGTATGTGATCTTGCACTCTCTTAAGAGGACAGCTGTGATTGCACTTAGGGTCCAGCTGGAGAATCCAGGAAAATCTCATCTCAAGATCTTTAACTTAATCACATCTGCAAAGAACCTTTTCTTTTCCCTCAAAGGTCACATGTATAGACTCCAGGAACTAAGGCCTGACATCTTGGGGGGCTGTTATTTTGCCCACCACAGAGAGGGAGACCCAACCATCAAGAGTCTGACAGCCATGCCAAGAGGGCCTGAGAATAGCCTTGGAGGGATCTTCTGGGACTTTTTTTTTTTTTAAGATTTTATTTATTCATGAGAGACACACAGAGAAAGGCAGAGACACAGGCAGAGGGAGAAGCAGGTTCCATGCAGGGAGCCCGATGTGGGACTCGATATCCGGACCCCAGGATCATGCGCTGAGCCAAAGGCAGACACTCAACCACCAAGCAACCCAGGCATCACAATCTTCTGAGACTTTTACATCAGGGCACCAGATGAATGAGTCTGGTCTGAAAAGCTTAGTGTAGTGAGACTGGGAACAGGTAGGAGTCTCCTGCTAGTCAGAGATGGCAGGTGACTGTGTTAAGGAGGGAGCAACGAGAAGAGGAGCAGTGAATGGATGGGGAGCCACTGTGGAAATATGACCGATGGGTTTGGCCACTGCTTGAATGTGGGGGAGAGACAGAAAGACTCACCGAAGAGCACTTCTGGCCCAGCCATTGGAGAGATTAGTAGGATGTGCTGGTGCAGCTGTGAGCTGAGTTGGTGAGGAAATTAATTTTAGTTCACAAGAAGTTTTGTTTTATAAGGAAAGATGCTTTTTCTCACTGGTGGTAAAAGCTGAGCCATAGTCCCTCAAAATGGTCCAAGAAAAACATCATTTGGGCTAAGTTTATTGGATTAATGTAATTTTGTCTTGATTTGTTTTAAAATTTTGATTTATTTTAGAGCACAAAGAGACTGGGGTTAGCTCAAGAAATCCAAGGGAGGGTCCTGTCTTAGGGCCAGGTCCTAGAGACCAGACCTTGAGCAGAGTTATAGATTCAGGCCCCCCTGGCAGGAGTGAGTGAATAGTTACTTGAGAGATTATTGGGATTCACATCATTCTTTTCTCTCTACCAACTCTTTATTATTTCCCTCTGGTCTCTTTATTTTTTATTTTTCATAGTTTCTTGTAACTTTTTGTGATCTTTCTTACAACCCCTGGATTACCGTGGCCCCTTATACCCTCATGGTTAATTAATTATAACCTTGTGGTTAATTTCCCACTGCTAACTGGCTCGTTCTTTCATTACCTATCAGTTTAATCCCTGAGGGAAAGAATCTGATCAGCTGGTTCAGGTTTTGTCCCAGGCTGTCTGGCAGGTTGCTGGCCAGACTTTGATGGCTGCCTGAAGGTCAGGAACCCACTTCTGGTCCAGTCAGCAGGGGCAAGGGGGTGTGTGATGCAAGCAAGAAAACCAAGCCTTGAGCTGGAGCAAAGGGCTTGACAGGTACAAGAATCAGCACACCTTAGAGCAGGGTTTGCGAAGTGTGTTCCCAATACCCCCAACACAGCATCACCTGCAACTTGTTAGAAATGCACATTTTGGGGCCCCGACCTCAGACCTCTTGGATCAGGAACTTGAGGAGGGGACCAGCAGTCTGGGTTTTCACAGACCCTCCTAGTGATTCTGATGCACATTCAAGTTCAAGAACCATTGCCTTAAACTAAGCAAATAGCACAGGGACTAAAACCAAATGTTGGAGTGAAATCATTAGAGGAGGTCAGCCCATTCTGTAAGGGTGTTGATGCCAGCTGCCCCTAAGAATCTAAAGAAAGTGGCATTTGTTATAAATTCCTATTTTATTGATACTAGGAGATTCATGTCTTCTATTGGTGAATGATCTGCATTCTCTTCGCTTGTATTACCTACCCCAAACAAGGAACTGGGATAAGTGCTGTTATCCCCATGCCCGCCTCCCCACACCCTTACTTCCTTGATTGTCCAAATGGTCATCCTTCCTCAAGACCAGCCCAGCCCTGGGCTCCCTCCACGAATTCTGACAAATCTGGCTTAATAAGTGATTGTGTTTTGTGTTTCCAGTTAGGGTTTTGTTTTTCTCAAAAAAAAAAAAAAATCAGTTAACTATTGACTTTGAGTCTTGTGACATTCAGATCATTTACACCTCTCTTGTCTATTGCCCATTAGGGGAAGAAGTTCAGTTGGTTAGGAGTTTGTTTTTATGGCCCTAATTTACATGCACATGCATCAAAACCACCACCACAGCAACATAAAGTATGAGGAGATGGGAGAAAAAGTGAAAGGAAGAACTCTTTCTGTCCTTCCAGGGAGCAGGAACAGGTTAAAACCTAATACAGGACAGAGCTTAGGGTGAGGTCAGCTAGGTACAAAATTTAATGAGGCACCAAAAAAAATCTCAGCAATCAAAACAAGTATTGCCATTAAAAAATCAAAATCCAGGGATGCCTGGGTGGTTCAGCGGTTTAGTGTCGCCTTCGGCCCAGGGCGTGATCCTGGAGTCCCGGGATCGAGTCCCACATCGGGCTCCCTGCATGGAGCCTGCTTCTCCCTCTGCCTGTGTCTCTGCCTCTCTCTCTCTCTCTCTCTCTCTCTCTCTCTCTCGAATGAATAGAATCTTTAAAAACTAAAATAAAATCAAAATCAAAATCCATACAATTAAAAGCTATGATAAACAAAGTATCCAAATTTTAAACAGAGGCAGGCTCCAATTCCCTCTTCTTTTTTTTTTTTTTTTTTTTTTTTTTTGGTTTCAATTTTTTTTTTAATTTATTTTTTTATTGGTGTTCAATTTACTAACATACAGAATAACACCCAGTGCCCGTCACCCATTCACTCCCACCCCCCACCCTCCTCCCCTTCTACCACCCCTAGTTCGTTTCCCAGAGTTAGCAGTCTTTATGTTCTGTCTCCCTTTCTGATATTTCCCACACATTTCTTCTCCCGTCCCTTATTTTCCCTTTCACTATTATTTATATTCCCCAAATGAATGAGAACATATAATGTTTGTCCTTCTCTGACTGACTTACTTCACTCAGCATAATACCCTCCAGTTCCATCCACGTTGAAGCAAATGGTGGGTATTTGTCATTTCTAATAGCTGAGTAATATTCCATTGTATACATAAACCACATCTTCTTTATCCATTCATCTTTCGTTGGACACCGAGGCTCCTTCCACAGTTTGGCTATCGTGGCCATTGCTGCTAGAAACATCGGGGTGCAGGTGTCCCGGCGTTTCATTGCATTTGTATCTTTGGGGTAAATCCCCAACAGTGCAATTGCTGGGTCGTAGGGCAGGTCTATTTTTAACTGTTTGAGGAACCTCCACACAGTTTTCCAGAGTGGCTGCACCAGTTCACATTCCCACCAACAGTGTAAGAGGGTTCCCTTTTCTCCGCATCCTCTCCAACATTTGTTGTTTCCTGCCTTGTTAATTTTCCCCATTCTCACTGGTGTGAGGTGGTATCTCATTGTAGTTTTCATTTGTATTTCCCTGATGGCAAGTGATGCAGAGCATTTTCTCATATGCATGTTGGCCATGTCTATGTCTTCCTCTGTGAGATTTCTGTTCATGTCTTTTGCCCATTTCATGATTGGATTGTTTGTTTCTTTGGTGTTGAGTTTAATAAGTTCTTTATAGATCTTGGAAACTAGCCCTTTATCTGATATGTCATTTGCAAATATCTTCTCCCATTCTGTAGGTTGTCTTTGAGTTTTGTTGACTGTATCCTTTGCTGTGCAAAAGCTTCTTATCTTGATGAAGTCCCAATAGTTCATTTTTGCTTTTGTTTCTTTTGCCTTCATGGATGTATCTTGCAAGAAGTTACTATGGCCGAGTTCAAAAAGGGTGTTGCCTGTGTTCTTCTCTAGGATTTTGATGGAATCTTGTCTCACATTTAGATCTTTCATCCATTTTGAGTTTATCTTTGTGTATGGTGAAAGAGAGTGGTCTAGTTTCATTCTTCTGCATGTGGATGTCCAATTTTCCCAGCACCATTTATTGAAGAGACTGTCTTTCTTCCAATGGATAGTCTTTCCTCCTTTATCGAATATTAGTTGCCCATAAAGTTCAGGGTCCACTTCTGGATTCTCTATTCTGTTCCACTGATCTATGTGTCTGTTTTTGTGCCAGTACCACACTGTCTTGATGACCACAGCTTTGTAGTACAACCTGAAATCTGGCATTGTGATGCCCCCAGATATGGTTTTCTTTTTTAAAATTCCCCTGGCTATTCGGGGTCTTTTCTGATTCCACACAAATCTTAAAATAATTTGTTCTAACTCTCTGAAGAAAGTCCATGGTATTTTGATAGGGATTGCATTAAACGTGTATATTGCCCTGGGTAACATTGACATTTTCACAATATTAATTCTGCCAATCCATGAGCATGGAATATTTTTCCATCTCTTTGTGTCTTCCTCAATTTCTTTCAGAAGTGTTCTATAGTTTTGAGGGTATAGATCCTTTACATCTTTGGTGAGGTTTATTCCTAGGTATCTTATGCTTTTGGGTGCAATTGTAAATGGGATTGATTCCTTAATTTCTCTTTCTTCAGTCTCATTGTTAGTGTATAGAAATGCCACTGACTTCTGGGCATTGATTTTGTATCCTGCCACGCTACCGAATTGCTGTATGAGTTCTAGCAATCTTGGGGTGGAGACTTTTGGGTTTTCTATGTACAGTATCATGTCATCGGCGAAGAGGGAGAGTTTGACTTCTTCTTTGCCAATTTGAATGCCTTTAATGTCTTTTTGTTGTCTGATTGCTGAGGCTAGGACTTCCAGTACTATGTTGAATAGCAGTGGTGAGAGTGGACATCCCTGTCTTGTTCCTGATCTTAGGGGAAAGGCTCCCAGTGCTTCCCCATTGAGAATGATATTTGCTGTGGGCTTTTCATAGATGGCTTTTAAGATGTCGAGGAATGTTCCCTCTATCCCTACACTCTGAAGAGTTTTGATCAGGAATGGATGCTGTATTTTGTCAAATGCTTTCTCTGCATCCAATGAGAGGATCATATGGTTCTTGGTTTTTCTCTTGCTGATATGATGAATCACATTGATTGTTTTACGGGTGTTGAACCAGCCTTGTGTCCCAGGGATAAATCCTACTTGGTCATGGTGAATAATTTTCTTAATGTACTGTTGGATCCTATTGGCCAGTATCTTGTTGAGAATTTTTGCATCCATGTTCATCAGGGATATTGGTCTGTAATTCTCCTTTTTGGTGGGGTCTTTGCCTGGCTTTGGAATTAAGGTGATGCTGGCTTCATAGAACGAATTTGGAAGTACTCCATCTCTTTCTATCTTTCCAAACAGCTTTAGGAGAATAGGTATGATTTCTTCTTTAAACGTTTGATAAAATTCTCCTGGGAAGCCATCTGGCCCTGGACTCTTGTGTCTTGGGAGGTTTTTGATGACTGCTTCAATTTCCTCCCTGGTTATTGGCCTGTTCAGGTTTTCTATTTCTTCCTGTTCCAGTTTTGGTAGTTTGTGGCTTTCCAGGAATGCGTCCATTTCTTCTAGATTGCTTAATTTATTGGCGTATAGCTGTTCATAATATGTTTTTAAAATCGTTTGTATTTCCTTGGTGTTGGTAGTGATCTCTCCTTTCTCATTCATGATTTTATTAATTTGAGTCTTCTCTCTCTTCTTTTTAATAAGGCTGGCTAATGGTTTATCTATCTTATTAATTCTTTCAAAGAACCAACTCCTGGTTCTGTTGATCTGTTCCACAGTTCTTCTGGTCTCGATTTCGTTGAGTTCTGCTCGAATCTTTATTAACTCCCTTCTTCTCTTGGGTGTAGGATCTATTTGCTGTTTTTTCTCTAGCTCCTTTATGTGTAAGGTTAGCTTTTGTATTTGAGTTCTTTCCAGTTTTTGAATGGATGCTTGTATTGCGATGTATTTCCCCCTTAGGACTGCTTTTGCTGCATCCCAAAGATTTTGAACGGTTGTATCTTCATTCTCATTAGTTTCCATGAATCTTTTTAATTCTTCCTTAATTTCCTGGTTGACCCTTTTATCTTTTAGCAGGATGGTCCTTAACCTCCATGTGTTTGAGGTCCTTCCAAACTTCTTGTTGTGATTTAGTTCTAATTTCAAGGCATTATGGTCCGAGAATATGCAGGGGACAATCCCAATCTTTTGGTATCGGTTCAGACCCGATTTGTGACCCAATATGTGGTCTATTCTGGAGAAAGTTCCATGTGCGCTTGAGAAGAATGTGTATTCGGTTGAGTTTGGATGTAAAGTTCTGTAGATATCTGTGAAATCCATCTGGTCCAGTGTATCATTTAAAGCTCTCGTTTCTTTGGAGATGTTTTGCTTAGAAGACCTATCGAGTATAGAAAGAGCTAGATTGAAGTCACCAAGTATAAGTGTATTATTATCTAAGTATTTCTTCACTTTGGTTAATAATTGATTTATATATTTGGCAGCTCCCACATTCGGAGCATATATATTGAGGATTGTTAAGTCCTCTTGTTGAATAGATCCTTTAAGTATGATATAGTGTCCCTCTTCATCTCTCACTACAGTCTTTGGGGTAAATTTTAGTTTATCTGATATAAGGATGGCTACCCCTGCTTTCTTTTGAGGACCATTCGAATGGTAAATGGTTCTCCACCCTTTTATTTTCAGGCTGTAGGTGTCCTTCTGTCTAAAATGAGTCTCTTGTAGACAGCAAATAGATGGGTCCTGCTTTTTTATCCAGTCTGAAACCCTGCGCCTTTTGATGGGGTCATTAAGCCCGTTCACATTCAGAGTTACTATTGAGAGATATGAGTTTAGTGTCATCATGATATCTATTAGTCTTTGTTTTTGTGGACTGTTCCACTGAACTTCTTCTTAAAGGGGAATTTTAAGAGTCCCCCTTAAAATTTCTTGCAGAGCTGGTTTGGAGGTCACATATTCCTTTAGTTGCTGCCTGTCTTGGAAGCTCTTTATCTCTCCTTCCATTTTGAATGAGAGCCTTGCTGGATAAAGTATTCTTGGTTGCATGTTCTTCTCATTTAGGACCCTGAATATATCCTGCCAGCCCTTTCTGGCCTGCCAGGTCTCTGTGGAGAGGTCTGCTGTTACCCTAATACTCCTCCCCATAAAAGTCAGGGATTTCTTGTCTCTTGCTGCTTTAAGGATCTTCTCCTTATCTTTGGAATTTGCAAGCTTCACAATTAAATGTCGAGGTGTTGAACGGTTTTTATTGATTTTAGGGGGGGATCTCTCTATTTCCTGGATCTGAATGCCTGTTTCCCTTCCCAGATTAGGAAAGTTTTCAGCTAGAATTTGTTCAAATACATATTCTGGCCCTCTGTCCCTTTCGGCGCCCTCGGGAACCCCAATTAAACGTAGGTTTTTCTTCCTCAGGCTGTCGTTTATTTCCCTTAATCTATCTTCATGGTCTTTTAATTGTTTGTCTCTTTTTTCCTCAGTTTCCCTCTTTGCTATCAACTTGTCTTCTATGTCACTCACTCGTTCTTCCACCTCGTTAACCCTCGTCGTTAGGACTTCTAGTTTGGATTGCATCTCATTCAATTGATTTTTAATTTCTGCCTGATTAGCTCTAAATTCTGCAGTCATGAAGTCTCTTGAGTCCTTTATACTTTTTTCTAGAGCCACCAGTAGCTGTATAATAGTGCTTCTGAATTGGCTTTCTGACATTGAATTGTAATCCAGATTTTGTAACTCTGTGGGAGAGAGGACTGTTTCTGATTCTTTCTTTTGAGGTGAGGTTTTCCTTCTAGTCATTTTGCTCAGTGCAGAGTGGCCAAAAGCAAATTGTATTGGGAAAAAGAGAAAAAGAGAGGAGAGAAAGAAGGAAAGAAAAGTGAAAGAGAAAAAAAAAGGGAAGAAAAGAAAAAAAAACGAGAAAAAAAAAAAAGAAGAAAAAGAGAAAGAAAAAGAAAGGAGAAAAAAAGGGGGTGGGGGAAGGAAACAAATCAAAAAGCCAAACACAACAAAAACAAAAACAAAAAAAAAAAAAAAAAAGAACCACAGGGGAGTATCTTCTGATTCTGTGTTCTTTAGGTCCCTTGGCTTCTCCTGGAAGTTGTCAGTCTAGCTGATCTTCTGGGGGAGGGGCCTGTTGTGCTGATTTTCAGGTGTTAGCAGTTGGGGGAGCTGCTGTGCCCCTGCCTGGTGCAGGGCTCAGTGGGGGTTGTTTACCCCGTGAGGCCGCAGGAGGAACAGCCCCAGTGGCGGGGCAGCTCTGGAAACCTGGATTCAGCTCCGGAGCTCTCCGTCTGCAGGGCCTGGAGGCTCCGGGGCGGGGCCGCTGATCTGCTCAGCTGGGGCAGGAGCGTCCTTGCTGTCCTGGGCCCTCCCGGCCTCTGCCTGTCCCGGGGGAGGCGGGATCCTGGGCTGTGTCCCGGCGCCCTGTGCTCCGGAGCCTGCGCTGTTGGATTCGCGCTCCCGGGCCGCGCAGCCCCCTCCGCGGAGCCGCCGCCCAAGTCTCTCCGAGCTGCTCCTGGAACCGCGCAGCCCCCTCCGCACGGAGCCTCTTCCTCTGCCCGAGCCCCTCCGAGCTGCTCCCGGGGCCGCGCAGCCCCCTCCGCGGAGCCGCCGCCCGAGCCCCTCCTGGCTGCTCCGGTCCCGCCGGGTCCCGCCGTGCGCGCTGCAGCCCTCAGGGAGCTCGGCGCACTCTCCTGGGCGCGCAGTTGCTCTGTTACTGTCCCAGGGAGCCCGAGGGCATCCCCGCCCTCCTGGGTCCTGCTCCAACTCCCCGCGAGCCCCTTTCCGCCCGGGAAGGTCGGTGCAGCTCCTGCTCCTCCGGGACGGGGCTCTCCTGTCCTGGGGACACTCGCCCCGGCCTCAGCCCGGCTCCTCGCGGGGCCCCTCCCCCTTGGAGGCCTTTGTTTCTTTACTTCTTTTTCCCCGTCTTCCTACCTTGATAGAAGCGCGAACTCTTCTCACTGTTGCATTCCAGCTGGTCTCTCTTTAAATCTCAGGCCGAATTCATAGATTTTCAGGATAATTTGAAGGTTTTCTAGGTAGTTTGGTGGAGACAGGTGATTTGGGGACCCTACTCTTCCGCCATCTTGCTCTCCAATTCCCTCTTCATTCAGACTGCTAGGCTTGTTAAGTTGAAATGACAATAAATATCCACCCGACTCTCCAAGACAGAGGAAGGACATCAGAGGCACAGTGCCAGATGGATACGTTGCCAACTCAGTTTGCCCCAAGAGGGGTGCTCACTGTTTCCTACTCTTGAGTGTAGAAAAACTAGGTCAAGTACTTCCTAGAAAAAAGATGCTATATTCCTAATTGATTAAAGTCTCTATTAGTGTATTCTCCTAATTTGTGAAGAATCATCTTGGGACTTCTAATACATTCACATAACCAGGAATGCACTCCTTCCTCCTGTCCTTCTGTTCTTAATCAGTCCTGTCTAACCCCTTGTCTGAGGTGGGACCTGCCTGGTGTCCCAGGTGACAATCCCACTGTTCTGTCATTTCTCCTCCTTGGCTCCTTTTATCCACTCTGTTTGTCCTGACATTCCTCGAGTTCAGGATTGTGGGATGGAAAGAGCAGTAGAGGAGGTAATAGTGTGTTCTGAGCTCAGCTGCCAAGCAGACGTGTGGTCCTGGGCTCATCATGACTCTTGGTGCTTCGGTTTCCTCATCTGTGACAAGAAGAACTCAAAACTAGATCATCCCATGCTCCTCTCTGCTTCTCAAGATCTGTGCTTCCGGTTCCACCTCAGAAAGCTCACTTCCACGGGTTTCTAATTTTTAGCTCCTCATCTCACTCCGGATTCTGAGGGCCTTTCCAGTTGTTTCAGGGAAATTAATCTCCTCTCACTTTTTTCCATGGTGCGTAGTGAATGATAGGAAAGGAGCATCTGGGATTCACGTGTACTCAAAGCTGTGATTTCTTTTTTTAAGATTTTATTTATTTATTCATGAGAGACACAGAGAGAGAGAGAGGTAGAGACATAGGCAGAGGGAGAAGCAGGCTCCCTGCTGGGAGCCCAATGTGGGACTCAGTCCCAGGACCCTGGGATCATGACCTGAGCCAAAGGCAGATGCTCAACCACTGAACCACCCAGGTGCCCCCAAAGCTGTGATTTCTTTTTTTTTTTTAAGATTTTATTTTTTTTATATTATTTATTTATGATAGTCACACAGAGAGAGAGAGAGAGACAGGCAGAGACACACAGGCAGAGGGAGAAGCAGGCTCCATGCACCGGGAGCCCGACGTGGGATTCGATCCCGGGTCTCCAGGATCGCACCCTGGGCCAAAGGCAGGCGCCAAACCACTGCGCCACCCAGGGATCCCCAAAGCTGTGATTTCTAAAGAAAAACAGGACAGCAAAAATCCAGTGACCCTTCCACTTGCCCAGCACACCCTGCATGCATGGTCACAGAAGTCTCTGTCTGCCTCCTCAGCTTCTTTTTACCAAGCTGAAATAGCATTCGTTTATTCAACCAATATCCATTGAATACCTCCTAAGTAGCAGGCACCTTTCTAAGGCCTGAATTAAACAAAATTCCTGCCCTGGTGGCATAACCACTTACTCTAGCATTTATATACATTTGCAAATATTCTAGTATTTACTTTATATACTCAGGCAAGAAAAAAAAAAGACATTGATTAATGATCCTTAACTTAATTCTAACTCGAAGTTTCCATTCCACAAGGCTGATGAAAATTTTAATCTTGGGCATTTTTAGGGACCTGTCCCAGAACTCCTTAGGGTCAAACAAATATCTGAAGACTTTCTAGGTTGCTGGATAATGGTGAAAAGACCTCACTAGTGTTCATTCCATGGTGATCATCAATGATGTCCTTCTTCTCAATCCCTCATGGTCCCTGGAGGGCAGATGGCACCACAGCTTCTGTGCTGTGTTGGCCTGGAGCTCTGTGCTCAGAGTAGAAGTTCCATGTTCAGTCTTTCTCATATGGACGTAAGTCCCACCCAAACCTTTTTCTCTGACATGATCAGGGCAAAGGACAAGTGCTTGATTCATGAATCCAGAAAGAGTTAAAAGAGGTAACTAAGTGCCTATTTTGATCATTGTATTTTCAGCACAAAACATATATAAATGTATACTTATTTGTCAGTCTTTTAATGTTGACCCAAGACCTTTTCTTTGAATATGAGCACACTATTTGGTATTGTGATTGTCTTTCTTGAATAGATTCCCACTCATATTTCATCAGTCATGTTCACCTTTAATGTCTTTATAGTGAGTGGGAATTTAAAGACATTTGGGAAGTCATCTGAAGAAAGAATTTTCTAGACATTTTTTTATTCCTCCTCAATATTTCACTGTATCTCACATTAATTTCACAGGATTAGCTAATTGCCATTATCTAGATTCTTTTCAGAACATTCGACTTAATTTCCATAGAAAGAACTCTTCCTATGTATACTCACATCTCATTGGTTTATGTATCATTTAATTACATATTCTGAATAACTAGTGTAACAGGTGTTAACATATTTAGGCACAAACTTAACTGACTCCTGGAAAGCACATAACTGCTGGAGGCAAAAGTAGGTGAGCGTATTAGAAAGTGATGTACTGGTTCACAGACAGCTCCTGTGCTGTGGACATCAATCAGGATGTTTTACAGAAGAAATGAAAAGCAGAGGTTTATCTACCAAGTTCAGTGGAAATCCTTTAAGAGAACTTCTGCAGGGTTTACAACATTGTTTAAAACTGTGCTTCCAAAAAATATAAATAAATAAATAAATAAGTAAGTAAGTAAGTAAGTAAGTAAATAATTAACTAACTAACTAACTAACTGTGCTTCCAGGGGGATCCCTGGGTGGCTCAGCGGTTTAGCACCTGCCTTTGGCCCAGGGCATGATTCTGAAGTCCTGGGATTGAGTCCCGCATTAGGCTCCTGGCATGGAGCCTGCTTCTCCCTCTGCCTGTGTCTCTGCCTCTCTCTCTCTCTCTCTCTCTCTCATAAATAAATAAATAAAATCTTTAAAAAAAAAAAAAAACTGTGCTTCCTTACCCTCTTGCCAATGGATACCGCCACTTAAAGTCTTTGATCTTGAAACACACAATGATGTGAAACAAATTGTGTCTTAATTTTCAGTTCTTGAAGTTTCAAGTTCGATTTCATTGCATTTTCTTAAATAGATGGGATAAAGTTCATCTTTTTATTTGCCCTCCAGAACTTCAGTTAAAGTGATTGGTTTTTAACTTCATTCTCATTCTCCATCCTCATTTAACCTCTTTTATAGATGTTAATGAAGAGTTATATAGCTCCCCCAAAAGCTGGGGCAGGGGTGGTGAAGAGAAGAGAGGATGGGGAACGAAAGCCAATAATCTGATTTCCACACCCAATGAGTGCTTGGCTCCTAAAGAATCCAGATGCCCCTATGTAGGCATCACATGGAATATGGCCTTGCAAAATGTGTATAGGAAATTTTTCTGGGCACCAGGAGGGTTATTAAAAGAAAATAAAACTTTCTGTTTCTGTATATACTGTTCATGGATGCAGAACCAGAGGGAAATACAGTTTGCTTGTGCACTTGTAATGAAATGGCTCAAGATTCTCATCTCCCTTCTAGCTTCCAAGATTATATTCAAGTTCCTCCATCTAGTCATCTTCATAGAGTAAGATGATTTCATACATTTAGCCATTAATGTGTGAAACTACTGGGCTTGCCTCTAGAACAATCTATCCAAAGCACAGGTCTCACAGTGTCACCTTTTAACTCTGAAAACTCCAGCATCTCTCCTTGCCTAATGAGTTAAATCCTTACGCTTTGCACTGGCATTTCTATCTCTCCAGACAAGGCTTGCTCACTTATTACTCAGGACTGCCGTGTATCTACACTCCACTCCCGCCCTCCCTTCCAAAAATAACAGGCTTTCTTTTCCTCAACATGATATCTTTGTTTCTTCCCTTATGCTATATTTCCCAAACTTCTCTTCCATCAGTATCCTTGTCTTTAAATGGACTTACATTGTTTTCACTTAAATCTATTTATTTATTATAGAAAGCCTGCACGTACATGAAAAAAAAAACCGTGATATCCCTTGATAAATAAAAGCTCACGACAAAAAATGAATTCAATAAGATATACAATGATATTACCTTCTAGCTAGGTGATGCTTGCCTGTGGCATGCTCTGTGTTGGTTCATGTGTTATTTATTTTTTTTTAATTTTTATTTATTTATGATAGTCACAGAGAGAGAGAGAGGCAGAGACATAGGCAGAGGGAGAAGCAGGCTCCATGCACCGGGAGCCCGACGTGGGATTCAATCCCGGGTCTCCAGGATCGCGCCCTGGGCCAAAGGCAGGCGCTAAACCGCTGCGCCACCCAGGGATCCCCGGTTCATGTGTTAAAGATTGGCCACCAACAGAGTTTCTCCTTGATGAAATTAGGAGGGTGAAAGAAGAATGGAAAATGGGGTGACGTTCTCATTCTTTTGTAGGTAATGCCAGGTCCATGAACCATCTAAAATAATCTCCTGTATCATTAATTTGTATGTGTATGTGTTCCACACTTTGAAAAACAATGCTTTACTCTCATGAAATGAGAAGCAACTGGAGGGCAAGAAATTATTCTTTCCATGTCCTTTGCTTTTTTGAGAATCTACTCCTTAGGCCTCTAAACTGCCCTCCTTCTGGGGAACACTAATGTTATTTGATGGGAAGAAATGAGTAGATATTTCTGAGCATTAGCCAATGGGTTGGTCTGTTTTCTCTGAAAGTCAAGATAGTAGGTTCTGCAGGCCTCTGGTCCTAGGCTGGAGAATGAGTGTGTTTCCTTAAGTTCTTGTGCATATACATGTGTGGGTGGGGTGTACATACTGTGGGGGTAGAGTAGCAGAGGAAGCCTGTGGGGTTCTCTGGACTTCCTTAGTTCATAAAGCTTTGTTCATGAAATGCCCCGATGCTCTGGCAGCCGGGGTTGCTAGATTCCTATCTGAGATCAGTGTTTTGGGGTTGCTGGACAACCTCCAGAGACCATCTCCTCCCCTAACCACCCCCCACCCCACCCTACCCATTTCTCTCTCCTTTTATGGATGAGGAACCAGGGTCTAGGGAACAGGTGTCTCACCAGCAGTAACTCTGCCTTTCAGCTGCAAATTGGAGTTGAATCCAGATGCCTGCAACAGAAACCAATCCCAGTGGCCCTCCTGTGACTGATGTGAGTTGTTCACAGACTTTTCCCTTCCTTTTCCAGGCTGTGCTGAGTCCTCTTATTGCCATCGCGCTGAAAATATCCCAGATTCATGAGAGAACTGGCCGGAGGGGCCCCACCGTCATCACTTGAATGGAGGAAAGATCAGTCACCAGGGCCAAAAGAGAGCGCTTGGCGGGAGACACTTCACCCATGCCTTCTTGCTACCTTTTTGTGCCTTTTATGACTTTGAAACACACACACACACACACACACATACACACACACACACACACACGATAATTTGCTGGTGGTGGGTGGGGGGAGGGAAGAGAACAAAAAAATCTGTTTTCTTAGGTTTGGGTCAATTCCTCCAAATGCAACAGGGTGTTCAGTTGCCTGTTAAAGCTGCACTATCATTTGGTATCTATATTCTATCACACAATGGAACCTCACCTTTTGAGAAAGAGTAAGTAGGCCAGGAACATGTCCATCATGGCATCTGCGCATCGCTGGCATTAGGTGAGAAAGGTTCTGAACTCACGCACAGAGCGCAGCACCAGAATTAAGCTTACCCCAAGCCACGGGTGCTGCTGGGCAGACCAAGGAAGACTGTCCTCCTCGGCATGGTGGAGGACCTAGCTTTTCATCCTGGGTCAGGTGTCCCGGGGGGGAAGGCTGTGCAACTCCTAAGGGCGCACCTCATGGCTGCTAGCCACTGGAGGGCCCACTCCCCCACCTTCTGACCTCTTGGGAGTCCCCGTGCCACCTTCCCTCACATCTTTGGAAGCATTCTGCAGATCACCATGGCACACTTTCAATGAAACATATCAAAGGGTGTTTTCCTCTCTTATTTTGTAAATAATATTATTTTAGCTCTTAAGCTGGCTGCATTCCTTCAGATTCAGCCATTCAGGGCACAGGTGGGAAGCAGTTTCTTGGCAGGACTCTGCAGATGAATGCCTCCCATTTCAGCAGCCCTCCCTTGACGACATCATGGAGGGTGATACAGGGGTTTATATTAATTCCTCCCTCGAAGACAAAATACCACCATATCTGCTGTCTCTCTGACTTTCTCTCCACTCTCTTATCTCCCAGTAAGGGCCAAGTTTAAAGTAATCATTTGGACACAGTTCAGATCTTAATAGCAGTGGCTGTAGAAGGAGATGATGAAATGCTGGAAAAATAGAGTACTTGTTGGAAGAAGACCTTATTGGTGGTAGTTAAGGGCTTGATAAGAGGGAAGGGAGGGTGGGACCCCTGTGAGAAACTAGAAGGTCACAACTGGCTTTCTTTGCCCAGGAGAAGGATACTGCAGCTCTAGCAGCCTTTATCTGCACTCAGCCGGGACACTCGGTGTGGGACCTGTTTGTGTATGTTTTGCTTCCTTGGGAACGACACTCTCACTTACCCTGTTGTTAGCACAGATGACGTGGTGCTCTTTGTGAAGCAAGGTGGTACTGCTGTAGTCAGGATGAGCGCAAGCAGGGAGATGTTCCCAGGAAGGAATCTGTGTCCACTCTCTATCTCTGCTTCTGTCAGAAACTTACTAGGATATGTAGTAGCCAATAAAAAAGAAATTCCTGATTTCAACCCTACGCATGGACTGTGGATTTTTGTTTGATTGTTTTGCCATTAGTGGTCACATTTTGATAAGTCTGTCTTTCAGAACACTTGCAAGGGCTGGCTTTCGTTGTTAGGACCTGGGAATTTATTATATAAATGGAACCAGAAAAGGCAGATTACTCACAACTGCCTTTGAGAGTCAGCAGAAACTAAATTGGCATCTGGTCTTTGATCGTAAGTATCTTTGTTTCCTAATCATAGAGGGTGGCTTTGAGCAGAGATTCTAAAGTCATGGAATTTATCAGCAACGAATGTAATTTTCCTTAAAGCTTTGGTTCTCAACACCTTTAAGTGGTGGTCTGTGATAGCCATCCCTTCACTACTCGGTTCTATGTGGGTCCACACAGCTGGATGCGTTATCAGGCTTAGCTCTCAGTCAGAAAATATGAATTTTTTTTCTTAAATTGCTGAACTTTTAATCACCTCTAACTTCAAAGGTCAAATATAAGGTAATCCTCATTTAAAAACTCTGTTTTTTATTTCCAGCATGTGCATCCAGCAGCCCGAGTATACCTTCATTCATTCATTCATTCATGCATGCATGCATGCATTTAACAAACACTGATTTAACAACTACTCTATGCAGAGTCCTGTTTTTGGTGTAGCGAGGAGATGTATAAAACACTATTCCTGCTCCTAGGAGTTTGTAATTTGGGAACAGGAGGCTATAACATACTCAAAGAAGCAGGAGGACATGAATGTTACTGTAGAGGCATGAACAACATATTATGGGAACACACAGAGGTATTGACTCTGAGATGGCAGGACACTAGGCACTTGATGGGTTTCCCAACAAGTGGAGTTTCCTGGGACTTGTAATCATTTACATTATTTTACCAGGGGTCAATGTAGCCAGACCAAAGACTAGGAATTGAGAGGTAGGATGGCTGGAGATGAGGCTTGCACTGGGTCTAGTGAGAGGGTGGCATGGATGAGAGGTTGGAGAAGCCACAGTGTTATAAATATCAAGCAGAGCACATGTTTGGGTCCAGCTATGGAAAGAAGCAGCTGCACGGCCACCTATTTTTACAGAGCTTTTTCTCAGCGAGGTTGCCAAGGGGAAGGTCCTGTTGTGGCTCTAGAATCCAGCCTTTCTCTCTGGAACCTGCTCAAATGCACATTGCCAAGGTATTATTTCTGCTTTATGTAAAATCCAAGCTTCTCTTGCTGAGCTATACATGCATGTCCTCTGGCCTTCTCAAGAGAGTTGAAAGACAGGAAGTCACTCTTCTGCATGTAATGGTCTTTATGTCTTAAAGATGAAGCTCCAGCCACCAGAGTTTCTTAAATGACTGGAACGATCTGAGAATTTTGTGGGGACCACAGGAGACAATCATAGAGGAGACCGTGGATGGAATGTGGCAATCGTCAGAGCCACTTTTGTGATCGACTAGTATTGAAGGGTTCATTCGCTATACCATGTGCCCCCAGGATGGTGACAAGCAACAGTATGTATAGGCCAGTGGTTCTAACCAGCGCAGCACCTCTACCCACCCAGGGGGTGTTCAGAAATGTGTGTGTATACATGCCAGAGAGGCATTTAAGGGAGGGGACCACGGATTCTAAATATCCTACCAGGTGAGCCAGTCCCTTAGAATGAAAAATTGTTTTGCTCATTCATGATTCTTGGGTTTATTAACTGACTTGAAAATGGCAGGCAGCCATTATTAAAATGAGATCATTTATCAGGTCTTACTAATCCAAGGTGCAGCCTATATCCACAGTATTTACAGAACAAATAGTTTTTGTGTGGCATCTCAGACTGAAGGGCTTGGACATGACCCGAAGGCTTTCCACACAGGAAACCTCAGATTGATGACCAGCCCCACGGTGGCACATTGGGCTGACAGTTGGCTGTGCTGAGCCTGTGTTCTCTGCAGATCATACAGTCAATGATAGGGATGGTGGTGTGGTGACTTCTGATTGGTCAGCTGTGGGTCATTGCAAGGCATGGGATTTACTTCGGCAGTAATATCCACTAGCCATGGCAGATGTGAGGGAATTTGTAAAGCACCTATGGGAACTGATAGTGACATAACAGGTGACTCCATTTTATTGCTTGATCACGCACTGGGTACTCTTGAAACATGTGCACACTGACATCCCAGACACCTGCCTTGAGGAATGTCCTTTCTTGAGTGCAGAAGGGCCTGAGAAATCGTGTACCTTTTGAAATGATGTAACTGCCAGTAAATCAGTGTTTGGCCTTTCAACGGTTACAAACAGCAAGAGATTATCAGAGGCAGCAGAGCTTAGCAGATGCCTGTTCCACTCCAACCAGCTGGAGTCCTTATCGGTGGAAATGGCTCATGCAGTTGACAGCCCATTTGGTATGTGAATCAGTCTGACCTGTCATGGAAAATTATAGAACCTGGTGAAGATATGCATTATAAACTCAAGTCTTTATCATCTTTTCATGTCTTTTAGCACCTAGTACGTGACCTGCAATATAGGTGAGCTGGGGAGATTCCTCATCAAAGACTGTGCGTTTAAGTAGGATCTTGAGGGATGAGTAGAGTTGCCAGAAAAAATACTTGTGAGTTTCGGAGCAGAGAGGTAAAAAATACACATGCTACATCTTGGATATGCAAAGGATGCAGCATTATGTATTTTATAACTAACCTTGTCCTGCTCACCTTCTGGGGGTTGGAAGGAGTACTTAAAGCTGCCTGTCAGAGAGATGTTATAAGATTAAAATCCTGGAGGGCCGTCATCTCTGAGAATTTCCCTTCATCATTGACAGGTGAGCCTACCAATCCCATTTGAGAAAAGGGAATGAGCAAGGACTGTAGTGAATGTTTGCCTCTTCTCCACTCACTTGTAATTGATGTGTTCTCCTTGCCATTCAGGGAATCATGGTTCTCTGTCCCTCACCCCTAATTTTACCATAAATTTAAGGAGGAAGATGGGATACAACGTCTACCTCCTGGAGTAAGTCCCCTGGGGCTGACCAATGAATTAAGCACAGCAGAATGCTTTTGTTCTGACTTGCCCAGCGGGTTTTAATTGCTAGGCCTCTCAAAAGTAGGATTTGTTTGGAGTGACACTCCCGTCCTTGATGCTTGCTTCAGGGTACATCTGTTTTTTTAAAAAGCAATAGCTGTCTGGGAGTAGTACTTCTTTTCAAAAAGCACCTGGCTTATCTTCTGAATCAATAGTTGATGCTCAGTAATGTTTGGGTTTTCAAAAAGATTAACTCATCTGGATGCTGTGTTAGTTCCACATGGAGAATCAAACCTTGACTTATGTTCCCCTATTGATTTTTTTTTCTGATACAAAACAGAGATGAAAGAGAAGAAAGTTTATGTACAAAATTTATTGCAGTAAAAAGATCAAAACAATTTTCGTATGTAAACCAAAATTAACATGTCTTATATGACTACCAGAAGTTGGAAAAACCACCTATTACAAATGCAAACTCTGGATGAAAGCCCAATGACAGAATTTGTTCTGGCCCGTGGATGTGCTGAGACCCCAGAGATCTCAGGATAACAGTCTTGGTAGAGGGATAGAAAGAGAGTTCAAGAGAGAAATAATATATTGCACTGCTAATAAATGATCACCTTCCCATTGGACAACCATGAGTGACCTTCATATCCAATTATACCTTTGATGTCAAGGATTCAAATCA
This sequence comes from Canis lupus baileyi, assembly GCF_048164855.1. NCBI lineage: Eukaryota > Metazoa > Chordata > Mammalia > Carnivora > Canidae > Canis > Canis lupus. The sequence continues at coordinate 89,792,933 of NC_132838.1, read as the reverse complement.
TGGGTGCCCAAATGTATGTTTCATATAAAGGGACCAGGACTTCCTTTTGTGTGGCTTCCTGTGTATTTGCCAGGATATGAGTAATCTGTGTGCTCAGCAAAAATGGGAAGAGGAGGCCATGGAGGTCTCATTCCATCTCGACAACTTTCTTCCTCCCTGAAAGCTCTTCATCCTTGCCATCACTGTCCAAACCCCCCTCTGCCCCTTCCCTGAGGGCTGCCTGTTACCAATAGGAGCCACCTTTCATCTTAGATGGAATGATCAGAGAGAATGAAACCGCAGAGAGGTGAGGGCCAAGCTCCTAGGCAGAAAACATGGAGGGAGTATTTACATTTTAAAAGAGAACCCTATTCTATGTCAACTATACCTTAATGAAAAAGTTTAAAACCTTTTTTTATATTAAGAAAAAATAAAAAGAGAATCTTAAAGGAAGATCTCTGGCTTCCCCAAGGGCTGTAAGGTATTGCACAGTGCTGGGGCTCCTCTTCCTGTTAGGGTCCACTTTCTGAAGCTGGAGAGAAGACCAAACTGCTCCGTGGGAGAAGGGAGGGAAGACAGGGTTAATCTAGCACAAATGTTTGAAGTAAATACATCCTCTCATGCCCTTCTGTAGATGCTGCTTCACCCTACTGGCAACAACCATATGCTATGGGCAAAGTTTCTTCTTAACACCTCAAAGTCTCAGTTTATACATCTGTAAAAGGGGAATAACCATTGCACTTATTTCTGAAGGGTACGATGAGGGCTAAATAAAAAGCATAAAAGGTTCATGGCACAGAACCCATCATATAAGAGACATTCCATAGCTATTAAATAATAATCCCAGCACAAATTCCTCACTTGATTGAGGAAGAAACTGAGGCTCAGAGAGGTGAAGATTTTTGTCCAAGCTCTAATGCATCTCTTCCCACCACGTTTCTACCTGACATGTCCTCTCGTGTTAAAACATGTAATAAAGTATAACAAAGCTGAAGAGTCAGTGGGTCTTAAGATAAATGTCCCAAGTCTACAAATGTGTGGGTCTGTATCTTGAGACACAAAGAATTTTCTGTTAAGGATCAAAGTACTACAATACAGTCTCCTTTCTAAAGATCTGCAGTGGGGGATTTTTTGAAATATACATTTCATATATATTTTAATGTCTTTCAAGATTTATGTCAAAATCTATATTAATGCCACCTATGGCTAGTACAGTTTCCCTCCCTAAATTCTGTGTTTTTATGAATTTTTAAGTATTCTATCTGTTCAACTTGAGTCTCTAAGAAATCTCATCATCTCTGCTTGTACAACCATCCCGTTTTTAAGATATTCATTGAAAACTTTGTGTTCGAGCCATTTTGAAAGGAAATATTACAGTTGTTTTCCACATAGAAATAAAATACACATAACTTAAAAAGTAATACAAGTAATATTCATGGCTTCCAAGAGCACATCTCCCACAACGCGAACTACAGTGTCACTCTGGTAAATCTGGAGAGAACTATGAAACCAGCCAACAAAAGCTGCAAATTAAACCACACTGATCCTTCGTTTCCAGCACACTCTCCGTTTGTGATTGTTGGGTGATGTGGTACCTGAAGACGCACGGCTGGCTGCCTCAAGAGCAGCACCTGTTCCTCCCCAATGGGGGCTGAGGTGATGGGAGGGGGTTGAAAGTCAAAGGCCTCTTGGAGCAGAGCTACAAAATTGGTCCCCGAAGCCCACCTGGGCTGGGATTAGCGCAAATCCGTTGAAATGTTGTTGGCTGCCGCCGGCTCCTTCTGGGGTCCCCATGGGCCTAGCACATCTGTGGAACTGCATGACATCCACAGCATCTCCTCGGCAAGTGCTCCTGGGGGTCATGGAAGACACTTTCCCTCCCATAGTCTGGTGCCTGCATTTATTATTATCAAGTCTAACCCATGAGGGTGCATCACGAGCGCAAGGAAGTGTCCCCTGCTTCAGCATCCTCGGCTTTGCCTCTCAGCATCCTGTAATGGTGTGGCTGCCGGCACCCCACCTGCTACAGACTCCTCATAGGAAGGGGGAGCCTCTGGGTGGGCATCAGCTGCGTCCTCAAATTCCAGGCCCGGCTCTGTGTACAGTGGTGGAGGAATATCTGAGACTTCTCCCTCTGTAGGACAGGGTTGCTTCTCAGCATCAAGACTCTCTTCATATGCAGGAGGGTAGAAATCTGGCCTGGAGATCAAAATGCCACAAACATACATGTGTTATTTAAGTGGTTAATGCCAAAGAGGCATATGCCTGCCTCTCTCAAATCACATTGTGTGAAGTGAAACTGTTAAGAAACATTGATTTTGAAACAGATGTACTTCTTCCCTGGCATCACCAGTTTTTTTTTTTTTTTTAAATGTGCTGCTCTTCCAGCAAAACCTTCCTTATCAGCCATTGGATATGTGCCTCTCTCGTCCTATTTTTCCCAGTGGGTTATTCCAAGCTCTTGCCTCTCTCTCACTCATGGGAACCAGGGACTTTCAGCATGAGATCGTTATCAGGGGGAGAGACACGGGGGGCGCCTAGGCTGTGCAACCTCCTTCCACCCAGTTAGTCCATTCGCATCCATGACCCCATTCACACGCACCTCATTTTCGACTCAGTTGTGCTGTCTCATATCCTCCAAGCCAATAAAATAATGAATGAAAACCAATGTATAAGCTTGTCAAAATCACTGTGTATACCTGAGCCTAATGTATGTTGTGCGTCAGCTACACCGATAAAACATTTACTCAAAAATCCAGCTCTGGGCTATCTCCTCAAATGTATCAGCTGCTTCTCTCTTTCTTCTCACTCTTTCAAGTCTCAGCAACTGGTTTCCAAAAAAACATACTCATTTCTCAAACCATTTCAACCAACAACTTCACATAGATTTCACTTGCAGCTCTTTGCAGGCCAATAGGCCAATGATGAAAGGAGCCATTCGTGCCAAAGGTGATGTATTCACTGGTCATCTTGCCCCATGTTGCTAATTGCTAAATCCTTCTGGCCTCTCCGTCATGAATGGGACAGGGGTGGTGTGAGATGAGGAAGAAAGAGGGTGAGCTTGATGGAGTTGTGTATTTATAGAGTGAATTCCTTAGTGCCCGCAGGGAGTGTTTGTGGTGTGTAACCACAACAGAACAGAGCCTGCCACTTGTAGCCACAGCTCCATCCCAAATATTACCAGGCGCAAAGCCAGATAGCTGAAGGAACCGTCTACTGTACGGCATAAATCTCAGCCTTCCCTCAGAATAGCTAAGACAGTGTCATGGGACACACATGTAAAGACATTAAAGACAGAAAGGTGAGCTGTTCCCTGGAGCGACTTGAGAGGCTCCAGGGTGACTGCCGCCTGCCCCTAAATCCCATCCAGCTCTCCCAGTCCCATTGGCACATGCCAGTTCATATTCTCAGTGCCCGAGTTCCACCATTGCAGACTCATTGGCTCTGATACCTCAATGTGGGTTCCCATCTTGAATGCAAATGTTTCTGAGAAATGCAACTCTTCCCTAACTGACTTCCTGGTCATTCTGTGTAGGCCAGGCATCTACTAGATGCAGCAGGAAGATGTCCATATCACAGATCCCTTTGAAATAATTCAGCACGGTGTGAGGCTATGCATGTGTTAGTAAATTTAATAACTTCCTCCTATAGGAGGCAATCAGCTACTCTTAGCAGGAATTCACACTCTAAAGGCAATCATCTTAACATTTAAGAAAAAAAAATAATCACTCAAGAAGCATCATCCATAATCACCTTAGTCATCTTAATCTTTTATCAAACCCAAAGATCTTGCTAGTTAGTATAGTAAGTATTGGAAATGGGGTTTAGTTATTGTAATTAGTATCTTATTAATGAGCATAATAATGTCAAAAATCAACTGTCATGGGTAAAATTATTTACATTCAAGATACATGGAGTAGCTAAGATATTTTAGATGAAGAGGGCAAAAGAATTTAGGAGTCCTGCAGCCTGTACCTGGAAGATGATGCCTGAAGTTTTATCCCTAAATGTCTTGGGTCAGCCAAGAATTAGGAGGGTTTCAGTTGTCTGATACTGACCATAAGGTGAACTGAATTTTGTTTTATTGTAATGAAATATGTGTGACATTAGATTTACTGCTGTAGCCATTTTAAAGGTACAGATCAGTAGCATTCAGTACATCCACACTGATAAGCAACCTTCACCATTCTCCCTCTCCAAAACTTTTCCATTACCCCAAATTGAAACTCTCAGTAAACAATAAGTTCCCATTCTCTCCTCCCCACTGCCCCCAATAACTGGTTTGCTTTCTGGCTCTGAATTTCACTACTCTAGCTATCTCCTATAAGTGGAATCATGCAGTATTTGTCTTTTTGTGTCTGGCTTCTTTTGCTCAGTATAATGTTTTCAGGGGTCACCCATGCTGTAGCATGTGTCAGAATGTCCTTCCTTCTCATGGCCAAATAATATTTCATCATATGGGTAGACCACACTTTGTTTATCCATTCATCCACTGGACGACCCATGGGTTGTTTACACCTTTTGGCTATCATGAAGAATATTGCTATGAACACTGGTGTACAAAGATCTGTATAAGTTCCTACTTTTAATTCTTTTGTCCACTTACCCAGGAGTAGAATTGCTAGATCAAATGGCAATTCTATATTTAACCTCCATACCATTTTCCATAAAATGATTGCACTATTTTCCATTCTCACCAGCAGCGCACAAGGTTTTGGATTTTGTGTATTCTTGCTAACACTTGCTGTTTCTGTGGGGTTGTTTTTTTTTTAAGTAAGAGCCATCATAATGGGTATGAGGTGGTCAGGTTAACTGAATTACCTCTGGAATATGACTTGTCTTGCGTTAAATAAATCTCTCAGGCAAGGTGTGATGAGAACAGCTAGAAAGGTGGTAAGCTGGGACCTCACTGAGTTCATGGAGAGATTGCAGGACTAATGCAATACCTGCTTGTTCATTTGTTGTGGGCCAGAACCTGGTCTGGAACTTGCTTTCCATATAACCTGGTAGCCGGGTTATGGGAAATAACTTGCCACCACCTGCTTCTAAAGACAGCTTCCACGATACAACAAGAGAACCTGAGTTGGGCCTCTTCTATTGGCTTAGGTAGGTTTTCAATGGAGGGAGATGTTGTTTTTCAGGTAGAAATCCCCTCTCAGTTCATGGTTTTCCCCAGCACCATTCTTCCTAAGGACTAACTCCAGAGTAATTTCCCGACAGGAAAGCTTCAGTTCTAGACCTACAGCCCCCTGCAGGACGTGCTCCACATATTGCTCCACATCTTGCTCCACAGTGGGGTTAGGTTCATTCTGCTTTTCCAGAATTCAGTCCCATTGCAACCCTCCTCCATCCTCTGGCCTCTCAGCACATACCTGTCGACAGTGGCCAGGGGCAGTGCCCCATGAGAAAGATGTCTTCTGAGCACATGGGTGAACACTCCTTTGCTTTTACTTGCCTGGCGGTAGGTGCTCCAGAAAATTCCACTCAGGAGGATCACAAACCCCAGTGGCAGAAGCATATAGGCCAGGATCAGGTTCCCTCGACAGTTGAATATTGATCCTGAGGAAATGAAGAAGGCCCCCAGGCAGATCATCAGGAAGCCCATCAAGAGGGCAAAGGCACAGAAAACTAAACCCATTCTGTTTTGCATCCCAGCTCCTTTGGAACGTTTCCACTCCCCTGCTTCCTTGCTCAGAGACAATGCTCTCATTAGCCAGCTTGGAGCTTTATATGCTCTGGGACCAACTGGCCTTTGGACAATTAAGTGAAGCAGGCACTTAGAAGCTATTCATTAACCACTGAAAGTTACCGTAATATCCTTGGAGGATTAACCTAAAAACACAGCATTGTGTAAGGCAGGGAGGAGTGGCTTCTCTTTGCAGGCTTGCTCTTCTGAGCTGGGTAGGACCCTTAGCCAACCTCGGGTATTTGAGGGGAAGTCTCTCATCTTTTGATTAATCCCCATGGTGGGTAATTCCCTGCTAATGCTAGAGAAATTAACGTTTGTTTTTTGATGAACTATTTTCTTTGTGCTTTGGCAGGGGATCCTTTCTTGATTTCTTCTTTCTCTGTACTAAGAAGACATTTTTAAACTCTTAAGTTCATCTTTCTTTTCTCAATGAAACTTCCTTTATGGCCTTCACCCTATGCTACTGGAAAAATCCCAAGAGAAATACCCATGGTGTTAACTCCCTTCTCTGTTAAGAAAATGAGCATCCACAGGAGAAGGAAAGAGAATTCTGGAGAGAAGGGTTGTAATAGCACTTTGGGAATTTGGGGGAAAAGTTTCTGGGGATGGTCGTAAAAGGCGATGATCTGGGGGCACCTGGAAGGCTCAGTTACGCATCTGCCTTTGGCTCAGGTCATGATCTCGGGATCCTGGGATTGAGTCCCCCATTGGGCTCCCTGCTCAGCGGGGAGTCTGTTTCTCTCCCTGCCCCTCCTTCCCATTGGGCTCCCTGCTCAGCGGGGAGTCTGTTTCTCTCCCTGCCCCTCCTTCCAGCCTGTGCTCTCTCTACCTCAAATAAATAGGTAAAAATCTTCTTTAAAAAAGAAGAGGTGATGATCTGGTGACTTCTCTATCCTGTTTTTTTTTTTTTTAAGATTTTATTTATGTATTCATGAAAGACACAGAGAGAGAGGCAGAGACACAGGCAGAGGGAGATGCAGGCTGTCTGTGGGGAGCCCGATGTGGGGCTCCATCCCAGGACCCCGGGATCACACCCTGAGCCAAAGGCAGACGCTCAACCACTGAGCCACCCAGGTGTCCCTGATACTGGTTTTATATCTTTCCCATTGTTGGGCCCAAATGTTGGGGTCCTGGGGTCATTTCTGGCTAACACATAGGTGTTTGATAAAAATTTTTGCTTGTTACTCAACTGCTGGCAAGCATTCTTGGCTTACCTTTCCTACTCTCAAGAAAAGCCACAGGTATTTAATAAAAGAGTGTTCCCTAAAATGTGTAGCATGTTTCCACCTCCAAGCAAAATAAACACATGTGCAAAGTGCTGCCTGTTCAATCCCCACCCTCCCTAATACACACAGCTTAGAGTTTCACTAGGCACACTAGTATATTAAAAACTCTGAAAAGTCCTACAGTCTTTTTCCCCTCATAAAACACATATGAAGTAAAATTTGTTTTGGTAGATGCTGCTAAAAAAAATGTTCCCTGTCCTCTCCCCTGCACCATCTGCTTCCCTGTAGCATTGCCTCAAAAAATCTTTACAGAACCAGCCTTCTGTTTCCTGTCTGGAATTTGTTTCCTCCATCTTGACTGTCTTTGGTTATAGACACCCTATTCTAGATCTGATTCATGCCCTGATTCCTTCCTTTTTTATGTGATCTTTGGGCATGTCCCTGCCAAAATTCTCCTGCCCACAGGGATTCTGGGTCACTTTTGTGCAGGGAGATTATCTTCAGTCCTTTGCCACTCCTCTACCCCACTACTCCATTACTTTTATTCCATTTACTTTCCCGGTGGAAAAAGGAATTCTTTGTGTAGTGCCCCAGTGGTGCTATGTACACCCTTTAGCCTTATCCCTACCAACTCATGTTATGGGGTCAGAGTGAGACAAAGACACTGGATCAAAAATAATATAAGGTACTTCCCTATTTCACCTCCTAACCTCTACCTTTATTAGCTTCAATACTTACCCTGATCTACTTTCATCTTCTCCTCTTGATACTATCCCTGCAATCTGAAAACAACCCTTTCTCCCTCCTTTTCCAACTGGTCGTGAGGTTTTCAGATTTCTAAGATGCCCCTGATGATTTTTGCCTTCTGGTATCTGTATCCCCCAGAATGTGAGCTGGACATAGTGTAGGCTGGACACAGTGACTTGATTCGAACCAATAGAATATTGTGGGATGTCACTTCTGTGATTAGGTTGCAAAAGATTGTAACTTTGTCTTGCTAGCACTCTTTCTATTGTCCTTTCTATTGATGGCTTATACCTTTGAAGAAGGAAGCTGCCACGTTGGAGAGGCCCATATGACAAGGAACTGAGTGTGGCTTGTGCCCAACAGTCCGTGAAGAACTGAGGACCTTAGTCCATCAGCCAGTGAGAAACTACATCCTGCCAATGATCATGGGAACCTGAAATCAAATGCTCGCTCAGTTGAGCCTTGGGATGACTATACCCTAAGCAACACCTTGCTTGAGAGACCTCAAAGTCAAGGACCTAGCTATATCATACCCAGATTCCTGCCCCACAAAAACTTTGAGAGGCGGGTGTGTGTTGTTCTAAGTTGCTATGTTTTGTGGCAATTTTTAGGCAGTGAGAGATAACTAAAACAGCTCCTTGGGACTTGGAATCCAAAGGGGACAATCAAGGTTAGGTGTTTGCCTAGTATCTAGCCCATAGAACTCGCCCTATGAAGGTTAGCTATAGTCATGCCCACCATTATTGTTATTGTCATTAATGCTGTAGTTCCAAAGAGCTGAGAAAGACCAGCATTTCCAACTGAAAGGTCGGAAACTCTTGGGAGTTGAGTCCCAAGAGCAGGTAAGTGGTGGAGCCCCAGAGCGACCCCTACATAGTAGAGTAAGGAGGGTAGCACTCTTGAGGAGGACTGCCCACCCATAGGGTTGGGCTTCTTTGTTTTAAACCAAAACTGAAAGATGAACTAGACTGGGCATTATGACAGGTCAGGTCTACTTCCTGTGATCACACAAGTGTTTGAGGAAGTAAGTATCCCTGTTCTTTCCCTCCTCCAATTCCAGTGAAGGGTAACTAGTGCCATACAGTTTGTTAGGTAGGTTCTCCCCCTCCAGTACCTTTTATGGAGTCCCCTGTTGTTTCAGAGCAGTGTATTTGTTATTGGTGGTGGGTTTTTGTTTGTTTTGGTGAGACATTGGGTAGGAAAGAGCAAGATCCAGGAGATAACAGGAAGATAGAAGGATTTCAATACTTTATATAAAATAAAGAGCAAGATCCTGGGCTCAGAACAGTGGAGATGTTTATCTGGGGTGGGGTTTGGCATTGGGGAGAAAGTACAGGAGGATCTGTAGTTTATGAAGAAAGTGGATGAGAAAGGAAAAGAATCAGTATGGAAATATGAAATATTGCTTGGAATCACATGTCTTCTTCATGATGGTTGAGACATCCTAATGAAAAATTAATGTCGAAGTTATTTTTGCCTGTTTGTGCTTATTATTATGAAATATTTAAATTACTAAATAATTACGTATGTTTTACTGTGACTCTGCTTCCGTCCTGAAGCACATGCATTATGCCTCCCTGAACATTATTCCCCTTTGATGCCTCAAATATGGTGATAGTGACATAGAACAAACATGGAGAGAAAGCACCCTGGACTTCATCAGTCTGGAAGGAACAGAACCCCAAGCAGAGGGCAGTTGTAACAACAGAAGAGAAAAGCAGGTCAACTCCTCAGGTTTGGGGAAAAATGAAAAGAATCCAATAAAAAGCCAGTCCCACACCAAAACCTCACCTTAAAGAGTTAGTTTCAAGTGAGCTTTGAGCCTTTGGCTGGGCTTCCTTAAGCTCTGCCCTGCCTTCTAGATTTGCCTTAACCCCCAGGCCAATGTTCCTATTCCTGTCCACCTCACCACTCCCAGCACTGAGTGTGAGAATGAGGGGGGCCAATTATATTGACTTCATTTAAAGGTGGAGTAACTAACTGCGAGAGGGATTTCTGAGTCACCTAAGTTCATACAAACATCTTGGGACTGATGGGAAAGAGAATGTCCTGGAGGAGTATGGACAGAGGCCCACCTTCAATAGAGAGATGTTCTGGGACCCAGTAGAAGCCAAGCCATAGTCCTTGTCCCAATTCCCCATCAAGATATCCACCTGGGAAATGTCTTGCTTTTAAACCAGTTTATTTAGTCATTATTATAATTCTTAAAAATTCACCAATCAGCAAAAGTGCCTGACCTGGCAACAAGCAGTAGTAGCATGTTATTTGGTTAACAGCCAAACTATTTTAAAACATAATCATTCTTTCAACACTGTTCCTTTGAGCATGACTGACCCATGAGCACTTCTGAACATTGAGTGCAGCCAGTTCCAAGCACTGTTTTGGTTTCACGTCAGAGCCCCCCGACACCTCACCCTCCTTTTGGACTCTTCTGCGTAATACGCCTTGAAGCTTCTAACTGCACTCCAGCCTTTGTTTACTGGGCAAATGGGCCAGTACCCTTCTCTTAAAAACAGGAACATCGTATTGCTTTGGATGAGAAGTCAATGGGGACTTTGGAAGGAAGCTAATGGTGTGTAGAAGCAGTTGCATAGGAGAGGTCAAGAGTTGAGGGAGAGCGGTCAGATTTCAGAAGGTTACTTTGGTTTAGGAAGTGAGGCCTTGTGGGAGGTGGGGAAGGTGAGCATATGCGTAGCCAGCCATGTCACCCTCGTGGTGATTACTGAGTGATTTCTGGATTAGCCTTTCACACGTGTGGGTTCACTGAGCACTGGTCACTTCCTTCTCCTTGTTTTCTTTGCTTTTGAACTTTTCCCCCCACCTCTCTTTTTCCCCTCACTCACTCAGGAAGATTTACACGAAGGCATTTTAAGGTTGGCAGAGAATAAACAGCTTCTCAGGAAAGGAGTGGCATGACGTGGTGAAGTGATATTAGACCAGCACACAAGGCTCATACTCACCTTGGAAAGAACGTAGTGTGTTTCTAGGAAAGAGAAAGCCACGCAAGGCTAGGACTGGTGAGGCCTGTGAGGTACTCTGAGTATAAAACTTATGGGGTGCCAAAACACTTAGTAATCAAAATAAATCATATTTTTGAACAATATGTTTTAGAAAATCACATTGGCAAACTATGGCTCATGGGCTGGCCACCTGTTTCTATAAGGGAAGTTTTGCTGAGGAAATTGAGTCATGTCTGTGGACCAAGCAAGAAGACAAATTCTTGGAGCTCTGCTTCCAACTTAATCCACAAATAAGCCAGAAAAGATTTCATTTCTTGGCAGATCTCTGGAAAACTGAAAAGAGACCAGAGCCACTTCGGATCAGAGCAGAAGCTTAAGGCAGAGCAGAATCTGATGACCTGCTTTTACACTAGTTGGCATGGTGGTCAATGACTTGTAAATATGATATGGATTCTGTGTCCCACCTCATGAAATTCTATTTAATATTGAACTTCTTCTGAGAACGATGACAACTCAGCAGCAATGAGCATCTGTGGTGCTAGAATTATTGTCTCTATCTACCATCCCACTGAAAAACCCAAATATCTTTGTGGAAGTGGCTGATTCTAGGGCTCAAGCAGAAGACCTGAGAGATGTAATGTTGAACTGGAAAGCAAGGAAGTGAACGAACATTCCAGGAGCTATGCCTAAGAGGTGGAGGAGCCACCCTGAAGGGGTCTCCAGGGTTTCTTATCCTCAGCACTATTCACATTTTGAGCCAAATAATCCTGTGCAATAGGGACTGTCTTGTGAATTGTGCAGTGTTGAGTAGCAACCCTGGCTTCCATCTACCTACTAGCTACCTACTCATGGAAATCAATAATGTCTATTGACATTTCTAGATGTCTCCTGGGGATCAAAATTGCCCTTGGTTGAGGACCACTGCAGTAGCCCAAGATGGGACAACCTAAGCACCAAAAGTTCAGATACTGAAATAAATTTAAACAAATAAAATACATAAAAATCCACAAGTCCATAATATCTCTTCATTTTTTGCATAATATCTCTTCAGCACGAAAGAATAGTCATCTCCAATTTTTAAAACGTCCTTCTATATATTCCCTTTGTTCCCTCCTTTATCAACTTTTTAGATGGAAGTGAAAGCTTCTGGAAATTTCTTTATCTCTGCACTGTGTTTTGGGAAAGTCCCTTAGCCAAATGTTCCAGCTCATTAATTTAATATTCATCTCTGCCCATTTTGTTATTCAGCTCAATTTTTAAGGAATGGTGATTATATTTTTAATAATCTAGAAGCCTGAGTGTTTCTTTCAGATGGCTGCTTTTCTGTTTTATGGCTGCAATAATCGTCCCAGCAAATGAAAGTTCTGATAATAGGAGCCAACTTTTCAGGTGTGTTGAGTAGAATCTTGCAGGTGTACAGGTAGATAATCTTGGTTTGGGAGATTTCTCTCCCCAGCATATGAGATCTGGGAAACTCATATCAGAAGCATCTCTTGGTTTCTTTTTCTTGTCACCTCTTCACACCCTGATTCCTTGAGTTATCAAGTTTAGCTCTACTTCTCTGTCCAGAGTCAGCCCTTCTGATAGAACAGCCCCTCGGTTCACTGTCTAAAACAGTTATGAGGCTTTAATATGGAAGCAAACACCACTGTCGCCAGAACTTCCGCTATGAAGGGCATGGGAAGATCATGACCAGCTCAGGAGTTCATAATGCAGTCTTTTAATTTATGGACCAGATAATGATTGACAAGGCCCCTCCCTGCAATGTACTGGTTAACCCTGAGCTTGAAGTCCCTCTAGTTAGTGTACAAATAACTCTTACTTGGCAATATCCTTTTTCTGGCTTTTAAAAAAAAAGAAAACTTTTATTGCTCTATCAATCCAATTCTCTTTGTTCCATTTTTCAGGAAATTTTCAAATTTTCTGATCTTTAGTTGTAACTTTTCTTGTTTGGCATTTCAGCGGAATTCAGGGAGGGAGGAAAAGTAGATGGGTGTGCTCAGTCTGCCAATCTGATCCCCAATTTTTTTCTGAGTGTTTAAGGATGTGAGTGGATATTATTTACAAAATTAGGACCGGACTATATATGTAACTGTGTATTTTACTTTTTTCATTAGAACAACATGTGTTTTTATGTTGCATGTTTTTGTTTTGTTTTTTAAAGATTTTATTTATTTATTTAGAGAGTGCAAGAGTTCTTGAGCAGGGAAAGGAGCAGAGAAAGAATGAGAGAGAGAGAGAATCACAAGCACATTACACGCTGAGTGCAGAGCCTGACACTGGGCTAGATCCCACAACTCTGAGATCATGACCTGAACCGAAATCAAGAGTTGGATGCTTAACCAACTGAACCACCCAGGTGCCCCATCATGATTACATGTTTTGAATGAGCCTTCACAGTTCATCAGGCTGGAGTATAATTAATTTTCTTTTATTTCTTCAGCACTGAATAATTAGGTCCTTGGAGACAGAGAAAAATGTTATCCTAAAGACTAACTGAAATGTCTGCCATGTAGTAGATCTGTAAGTGCTCCTGACTCAATTTGATTTTTTTTTCTTTCATTTGAATAGGTCAGAACCAAGGCAGAGACTGGGGATAGGAGATGAAGGGAGTCACAGGAAAGAAGGTTAGTTTGGGAGCAGAGAAGACTAATACAGGCATTCCTATCTTCTGGCTTGATTTTCCCTCTCCTACTTTTTGGTGCAATCACAGAAGTCAGTCCTTAGTTGGGTTGGAAAATAAGGATATTCAGATTTTCCTTCCTCTTATTAAAGCCCTAGAAATTGGAACCTATCTTTAGAATACAATGTTTCTTTCAGCACATATCAAAGTATGTATAAAGTATTTCGGAGGAGATGTGTTTCTACTTTACAGGTGTATTAACAAGTCTAAAGATGGTGTTCATCTACCCAAGTTGCTATTTACTGCCTCAGAAGGATGAGTCATTCTCTGTTTACACTGAGGGACTGAAGTTATATCTGCTCACAGCCGGGAGTGTAATCAAGTTGTGAAAATGCCAGGACAGTAACTGTAAGCTCTCATGGGATTATGACAGGAAGTGTTAGAAGCCTTTGTTTAGGTGTATTGGGATGAAGAGTTCAGTACATTTGAGCACGTGTTGGAAATCCAGACAAAAAGGCAAAAGACAACACTGTATTCACAGGGCAGATTTATCATCAAACCCAGGATAATTTTTCAAATTTTATAAATATAACTGAGATTCAGAAGCAAATGATTCCCATTTTCTATCCACAAAAACTGAAAAACAAATCCAGGGTCTTATTTTTTCTCTTTTTTTTTTTTCAATACATCTATTTATTTGAGTCACCAGTGTCTAGTACGAAGGGAAAAAATGAATAATTCATTAAAAACAGCTCTATTTTTTCAATGAGAAACTGAGATTTAGTCACAAATTACTATCTCAACTCATACAGTAGCCTCCTACACTTTTCAAAAAAATCAATAAGGGCCCAAATTTGTTTATTTTTTGAAAGATGAGTGAAAGAAGGCTGGAAGAGACAATGTGCCACTGATCTACAGGAAGGGAATAACTTCGCTTAAATTGAAATATGCTTAGTTTCTCATATCTCTCACTTTTCACATGGCTGGACATGAAAAATATATCTATATCTAAAACAATTGTCATTGTAATGTATTGAGTCCCACCATGGGCCAGGTACCATTCATTTACTCTCTTTAATTCTCACAACATTGCAAGATAAATCTAAGCTCCAACTGGGTTTGGAGGATGCCGATTCTGCAGAGGACCAGCAACCAAGGTCATTTAGAGCCAGTCTGCAAACCAACAGCTACCTGGCTGCATATCCTACACTCTTCATCTTACCTTACAACGCCTCTCTTGACAGCTGACTTTAAGGCTGGTAATTTTACTTGTTAGGTTACAATTGATAAAATTATTAATCGCTATCTCTAATGGATTTTTTTTTAAAATTATGGACTTGCAGTATTTATTGATCACCTACCATTTATTTTTTATTTTTTATTTTATTTTATTTTATTATTATTTTTTGATCACCTACCATTTATATCACTCAGGATGAGCTAGGCTTTGCAAACAACCCTAGATATCAGGGAGTTTAAATAACAAAAGTTTATTTCTTGTTCACTCAACATGTTTATCATGGGTCAGCTGGGGCTCTGCTATAAGTTGACATTATCTCAGCTGAGAGAGGAGCTACTCTCCAGAACATTTATAGTCACAGGAGCTAAGAGAAAAGACGACGCTGAAGGATCTTACGTTGCTGATTAGAATTTTGGCCCAAGGTGTCATGCACCACTTTACATACAACTGATTGATGATTATGGACCACATGTCCCTAACCAACCACAGGAGTCCAAGAAGTGCAAACCTACTATGCCTAGAAGACTGTAATAGAAATATTTGGTGAGCAGCACTAACTTTATAAACACGTATCCAGCTAGGTGCTGGGAGGAATACAAAGAAAAGACATGGCCTTTGTTCTTAGAAAGCTTACTGTTGAGACAGGAAAAAAAAGCAACTGATTCAAAGAAGAATAAGTGCCAGACTAATATAAGCATCATGTGAGAGGAATACAGAGGAAAGAGTTAATTTTTAATTGATTTGATTCACTGTTAATTTTAAATGGCAAGAAGCCTCTGCAGAGAATACAGATGAGCTTTAAAAGCTCAAAGAATTTCACAGCATCGAAAAATATTTTAGGGAGAAAGCTATTCCTATTAAGGGAACTGTGTGAAAGGGGTTAACACATTCAAGCAGACATGGGTATAGTGGTGGGAAAGGAGAGGCAGGTGGGTAAGATGAGCAATGGAATCAGAGACAGGAAAGCCACTTGGAGGCAGATGGTTGAAGTGTCTGCACCACACAAGGAAATCTGCCTTTATATTGAGGTTGCTACATATTATCAGAACTGTCTTGGAGACTCTCAGATAAATCAATATTGTCACAAATGAATCACCATCTTGACACATGTATAAAAATATATGTATATATAAAATACATCTTTATATTTATAAAATATATAAATTCATGCCACTTAGCATAAATATATATTATATATATAATATATATAGAGTAAAATAACACTGTCAGAGCAGAGTACCTGACACAAAAAAGGCAATCGATAAAAATGGAGGAATGAAGGAATAGAAACAAATTTGATAAAGGTGTTATACATTAATCCTTTGATAATCAAATTTTGAGGATCCATATCGATTTTTTTTAAGTAGGCTCTACTAGGTGAGGGGCTCTGGAACTCATGACCCTGAGATCAAGAGTCAGACGCTCAACTAATTGAGCCACCCAGGCATCCTGATACCTAATTTTTTTAACCAAGAAATAAAAGTTCCTGAAGAGAGCTGCTCACTTGAAACCTTAGTAAAGTGTCATTCACTTCTACGTCTTTAATGCCTTCTCTGTCTACCTTTCTCCAGCCTATGGTACATTAATTCTTCTAACATTTCCTTTTAGGTTCAGTCCTCCAGTTCTTTAACCAAAATTGTCTTTTCTCAGAGCCTCCAATTCTGGACAGTACTCACTGAGAACGTCCCCCAGCACTTCAGATCTGCTGGGTTACACTCACTGCCTGTGTGTAGGAGTTTTCATCTCAAGCCCGCAATCCTGTAGATTTGGTAAAAGATGCTATACTAGGAAACAGACCAAATTTAAAAAGCAACAAAACCCTCAACCTGCCTAAGGCTGTAAAATAATACAGAACTCTCCAGCAGCCAAGTGACATGTCAGCCCTGGGCTAGGATTTTACACCTCATGGGAACAGAACAGGGTGACCTGAGGAGTAATGTTAATGGCTTGAGTGGGTCACAGCTGGAAGCTTTCTGTGTTTATGCTAAAATGCTGCTCTGCTTCCTTATGCAGAAAATAAAAAGAGGATCTGTTGAGTCAATGAAGCAAAACCTTGCAAAGCATATGTGGCGGTCTGGGACTCGTGACAGCAGAATGAGTGAGAGAAGGAATGGACAGAGAACGGGACAACAGCAGGCAATATGGTAGATGCTGAGGGCCTACTGATGCCCCAGCCGGTGCTTCTCAAAGGGCCAGTCCATGCGAGTCACTTGAGAATCTCGAGAACATGCAGATTCTGGTTCATCGGGTCTGGGGTGGCGCTTGCAACTCAGTAGCTCTGCAGGCTCCCAGGTGATGCCAATGTTGCTGGTCCCTGAACCACACTTTAAGTAGCAAGGAGTCTGGGCAACTGCTTCACCTAGCCTTCACCTTGGTAGATCCTTAAATGTCAGGTGTTTCCCCATCTGTGTTCAGGGAGAGTAACCCCTCCCCAGCCTCATG
Source organism: Canis lupus baileyi (assembly GCF_048164855.1). Taxonomy (NCBI): domain Eukaryota; kingdom Metazoa; phylum Chordata; class Mammalia; order Carnivora; family Canidae; genus Canis; species Canis lupus. The sequence goes on along the minus strand of NC_132838.1, from coordinate 89,776,027 downwards.
GCTTGAACAGGAGCGCGTTAATCAGCCCTAAGTCCATGATGGTAATTGTGCTCCCTAAGCCAGTGAGTGATTGGCTTGGGGTGAGTCATGTGACCCACCCTGGTCAATGAGATAAAAGAGAAGGCTGCGGGTCAGGGGAAGAAATGTTCAGATGGGGTTTTCCTGCTCTGGTAGAGCAATCCAAGGTGGAAATTTGCCCCTTCCTGGCTTGGGAGATTACCTGGTGAGGGTGGGGTTCTTGGAGCTGCTGTATTCATCTTCTAAGCGTAGCAAGGGATCTCTCTGGCCCCTTCCACCTACCTCTCCATAGGATCCTATCTTTTTTGTAGGCATCACCTACTCTAGTTCAGCCTTGAACTGTTAGAATCTTAGCGGGCTCTGTTTGGGATCCTCTTTTTTTCTCATCAGGCATTCTCTTAACTATGGCTTTCAAACTGTGGGCGGGAACCCACTGTCAGGTCATTAAGTCACACAGAAGGCTGTGAGCTGCGCTGGCAAGAGTGTCTGAATGTCACGTGGCAGAAGTAATGGTCAGGGGTATGTGTGCTATAAGATGTATTTCTCATTGTAGGTCCTCACCAGTGAAGTTTGAGAGCCACAGGGTTCTGTACTCTCATTTTTTTCTGTGATTCTCAAACTTCTCCACCTCTACCTGCAGATCTTTATCGGTTTTAAAGCTCTACCTTTCCCTGCCTACTCAACATGGGCACTCTGAAAGCTCAGCACTCCACAATTAAAGCCACACTTGCCGTCATGCTTTCTGAGCCTGCCCCATGCTCACCCACCACCCACTCCAAGCCGCCCCTTCCTCCTCGTTTCTTGCGTTGGGAAAGGGCACTATCACTCCCACCCCTGCATAGGCCGACTGAACCTTGGGAATCATTCTTGGCCCTTCACACCCAACTTTGTCTTTGAACTTAGCTTATTTCACTCCTATGTCTCTTACAAACAGGCATCTTTTAAGTACCTTTTCTACTCCCCCGTTAGTGCTACCGTTCTGATCCAAAGCACTGTCCTCTCCCTACCTAACCGCCTCTCCACAGCTTCTCTTAGCCCCGCCCTTTTAAAAAAATACTTATTCATGAGAGAGACAGACATAGGCAGGCTCCCTGCGGGGAGCCTGATGTGGGACTTGATCCCGGGATTATGCCCTGAGCCAAAGGCAGACGCTCAACCACTAAGCCACCCAGGTGCCTCGTTTTAGCCCTTTCTAATCCATTCTCTGCAGCCAGAGGAACCTATTAACCATGTCATTTTCCTATTAAATTGAAGGTTGGAGCCAGTAATCAATAGCCTGGCTGGAAGGAACTCCAGAACTGGTCCCTAACCATCTCTCCTGCCTGGTCCTCATACTTCCCATTTGGGTCTGCCCTCAACCTTTTTTTTTTTTTTTTTTTAATTTTTATTTATTTATGATAGAGAAAGAGAGGCAGAGACACAGGCAAAGGGAGAAGCAGGCTCCATGCACCGGGAGCCCAATGTGGGATTCGATCCTGGGTCTTCAGGATCGCGCCCTGGGCCAAAGGCAGGCGCCAAACCGCTGCGCCACCCAGGGATCCCTGCCCTCAACCTTTTATACATACAGTATTGCCTCATATTTGGGACCCTGGAGTTCCTTGTTCTTCCAGAACTCTCTTCTCCCCTCATCTCTTAATTCATCAAACCTCCCCTATTGAAGTCTCAGAAGGCTATTAACTCCTTAGCAAGGACTTCCTTGGCTCCTGGGTAAGGTTAGGTCCTTCCAGCATAAAGCACACCATAATAGAATTATTTACTTGTTCTAAGGTCTTTTCCACCCTGAGGCTATAAGCTTCATTCAAGCAAGGACCGCATCTGCTTTGTCTCCTTACCCTGGAACCACAGCACCAAACCCAGGGGCTGGCATACAACAGTAGTTTGTTGTTCAAATAGATGAAAGAGGTGTTTAAGACACTTCTCTGATTAATCATGAGGACCACTTGTGATGTTCCATTTTTTTTAAAGAACTGATTGCCTGAGAGTGGGATGTTAACAATTGAAATGCTCTGGGAGGTTTGGACCTGTTGAATGTTCCGAATAGGGGCTGTCCACCCCCTACTGAAGGTCCCGTATCTCACAGAAGCATATATATTTATAGGGAGTCTTTGTTACTTATCTGACCGAAAGGTCCAGGCTAATCCAATTCCTACAATGGTTCACTCTCAAGTTGACCTATCTTTATTAGCCTGAGCTCATTCAAAGATGTGACTTAGTGACCTCTGGAGTAGTGTGATTCTTTCTCGCTTACATGGCCATTTGTCATTTTTCCTGTCCCTTCTGCCCCCCCATCCCCCTGCCATCAGTGCCAAGCCTGCACACAAGTCAGGCTCCTGACTTCTGATAAGCGAGGCTTCACTTAGTCATGCCGTCCAACATGCAATACCTCACTGGGTCTCCAGGGGATGCCACAATGACCGCCTTGGCCTTTCTTTGAAGTTGAAAGTTAAAATGAGTTTTCTCCAGTTGCTTTTAAGTAATATAGTTAAATATTACAGTTAGGTTGACCCCTGTCCCCCCTACATCTCCCCTTTGACGTGATCTGCCTTGTGCTGACCGGCCTACTGACCCGACAAACGTGGCCCAGCTGCAGGAGGAGGTAGCAGGAAAGGGGACATGTTATACTTTAATTAAAAAAGCAGTTTTGTGTTCCCAAATGCTTGGGACAGGTGCTGGAGGTTCACCTACTACATCCTGTAGAAACTACAAAGGCCAGACCTCCTGAGGGCCCATGGTCTCTTCTCCAGCCAATGCAGTAATCAGGGCTGGTATGGACTTGGTCCCGTGAAGGTTCCTTCCTAACTAGGCTGTCAGGGTGTCAGGAAGGGGTGAGGTCGTCTGGCATCCTTTCACTCCCCATTCCCACCATGAGCTGAGACTTTGTCAAGGTGTAAGAACGGGGTGAAGTCCGGCATCCCCTCACCACCCCCCACCATGAGCTGAGACTCTGTAAGCATCTCTGAACCTGAAGCCCCAGCTCAAAAAGAGGGAGCACAGGCCCTTGTGCTCTTATTCCACCTCCTGCCGGAGGTAAATGCAAAATAAAGCCTCAGTCCTGAATGAGGCCATGGGGGGACCTCTTGGTAAAGCAAGTTCAAATTGTATTCCAATCAAGTGCCCAGCGGTATTGTCCTTGCTCTGTGCATGTAAGTTTTGGGGAAACAAAAGCCTGAGGCGGCTGCCGGGTCATCCTTGCCCTGCTTCCCAGGGAAATCCTCTAGCTCTTAAGGACCACTTTGCATCTGGGTGCTATTTACTTTCCTCCACTTAGTATTTCACATGGTTTCCTCACTTACTCTCCCTCTCTTTATTTGGTCCTTACTCTTCGGCTCTCCTGTCTCTCCTCCCTTGTTCCTGTATTTTTTGGTGGGATAGCATTTCTATTTCTTCACATGCTGCCTGTAGGAGCGCCGGGCTCTATATATCAAACTAGAGTGGCCTTGGCTTATTTACGTTGGGGTCCCTAAGAACAGACTCAGATGGAAAGCTGCACAGAGCAGGTCTCAGGAGTATCCTGGAGGGAAGCGCAGGTGGCGGCAGTGGCGGGGGGAGAAGCTGACCCACGAGGGCTTGTCTCTTCTCTACCCAGAGGCCTCAGCCAAGCCTGCAGGGAGCCCTGGATCTGGACAACCCTGCAGGCCGAGCTGGATGGTCCCCCATGAGGGACTAGTAGGGGGAGCTGGTTATCAAAACCCAGAGGCTCAAAGATGGGGTCTGTGGAGCAGGAGCCCCTGAGAAGGCGGCCCTGGGAGCTGTTGGCACTTTTGCAGGGGCAGCCAGGCTGGGTCTGCAGGGGACAGGGGAGCTGAGATTTGATGTCAGCTGTTGCCGCTGGGGTGAAGGGGTCTGTTGGGGTGAGGCTGGTGGTTCCAAGGAGCCAGTGGAGGCCGTGAGCCCCACCTCCTGCCACCCTGTGCCCTCTGGTGCCCCCTCCTGGCAGAACCCAACAGGAAGGTGGTACAGAGGAGACCCGCCCAACACCACCGAGCAACACCAGAAGCGGAGATAAGGTCTTAATAAGGGGCACATCTGGCAATGGCATCCACAGGTGGGAACAGTACCAACCAAGGAGACGCACCTCCACCACCTTTTTAAAAAAAGGACAGGTGCCTTCCATGACCCCGATCCCCACCTGGCCAGTGTCTCCTTCATTTAGCTTCTTTTTTGAGACTGATCCTGAAATGAGCATGAGATTTAATGCTGAAAACTTTAATTGGCTCCAGTACCACCTCGTGTTGTTGGCCTGGAACGAAATTTCTCCTCTGTCTCCCCGCCCAGTCCACAGGCACCCTCACCAGGCCCCTCTTGATGAGAGACGTGTGAGGGTTTTCCAGTCCTGATTTTTCTGGAATTTACGTGCACCACTCTGCCCTGGGATTCTAACCTGTCACTCATGCTCCTGTTTTGTTCCCCTCTTTCTCCTACGCGGAGGGGGCTGCGAAGGTCAGGCTGTTTTCCATCACAGGCAGCCCAGCAAGTGCTGTCTCAAGGGAATTTTGATTCCCTGAGATAGACCAAAGCACTAAGTGGGGCTATTTTCCCTTGATATGGATTTGGGGGGAGGTGCGCATGGGGGGAGGGAGAATTGATGTAATCGGGGTTTGGCAAAACAAGTCAAATTTTTGTGGCCTTTAAGAAAGGCCACAACTGTCCTAACAAATTAGTAGAGAACACTGAAGCCAATACTTATTTTGGAAATTAGATCCTGGAGCCCAGAGAAGGGAGCTAAGGGTCCTAGGTTGTCCATGCCTTGCAACCTTGAGGGCCTGGGTTGGCTGGTAGAGGAGGAGGCTGAGGGCACGGGGTGGGAAGAGCACAGTGTGGCTGCAGGGGCCTGGGTTGGGCTGCCCGTCCCTGCTTGTGGGCCATGGCCAGGGTCCTGCCACCCGAGGCTCAGAGTTCTGACCTGGCACTACCGAAGGGGCAATGGATTCTATGATCTCTTATTTTCCTACAGTCTTCAGATATTCAAATCTGAGGTTTCCTTCTCTTCTTACCACCTACTTAGGACCCCTAATGGATGAGCAGTTTCCTCCTATCAGCCCTCCAAGTGTCTTTACCTTGTCACTGCTGCGTAGGATTTGTCACCCGACGCCCAGCCTGTCCTCGGCTGAAGCAAGAACACGGGAGAGCCTCTATGTGTGCTTTACATCAGGCACAGAACTAAGGTATATCAAGGTGTGACTTTTTTCTGCTCCCAAGAAGTGACCATTGACCATAATGACTTGAGTACCCACTGTGCGCCAGGCTTCCTGTACATTCTAACTAAATCTTGGAGGTTGGTTCTCATTTTGAGATACAAAACCGAGCCTCACGGCCCTCGGATGACCCAGGGCAAGAAAGGGACAAAGTGGGATTTGGAATCCAAAGCACAGCATAAGGGCAGCCTGGGTGGCGCAGCGGTTTAGCGCCGCCTTCAGCCCAGGGTGTGATCCTGGAGACCCGGGATCGAGACCCACGTCAGGCTCCCTGCATGGAGCCTGCTTCTCCCTCTGCCTGTGTCTCTGCCTCTCTCTCTCTCATAAATAAATGAAATCTTTATTTTTTTAAATAAAATCTTAAAAAAAAACACATAAGAAAATGATATTGAAAATCTTTTCATTCATCAGGATTATGTTGAGGAAGTCTCACTCTGGCACTATTGCATATTTTATTTTTGTTCTTTGTTTTGTCTTTGTATGCTGGTTTTGACGTAACTTTTTAACACCTCTATAATACCTGCTTCTCTTCCCTCCCCACTTCCTCTTCACAGAGAGAGAGCAAATCTTTGACTTTGGCAGGCAAGAGAATCATGCAGGAAATTAGTGACATCATTTTGCCTTTGCTGTATACGTTTTCATAGTTACCTCCTATGTACAGATTTTCCATTTACAGTTAGAGACATGGTTTCCTTATAAAATAAACTTTAAAAGCTGCATAAGGGGCCCCATTTTTAAGCGTCTGACTCTTGACCTCAGCTCTGGTCTTGATTTCAGTCTTGCACCCAAGCTCCACACTGGGCATGGAGCCTACTTAAAACCAAAAGCAACAATAACAAAACCCTGCATCAGGTTTAAAAAAAACAAAAACAAAAACAAAACTTGAGTACCTCATCACTGAGGTGGTACTTGGTTGTAGCAAATATCCTGAGGGTATGACCTTAGATAACCTTTCTGAACATTTAGACAGCATCCTTGTGATGCAGATGCATGACATGTAGAGCAGATTGTCATTTGCTTCCTGTGGGTCTCCTGAGGAGAGGCATGCTGGGCAAGTCATGACAACCAGGCACATCTAACTTTCAAATGCACACTTACTGGGGGAAAAAGCTGTGCCTCGTTTCCCACTGCTCTGTAAAATCGCAGAGTTTGGGGGGAAATTTTACTGTAGTTTTGCTTATTACCATGCAATTTTTCTTCTTTAATATTCAAATTGTGTTTATTACTATAAGGAGCTTAGAGCCTTTGAAGTACTTTATTTTTAACATGCATCCCCTGCTGCCTCCTCCACACACCCACAGGACATTGAGAATAGCAGTCAAATGTTGGAGCCTGCTTCAGTAATCATTTACCAAGCAGAAAGCTTATTAAGAAAAGTCCAGGGACTTGTAGGGCACGTATTTTATTCACATGGGGCATGATGACGTGTGGTAAAACTTTGGTGTCTTCTAGAACACGCAAACATCTGGAAATACAAACTGGAATTTATGTGTAGGGGTGAACCTTTTAAAAAGAGCTCCTGGGGGATCCCTGGGTGGCTCAGTGGTTTAGCGCCTGCCTTCAGCCCAGGGCGTGATCCTGGGGTCCCGGGATCGAGTTCTACATCGGGTTCCCTGCATGGAGCCTGCTTTTCCCTCTGCCTGTGTCTCTGCCTCTGTGTGTGTGTGTGTGTCTCTCATGAATAAATAAATAAAATCTTTTAAAAAAACAAAAGAGCTCCTGGGACCTATTTTAGTGTTATCATGGAATTTCAGCAGAAATTTCAACAAGTGGCCTGTAATTTCAGAGGTGAAAGCCTGTGGGGTGATGGTCGCGGGAGAATGAAATGAAGCTTACCTGGGTGCTCAGGTGTGAATACTTGATAGTCAGAGCAACAGTTAGATCCTCAGCCTAAAAAGTAAAGGAGCATACTCCATGGTACTTATGGTATCAGCTTTCCAAAAAGACCAGCATACAGAGTCAGTTGGCTTGGTGTTTCTATTAGGGAATAATTGGAAACAGTAGAATTACTTAGGACAGCATGGTCTCCTGACCAGCATAGTCACATTCCCCAGGAAGACAGGTTGCCAGGCCCCACCCCAGAACAACTGAATCAGGACCTCAGGGGAGAGGTCCCAGCAAAGTCCCACACAAGGTCCAGCTTATGTTTTAACAAGCCTTCTAAGTGATTCTGATGCATACTCTAATGTCAATGGAACCACCAGTTCAAAGGAAAGGCAGTTTCCATTTTACACCTCACATCTGTCTGAAAATCTGCCACATGCTGACCGTAGACATAAGTACACACAGAATGAGCAGTAGTTCCTCCTTACCTCTTCCCTTTGCATGCTGAAGAAAATAAATACAATCCTCTTCTAGACTAGAAGAGGACAACTTTGCCACCCTGACTGAATTCTCTAGGGCAACCACAGTGTTCTAGAACCCAGGGCTTGACTCACAGAAAGTAAAGAATAAGAACATTGTGATTGTTATTTTAGCAACTTAAGATGTAGGATCTGACACAGAAGAGGATTACCTCAGAAAATGGTGCTCCTTGATTATCTCCTAGACAGAGCTAGACCCTGGCATGGGCAAGGGGGGACACGCTAGAAGGGAAGCAGAGAGTGTCTATGTGTTGCTGGTGGGGGTAGGGTGAAATGTGTCGCGGGGGTTCCCTTGCTTTCACAAGGGTGTTCCAAAGAGCCCAGGGCTGGGTGCCTACTCAGCTTAGCCATGGTTTTAGATCTTTATGGCTCTGCTAAAAAGATCTAAAATTCATGGGATAAAATTTAGTCTGTCTCTTCTCATCTCTGGGTCTCAATCCATTAAGAGAACAGATACCATGGTGATTTTAGCTTAATCCCACAAAGGAAAGGGAGCCTGCCTTTCTTCCTCACCATGGTGTCTTCAGGCCTGGAATACTACCTACCTCAGAGGTGATAAATACTTGAAAGTATCAGTGGGGCTGGTGGTAGAGTGTATTAAAAAAGTGAAAGGTAGGGCAGGATGTTTCCCCTTTAGACAATGAGGTGGGAAAGAGCCAGAGGCTGACACTCCCTGTACAGCATCTTGGTTTATCCAAGGAAATCTAGGTAAGTGTGGAAAAAAGTTTGGCAGTCAGGGGTCAGGAGTTGGGCAGAACCGAACTTACATGGGATCATGTAAGAAAGGAAAGGGAAGAAAATGAGTAAGGAGAGTCCAAGAGTCCATAAATTATATATAAGCAAATTAGGGTGGTTTAAAGTTATGTTAACTAATATTCAAGGGGATCCCCGGGTGGCTCGGCGGTTTAGTGTTGCCTTTGGCCCAGGGTGTGATCCTGGAGTCCCGGGATCGAGTCCCACATTGGGCTCCTGGCATGGAGTCTGCTTCTCTCTCTCTATCATAAATAAATAAATCTTAAAAAAAAACTAATATTCAATAAGTATTAAGTTCCAATTATGTGCCAGGTACTATTTGGGGACACTTGTGATTTTACAGTAGACAGAAATCCCTATCCACATGGAGCAGATAGCAACTGGCTCCAGAGGGAATATTAGTAATAGCTACTTAATGATCTAATATCAGTTGGGGGTGTCTGGGTGGCTCATTTGGTTGAGTGTCCAGCTCTTGATCTCTGCTCCAGTCTTGATCCTTAGGGTCACGAGTTCAAGCCCTGCATTGAGTTCCATGCTGGACATAAAAGCTGCTAAAAAGAATGATGATAACAATACAGTAAAAGAAAAAGGATATCAATTAATGATTGATTACCACCTGCCAGGCTGTGTCACCATCAGCTCACTTAGACTTCACCAAGGAAGTAGTTGGTGAGCTTCTGTTCTTAGACCAGCTCTCATTTTTCCCAGGGTCATTCTTAAGACCTCGACTTTTCAGGGTACAGGCCTTGGGAGTGAGCAAAGGCAGAACTCATGGCCTGGGATGTTGCATTTCAGCATGGCTACTAATGTGTAGGCAAGTCACCTCCCCACTTAGAGCTGGCTACCTATTGTACTTAATGGAATAATAGTTTTTGGTGCTGTTTATATGAAAAATAAGTTTAAAAAAATGATCTTAGAAGAAACATCAGATGTTTCATGGTGTGTTGTCAGGAGAATATTAACAGTGAAAATACTATAAATTCTCAAAAATGACTTAATAAAAAAAACAAGACTACCCAATTGACATGAGTTTAGTTGAAAATTCCAGCCAGATGGTGATTACCAAAGAACACCTTACAGCTAAACATACATACATATTCTTCTGTAAAAATTTCCATAAAGAGATTAAAAATATACATATAGATAGATATTCCAGCCAACTGTGCCTGTATCACAACAGTACTCATAAATGTCAAGTTTTTGAGAAAGTTTCAGCTTTCTCCAGGGGTTCTTACTGTTTCTCATACCTTCTACATCTAGAGTTTGCTATGCTAAACTAATTTCAGTTCTCCATTAAGTTGGCAGATGATTATACGGCATCTGTACTGTCCCGGGTGCTGGGGACACAGCAGCAAACAAGAGACAGGGCAGTTAATTGTCCAGTGGGAAGACCGATCCCGGACACGTAAATCTCAAGTATTCAGAGTTGTGACAAGAGGGAAGGAAATTCATGAGCCTGTCACGGACTTTCACGGAGTCAGGGGAGTCCAGGATGGCTCTGAGAAGAAGGGGGGCTTTGAGTGAGTCCCAGATGGTGGACGTTCTGTGTCCACCAGGCAGAGAGGAAGAGAGTGGCTGGGAGGCACAGAGCCCACTGAGAGATGTTTTTGAGTCCACGGGGAGTCAAAGATGTGCCCTGGGTTTCTGGCTGCGCAGACCCTGCCTAATGGCTCTTTTGGTTGCTTCATCGTTTCCCTTACAAGACTGAGGACGTCTTGAGGGCAGGACCAAATCCCGTTTCTTTATCTCAGGCATCCACCGTAACCTCTGATGCACCTGTACTGAAGGAATAAGTGCATGAAGTCAGGATGTTCTCATCACACAAGAACTTAAAGGCACTTGGACTCAGAATTGGCCCCCCATTCTGCTTCCTAGCAGGAGATCCGGCCTCTCGCTGTGTTCCCCTTTCCACGTATTGCTGGGGCTGTGCCTGGCAAACGCTTGCGTGTGGGTGAGAACAAAGTTCTCTAGTGGTTGGTCGTGGTTAGGGGCCCGGGCTTCGTAGCTAAGCTGCTCGGGTTCAGTTTCTGGCTCTGCTGCTTCCTAGCTGTCTAGTGTTGAGCCAGTTACCTGTGCATGCCTCATTTTCCCCACCTGTAAAGGGAGGGGGGCCTAGTAACAGTGCATCAGAGGGTGGTGGGAGGTTTGAGTGTGCTAATAAAGTGCTGAGCGTGGTCTCTAATGCACAGGAGGTGCTGTGTAGGGACTAACTGTGCTCTGTCCTGCACATCAGCCCGGCTTTGCTTCCTTTGCTCCCTCAGCAGCCTCACACTGTTCTTCTGCGCTGAGGGCCACCACCTTGTGTCCCTGAGCATCTCCCCGCTGCCCCCCTTCACCCGTAGCCCAGGAGAGCTGAGCCCTGGCATTCCACATAGAGGCATAGACCAGGGAGAGAGCATACAGAGGGGGCCTTCCCGCTCCCACACAGGTGCATACCGGCTTAGGGTTGGTTTCCACGTAGGCTCATGACTTGGTCCCAGCGTTTTCCACGTGACCGGAGACCCTTCAGCTATTTAGCCAGCTGTTTCTCAACAAAGATTCCCAAACTCTTAGGCCAGTCTCACCTGGGGTCCAACAGGTCCAGGGGCTCTTCTAGGGCTCAGAATTCCCTGGTCTATCAAGGACTGTCTCAGCTGTACTACAGTTGAAGAATTGGAGCATTCCTCTGGGAACTTAACTCTATTTATAACATTATCTCTATGGGAAAAAGTATTCCGAGTGACAACGGATTTCAAGAATATTTAGATCCCAGCCTTTCCATTGCTGCAAAACTGCTGGTAACTGTTTCTTCACATGTAGAGATTACACTGAAGTTTTTTAAAAATTGCATTTAGAATAAACAAATAGAACAAGGAAAAAGCAGATGTTGCTTGTATTTTGGGATGAGGTTTTTTTTTTAATCAAGTGATTTTTTTTTTTTTTGTGAAACAATGTTTATTTCAAAAGGTGACATTATTTACTGTTCATTGGCCACTGAATTAAATCTGTATGTGTTTAATCTCAGTCTTCGCAATAACCCTCTGAGATGCATAATAAAGAATCTGAGCCCATTTATGATGCTTAGCTGCTGACAGCTTTGAAGGTCCACCCTTCTGCCTCCTATCTTGACAAGCTTATAAAAAACAAAACAAACAAAAACCTTGGGTGTTCCCTCCTTTGGCTCTGGTTGGAAGTTTAAATCAGGTAAACTCCAGTTGCAAGGGGAAATCCCCCCCACCAAACTCAAACCACTGTCCTTTCTCTGTTCCCCTAAAATGTTCTTATACTTGCTTGGCTACCCACCCCCCCACCCCCCGCCCTTACACTCTCCAGAAAGCCCCAGAAGTTCTGTGACTAATAAACCTTTTTAGAGCCTCAGGGCATCTGTGTGGCATCATCAGTCTCAATATCCAAACCGAATTTTGGGTAAGGGGTGGATATACCACTCTCTGTTTTGCAGATGAGAATGTGGAGCCTCAGAGATGAAACTGCTTGCTAGAGGTTATAGAACCAGATAACTGGGTCTTAACCAGTCTACTCTTGTCCTACTTCAGGTCAGATGAGTTTTGCCTTTTGAGAATTAGTGTATAGGGGCACCTGGGTGGCTTAAGCATCTAACTCTTGGTTTTAGCTCAGGTCATGATCTCAGGGTCCTGGGCTCCACAATCAATGGGGGATCTGCTTGAGGATTCTCTCTCTCTCTCTCTCTCTCTCTCTCTCTCTCTCAAAATCTTAAAAAAAAAAAAAAAAGAAAATTAGTGTACAATGTTGCATCAAGGACTCATACCTCTTGCTAATATTTAACACCTACCTTGTCTCAAGGTATGTCTCTTGTCTTTTTTTATGCATTAACTCATAGCATCCTCTTACCCCCTCTGTGAGCTAAATACCATTGTTATTCCCATTTTTGTAGATGAAGAAGCTGAGTAGCAGCACACTTAACTGATTCAAATTCAACCCACTAAGAAATAGTGATGCTTGAACTTGAACCCGGGCTTTGTGGCTCAGAACCCAGGCTTTGTGTACACTTAGCCACAGGGCTACGATGCCTCTTACACGGTATACAAATAAAAGAGCTGATGATGAACCCAGTGTACAAGGGTTGTATTCTTGCCACTGCTTCAGGACATGTTTTAAGGAAACCCTATATTAATAACACATTCTCTGGTTTCATTAGTGCAAGGGGAATCCATACATATTCCCTCAATACTGGAAACTTCTAGAAGGAAAAGCCAATTATTTGTTGTCACTAACATCCCTCTCCTTTGCCCCCAATAATGAAGAAGTTGCTTTTTATACAATGCGGGCTCAATAAATGCCATTTAAATAGCTTAAAATCAGTGGGTGTCGCAGAGCAAGTCCTTGCAATTTCACCTCCACCCCCCATACTGTGCTACGCGTCATTACAAATTGGCCAAGACTCTTCAGCCATTGCCATGGAAACTCTCTAGAATCCTTGTTCTCCGTCTTGTGCCATCTGTTTGACTAAATGTATAGCAAGGAAAATAATTTGTAATTTCTCATAGGAAAGAGCCCCAAATTCACCAGGAAAATGTATATTTTTAAACCATCTGCTGCCCCTCTAGGCTTTCCAGCAACTTCTCTGAAGCTAATAAATCGTACAAAATTTTTCATGGTTGATTCACCATATATGGCTACTAGCTCTAGAAACCTAGTTATTTGGAAGGGCAGGAAAAACTATGAAAGAAAATCAACACAAATTACACTACTAAGAATTGGCACAGATGTGCACATTATTTCAGTCTGTGTACTGGAGTCAGGGTTAGCTGCTTTTAAATCTTGGCCTTGACCTCCTCTCCCTCAAAAGCCTCGGCCTAATTGCTGTAACATTTCCCATGAACAAAGCTAGCTAATAACACAGAGCTGTCAGAAGATAAAGGAGCCGATGAAAGACTTTGAGAAATAAAACTTTATGTAACTGTCAAATATGGTCACTCCTCGGAGGAGATAGAGCAAAGCTAGAGGCTGAAGTGTATGCATTGGAAGGTACTTCATTCAGGTTGATGCATTTCAATCTGTGCTCCAAGGAACCCCTGGATTCCCTCTGATTTCCCTCTGGAGCTGCCAGAGGGAAGAGGTGAGTGTAATCATCCCAAGACCCACCTACCCCACTTTCCCAGAACACCCCTATATTTATTTGGTTGTTACCTGAGGATTCTCATAAAAATTGGTTTTAACAAATAATCCAAGAAACTCCTGATATAGTCCAGCTACCTCATTTTAGACTTGAGGACATAGAAAGCCAGAAAGGTAAGTGATTTGCTAAGAGCTCAGGAGATACTCAGGTGTGGCCAAGAGTAGAACAGTTCTCGGAATCCCCAACCTAATCCTCTCTCGTTGATCTTTTAGGCTGGAAATACGTTAATGCACATCTGCCACTTAGAGTTCTGAAATATTTTCTCAGTCCCCTTCCTGAAATCCATTCTTTTGTCTACTAATGTCTTCTCTGATTTTATTTTCATCTGGCCAGTGGCATTTGCTGCCTAGTAAAGATTTTTCCAACAATATCCTCATTGCTCTTCAGGCAGATAAATCGTGTTTATTTCCTGAAAATTCCCAGTGCTTATGTATGCTTCTGGGACAAATAAAGCCGCAGAAGCATACTAGCAAGGTTCTAGGTCTTGATATCTCCAAAAAATGGTACTCCGTGTGATCCACTTCAAAGAAAGCACTTTTTGTTCATGGAATGGGACATAATCATATGTCAATCATAAACCCTCTCTCTGACAGAAGTTAAATAACTAAATTCATCAGATCTTCCAGGAGAAAAAATAATGGAGAAAGGCCTATGTTGTCTTTGTTAAATGGAACAGGCTCCAGGTGATAGCATTGGTACTCGAAGAGACCGTGGAGATGATTTCTCCTTCAGGAGAATCTATGGTTTCCAATTTCAGTCATCATCATCTTCTTCACCATCTTCAGTGCTGCTGCCACATCTTGAGCACTTACTATGGACCCAGCAACTGGTCTAAGCTCTTTACCAGCACTGCCATTTAATCTCCATGATCCCTCTGGGTATCATTATTCCCCCATGCTTCAGGTATGGAAATTAAGATTCACAGTGGTTGAATCAGAGCCCCAGGTTCGCACAGCTGCATGGAAGGTCATTCACTCTACCTTCTGTGGTTGGTGACTCCCAGCCTCACAAAGCTGGTAGATGGCAGATTCAGGAATCACACCAGGACTATCAGGATCCAAAGCCCATGGTCTAATCGCTTATGCAAGCATCTGCTTCAGAAATTCATACATGTGTTCAGACTCTGAGTCTTGTATTGATAATTGTTGATAATTTGTTGATAATTATGAGTCAAGAAGGAAGGAAGTTGGCTATTAAGTGGTGGGTGTGACGCAAACCCGAGACAAGTTCCCAAGGAGACTTTATTCATTCTGGGTTTCTTGTTTTCCCCCAGATATAAAATAATTTTAGTTTCATGGTATAATTTTTTTTTATTCTTAGTTTGAAGTAATTTCAAACTTAGAGAAAAGTTGTGTTGAGAGTAAATAATTCCCCACCACTCGTTATCAGATTCAACAATTATTCACACTTTGCCACATGTGCTCACACACATTCCCTGTTTACAATCTCACATATACACATATATAATTATACATGTACACATGTTAGTTATCCTTAAAGTGTGGTTCCCGGGAACCAAAATCACCTGATGAGTACTAGTTAGACATGCAAATTCCTGGAATTTACCCCAGAATTGCTAAACCAGAAATCCTGGGGTGGCAACCTTAACAGCCTGCCAGGGTATTTCTGGGATTCACCCAAGTTTGAGAACCACTGTCCTGTGGGAGACCACTTGATAGGGAATTGTTTTAAGTACTTGCTCTTTTTCTCATAAAAGGAGAGAACTTGGGAAAACTTGGAAGGTGTAGCTCAGGGTTTCTAGGGTTGATCATGACATAAAAAAATCATTGTTGAGTTTTTCAGCAGCCCACTGAATTGGTTCATATGAAGGGACTCTATAGGCTAACATAAGTTCTAGGACTTCGTGTTTTCATAAAGATTCAAATAGAACTTTCCAAATTGTTGCCTGGAATGTATTCATTTCTGTGTACTTAATCCCTCTGAAGCTGTTCTAATTTTTCTGCTCATACTCATATAAAAGAGATCTTACGGAAATACACATAAATCATTATAGAGAAGCTTAATTATTGTATAAATTATGGTCACCAAAGTGGTTTATTAGAATTTTGAGAGGATGAGAGTTTGAGTTGAATCTCCCCTTTCTAGAAAGCAGTTGAATAAGACTGTTAAACTTTGAAGTGACAGATGAAAACATCAACCATGTAAAATTCACATTTCTCCCTTTAAGTAAGTGATTCAGGGTTTACAAACTGCAAAGTGCAGTATTCCCAGCTTCAAAGCATGTGTGTGTGTGTTTGCTTGCAAGTGGAGCCTTAGTCTTGCAATAGGTTTCGTGGTTACCAACAATTATTTCTGTAGTCAGGGTCAGTTACCAGCCATCGTAAAACAGGCTGCCCATGACTATGTACATAGAGCAAGGGATAAACTTCCATAGAAGGAACCCTGGAAAACATCTCTTTGGGCTATTAAAGTCTGCGTATATCTCTGTGAAGTAGTCCTTTTAGGGAGGTTTCTTCTTAGTTAATATGACATTAAGTCATAATAAATAGCTGAAATTATAAAGCCTAGATGATCCATTTATTTCAGACAGAAGTCTGTAAAGAGGGATGCCTCGGTGGCTCAGCGGTTGAGCTTCCACCTTCAGCCCAGGGTGTGATCCCAGGATCCAGGATCGAGTTCTGCATCGGGCTCCCTGCAGGAAGCCTGCTTCTCCCTCTGCCTGTGTCTCTGCCTCTCTCTCTGTCTCTCATGAATAAATAAATAAAATATATATTTTTTAAAAGTCTGTAAAAAAAAGAGGAGGAGGTTGGGGGGGAAGAGCTGTAAAAGGCAGAATTTGGGGCAGTTTCTCAGTGTTTTAAAACAAAATCTGACCTGTATTTAGAATTTGTGTGTAGGGAGGGAGAAGGAAGTTTAATAATCATTTCCTGGGATTTACAGGCTATGGAATTTAGATGGTATTTATGTATGTTTATTCATAAACGTCAAAAATCTCTGTCTCACAACACCTCAGCAAAAAGGAGACAACAAATGAACAAAGGACACAACCTAATATATTTTGGGATTTTATTCCTCCCCTACAGGCAAGATAATCTTTTGGGAAACTGACCATTCTCAAAACTCCCCTTGTAATGTTGACCCCATGTCGTCTCCTCCCAACAATCCCAGCCATCAGTTATAGGTAAAGTTTTGCAGGCCCCCTCCTTGTACTATCCACCCCTGCAGCTCTCTCCCCTTAGAATTGACTTTGACATTTAGCAACTCCTTTCTCCGTAACTTTAGGTCCCAAATCCAGCATGTGAAGTACTGTTGCACATCCTGTTTTATGATACGGAGCCCAGAAATGACACATTTCTGATAAGTGAGGCATGAGAATTTATCAATATAGCTTTTATGGCAATATAATCACAAGAGCTCTGAACTTGGGATCCAGTAAACTGAGTTTGAGTTTGGCTACTAATGAGTTTGTAACCTTGGGTTCATGCTAACACTCATTGTCCTCATTTGTAAAATGAGGTGGTTGGAGTAGGTGGCCTAGGAAATACCCTTGACCACCCAACTTCTAAGATACTTTTTTCCCTGGTTTAATTGAGATATAACACTGCATAAGTCTAAGGAGGAAAATATAATGACTCATCTGTATTGTGAAATGGTTAATACAATAAGTTTTGTTAACATCTATTGTCCCATATAGATACAAAGAGAAAAATGTTTTCTTTCTTTGTGATAAAAAATTCTTAGTATCCACTCTTTTAACAATTTTCAAATATACTATACAGCAATGCCAGCTCTAAGTCATCATGTTGTATACTATCTCCTTAGGACTTACTTATGTTATAACTGGAAGTTGGTGCCTTTTTACTACCTTCCTCCGACTCCCTTGCTCCACCCTCTGCCTCCAGGAACAAGTTTGATCCGCTTTCCTATGAATTTGATTTCTTTTTTTCTTAAGATTCCACATATAAGTGTGATGAGACAATATTTGTCTTTCTCTGATTTACTTCACTTACCATAATGCCCTCAAGGTCCATTCTTGTTGTCACAAGTGGCAGGAATTCTTCTTTTTGTGGCTAAATAATAATCCATTGTATACATTTACCACAACTTCTTTATCCATTCATCGTTGTTGGACACTTAGGTTGTTTCCCTGATGTGGTTTTTGTAGATCATGCTACTAAGAGCATAGAGGTACAGAAATCTCTTTGACACAGTGTTTTCATTTCCTTTGGTTATATTCCCAGAAGTGGAATTGTCAGACCATATAATAGTATTAATTATTTTGAAGAGCCTCCATACTGTTCTCCAAGTAGCTATATAAGTTTACATTCCCACCAACAGTGCACAACAGTTCCCTTGTCTCCACATCCTCACCAGCAATTGTTCTCTCATCTTTTAAGGTTTGTTTGTTTGTTTGTTTATTTATTTATTTATTTTTGACAAAGAGAGCACGGTTGGGGAAAGGCAGAGTGAGAGGGAGAAGCAGGATCCCCGCTGAGCAGGGAGCCCAGTGAGGGGCTCGATCCCAGGACCCTGGGATCATGACCTAAGCCAAAGGCAGATGCTTAACCGACTGAGTCAGTGAAGTGCCCCTATCTCTTGTCTTTTTGATGATGGTCATTCTAACAAGTGTTGAATAATACCTCATTGTGATTTTGATCTAATAATTAGTGATGTAGAGTACCTTTTCATGTATCTGTTGGCCATTCATATATCTTCTTTGGAAAAATGTCTATTCAGGTCCTTTGCCCATTTTCTAGATTGGATTATTGGAGTTTTTCTGTTACTGAGTTCTAGGAGTTCTTTATTTTTTTTTTTAGATTTTTTTTTTTATTCATGAGAGGCACCGAGAGAGAGAGGCGGAGAAGCAGGCTCCACACAGGGAGCCCAATGTGGGACCAGATCCTGGGACCCCAGGATCACACCCAAGGCTGAAGGCAGACACTCAACCACTGAGCCACCCAGATGTCCCATGTTCTTTGTATTTTTTGTATGTTAACCCCTTTTTGGATATATGGTTAGCAAATATTTTTTCCCATTCCATAGGTTGCTTTCCACTTTGTTGATCACTCCTTTTGCTGTGCAGAAGCTTTTTAGTTTGATCTGGTCCTATTTGTTTATTTTTTATTTTGTTGGTGTGCTTTATGTGTCCTATCCAAAAAGTCATTGCCAAGACCATATCAAGGAACTTTCTTCCTTTGCTTCCTTCTAGGAGTTTTGTGGTTTCCAGTCCTGTCTTGCATTTAAACCTTTAATCCATTTCAAGTTAATTTTCGTGAGTCCTGTGAGAGAGTGGACTAGTCCCAATCTTTTGCATATGAATATCCCGTTTTCCCAGCATCGTTTGCTGAAGAGATCATCTTTTCCCTACTGAGTATCCTTGGTTCCCTTGTTAAATATTAGTTGAATGTCTATGCATGGGTTTATTTCTGGGCTCTTGATTCTGTTCTGTTGGTCTGTGTATCTATTTTTATGCCAGTGCCATATTGTTTTGATGACTATAGTTGGATAATACAGCTTGAAGTCTGTAAGTTGATACCTCCTGCTTTGTTGTTCTTTCTCAGGATTGCTTTAGCTATTTGGGGTCTTTGGTAATTCCATATAAATCTTAGGACCTTTTTTTACTTCTGTAATAAATGAAACTGGAATTTTGATAGGAATTGCGTTGAAGCTATAGATAGCTTTGGGTAATGTGGACATTTAAACTATTAATTCTTCCTATACATTAATATGGAATACCTTTCCATCTTCTTATGTCTTCTTAGATTTCTTTGATTGTTATCTTACAGTTTTCAGTGTAGATATCTTTCACCCCCTTGGTTAAATTTATTCCTAAGTATTTTATTGTTTTTGATGCTATCATAAGTGATATAATTTTCTTTATTTTTCAAATAATTCATTGTTAGTGTGAAGAATTGATACCGAGTTTTGCATGTTAATTTTATATTCTGCAACTTTGCTGAATTTGATTAGGTCTAACACTTTTTTGATAGCCCTCAGGTCTATGTAGATATATAGATAGATGGTTGGATAGATATTCATGTCATCTGCTAATAGAGACCATTTTATTTCTTTTTTTAAGTTCTGATGCCTTTTATTTCTTGCCTGGTTGTTCTAGCTAGAACTTCTAGAACTATGTAGCATAGGAGTGTGAAAGTAGGTGCCCTTGTCTTGTTTTGATCTTAGAGGAAAAGCTTTCAAACTTTCACCATTGAGAATGATGCTAGCTGTGGGCTTACTGTACATGGCCTTTACTATATTGAGGTACATCTGTTCTGTACCTAATTTGTTAAGAGTTCTTATCATGAACAGAAGTGGAATTTTGTCAAACACTTTTTCTGCATCTATTGAGATGATTATATAATTATTTTCTTTTATTCTATGAATGTGATGTAGCAGATATATTTGTGTATATTGAACCATCCTTGCATCCTAGGGATAAATCCCGCTAGGTCATGGTAAATGATCTTGTATTGTGCTGCTATATTTGATTTGATAGTTTGTAGATATAAAAATTTTTTTAATTTAAATTCAATTTGACAACATATAGTATGTAGATGTAAAAATCTACATCAGCGATATTGTCCTGTGGTTGTCTTTTCTGGTAGTCACCTTACTTGGCTTTGGTATTAGGGAAGTGCTAGCATCTTAAAATGAATTTGAGAGTGTTCCCTACTCTTCTAATTTTTTGAGTAAGAATCTGGTAATTATTGACATTAATTGTTATTTAAATGTTTTGTAAAATTCACCTGTAAAACCATTTCATCCAGAGCTTTTCTTTGGTGGTAGATTTTTTTTTTAAAGATTTTCTTTATTTATTCATGAGAGACAGAGAGAGAGACAGAGAGAGAGAGAGAGAGAGAGAGAGAGAGGCAGATACACAGGCAGAGGGAGAAGCAGGCCCCATGCAGGGAGCCCGATGTGGACCTGATCCTGGGACTCCAGGATCATGCCCTGGGCCTAAGGCAGGCGCTAAACTGCTGAGCCACCCAGGGATCCCCTGGTGGTAAATTCTTAATGTCTGATTCAATCTCTGTATTAGTAATTGTCCTGTTCATATTTCCTATATCTTCCTGATTCAATGTTGGTAAGTTTTATGTTTTATGATACCTTTTTCACATTATGTCCCAACAGCTACAAATATAAATTTTTTAAAAATAATAAACAGGACTTAAAAAGAAAACCAATATTTTAAAAACTCAGTGTACCAGAACGTATGCCAAGTGTGTTTTTATGGGTCATCTAATGTTATCTTTACAATGACTGTGTAAGGCGTTTTGGTTTTCTTTCCATTTTATAGATAGAGCAATGAATTTCAGAGAAGGTAAATAATTTCTTGTTATTACATGGGCTTAAAGTGCCAAATCTGTCATTTAAACTACTTGGATTTAAATAAATAAATAAATAAATAAATAAATAAATAAATAAACAAACAAACAAACTACTTGGATTTTATTTTATTTTTTTAAATTTATGATAGTCACACAGAGAGAGAGAGAGAGAGAGAAAGAGAGGCAGAGACATAGGCAGAGGGAGAAGCAGGCTCCATTCCCCGGGGGCCCGACGTGGGACTCGATCCTGGAGACCCGGATCGCGCCCTGGGCCAAAGGCAGGCGCCAAACCGCTGCGCCACCCAGGGATCCCTACTTGGATTTTAGATCAAAGAGAATTGAGTCTGTATTTATAACTTATTAATAGAATAAAGCCCCTTCCGATGTGAGTTTGATTATGGATATGTATTTTTATGTACATATATTACTTAGAGATTGTTTAGAAAGTAGAGCCAGAATCCACAATCATTTTAGAGTGAGAAACTTGGCAGGGTAGAAATATGTAACTTGCTTAAGGATAAATGTTCTGGTAATAGAATCAGAAGGTAAGGGATTTTTCATAAGGCTCTTCTGGAGTTTGAGAAGAAGTCAAAGATTCCATAGTGGGAAAAGTAGAAGTTATATAGCCTAGCCATATACTATCTAGGGAGAATGAGAAAAATGTACTCTCTGTACTAAGCTTTTTAAAAATCCAAGTAGTTATTTAATGAGTTGCAAATGCTTATTTGATATCCTATGAGAGATGCCCCTCGAGGAATGTGTAGATGGTATCACCTTCCCAAGAGTCCTAACAGACATGCAGAAATACCAACCACCATGGTTCAGGATATTTACTCGCTAAGCAGCACATGACAAGGCTGACTTGTTCTGTTACGAAAATGTACCATTCACTTAAAGAAAGTGAAAATCTTGTGCAAATCTTCTCTGACAATAGAAGGCATCACCTAAAAAAGACAGTGTCAAAGTAAATGCTTCCAACTGAAAGACACTGGCCAGTAAAACTCACCTGCCTGTTTCCCCAAGACCCCTGATCTTTGCCAAGAGATGAGGGTTTCCTTTTGCTTAATGAAGTAAACAACTCCATGCTGCTGAATCAACCAGTCCATGTTCTATGTCCGTAAGTGAGAAACATCCTGGGGAAAATGCCCAGATCTAATGACTCCTAGGTATTTAATGTATGATTGTTGTATTATCAATGTTTTCTAAAATTTAAAGAATGTCTCCTGATGCCAGCAGCTTTAGGGCTCTGCAATAAAGCAGCAGAGGAGATATTTGGGGCATTTTGCACTTTCTTTTACCACTATTCTCATTAGGGCCAAGTCTCAGTGAATTAATTCTACCTCCAACAGTCAAATGCTATCTAAAATCATTGTTAACTTTAGGTTCTTTAGGCTCTTGTTTAGAGCATAAGCAGCAAGAAGAAACCCTGGAAAAACCATGTTTTGAAATGTTTCTTTTCTAATTGTGCTTTTATATACCCAGTTGGACAAAACATCTAGTTCCCTTAGGGAAAGAATTATCCACATAAACAAAGATAGTAAAGCTGGGTTTTTTTTTCCCATTTTTGCTTTTATTTCCTTCTTTCATCCATCTGTGTAATGACTCATGGACCACACCACTTACTGGATGCCAGAAAGTACAAAATGACAGAAGCATCGAATCTGTCCTCAGGAAGTACATATTTGGCTCGGTAAGACAGATGGATAAATAATTACTAAAATATGCGGTAGAGAAACCTATTTGAGGGGGGGAAAAGATGATTCTGAGAAAATGAGGGATTGACCCAACGAGAGGGGATAGAGCAGTGAGGGACTCATCAAGGCAGTGGTGTTGCTCGGATTAGCCAAGCAAAGATTGGGAATAGCAGGAAGGAGCAGAGAATATTCTCCTGGGACCGAGATCCTATCTACGGCTTCTCGATTTTCTATTTCACTTGGGCCAAAGAGAATCTATAGGAGAACAAAAGGAAAAAAACCACTACAAAGCCTAAGGAACAATGTGGTGTCCAAGCTTGAGAGAGTGTGTGTGAGAGAGAGAGAAAGAGAGAGACAGAAGCATTTGGTGGAGAGTTAAACCTCTAGATGGACAATAAACAGGTTAGGGATTGGGACTGAGTGTCCAGAAATAGGAGGAGGGAATTAAAATGCCTTCTACTTTTTTATCTTGATTGTTAATGATGAGCTGGGATGAGAATGGTTTTTATCCTTTAATTACAGCAGTTGGTGGATAGAGTATTCAATTGTGGATCATTTTTGTTGTTGCTATTAAGTCAATTATACAGTTATTTGTCTACATTTAAAATTTTGGATGAGTGAAATTTGCCATTGTCTTCCAGATATTTAGTGTCCAGACTCCTCCCCCAAGAGAGTACTCTGAGCCACCCACATAGTCTAAGCAATGACAGGAATGCTCTCATGGACTCTACGTGTGCAGATATGGGGTATAGTAGAATGTATATTTTAGGGTCACCCTTTCTCATCAATGTATACCCTAGAGCAGAGATGAAAACAGGTTTCAGGTACCGACTCTGATCTGTAGACTAGCTGGCTTTACAGAAATCTCCACCGTGCAGGATTCCACAGCTGTGTCAAGAACTGGCAAACATGAATGTCTTGATTGATAAGCTGTGCATGTTGCTTGTGGACCTTGATACCACTTCTAGCTTTGCCACGAGGTAGTTTTATGACCTTGAACAAGTAATTTCACCTTCCTAGACCCCAGCTTCTTCATATTTGAAAAACGGAAGTTGGGTTATTCTTCCTCTCAGCTTTACATTCAAATTTTAAGTGTGGGGAGTACTTTTTCTACATAAGATGCAGAGTATTTTTTTCTATCGCAGATTCATATCTGAGTTACATCTTGTACAGTCTGGTACAAAAAGGACCCTGGATATACCATTTTTTTAAAAGATTTTTTTATTTATTTATTCATGATAGTCACAGAGAGAGAGAGAGAGGCAGAGACACAGGCAGAGGGAGAAGCAGGCTCCATGCACCGGGAGCGCGATGTGGGATTCGATCTCGGGTCTCCAGGATCGCGCCCTGGGCCAAAGGCAGGCGCCAAACCACTGCGCCACCCAGGGATCCCTGGATATACCATTTTAAGAAGTAACTCACTTGAGGCTTAAGCTGATAGTATGTTCTATTTTGATAAAGTGGCATTAATAATTTGACAGTCATACACAGTTCATTGTGACCATGTTTGGGCATGAACATGTGGTACTTTTAAGGTCTGAGTGGGAGTTGTGGCTGGGCCAGGGCCTTAGCTGCCACTTAGCCAGGCTTCTCATCCTTCTACTCTTTCCTTATATGTCATTTCTTCTGGCTCTAATCCTTTGTTTGCTCTATTTAACCACCACATCTCCTGGAGTCCGGAGGGGGCTGGAGTCCTGCCTTGCTGGAGGTCAAGGTCTAATTCTTATCATTTGGGTTTGGTGGTAGATAGAACTGTTGGAAGGTGGGTAGTTCAATGAGGCAAAAGGTTACAAAGAAATGTCTAGATGGAGTTCTCAAGGCAGTGTCTAAGATTGGCACCAGCCGGGTCCCAGGAAAGGAGGCAGGTTTGGAGAAATCTAAAGGCCTACCAGTAACACCCATGGATGTACCTTCTCCAAATTGGGCCTCCCACAAAGCATATTTGAGGGAACTTCCTATAGGCTTGTTTCTCAGGGCTGCCTCTACTTCTTTGGGTTCAGAAGAGCAGCAGTAAGCAGCCTGGTGATCCTCCACCCCACTGAACAGTAGACTCTTTAGGGAAACTGTTGAAAAATACTGATGCCCAGTCCCTAGCCCCAGAGGTTCTAGAAGAATCAGTCCATAGGGAAAATTGGGAACTAATTTATGGGTACATTTTTGAAACTCCCCAGGTGATTAAACTGTACAACTAAGATTGAGAATCACTCCGTTAGGACCTCAACAGTACATATTTACTTTAAAAGCTGTCCACAAAAAAAAAAAAGGCTAATCTGCATCCCAGGGTGTATCCTGGTGGCCTGTGGTTAGAATTTGGACTGCAGATGTATTTTGCTTGGCAAACACAATGTTAAAACAAAAAGCAAGCAAACAAACAAAGGCCGTAAATTTGAATGCCTTTTCAGGAGGCCTGACAGCAGGCCTTTATGATTTTTGTTGCTTGTATGACTTGTGTAGGTATTTGGTTTGGCAGCTTCTGGTCTCCTGAGACCAGTATAGAGAAGAGCAGTGGGAATAATGGTGGGTTGGGAGAGTGAAGACGTGGGTGTAAAGGTGAGGAGGTTTGAGATGGAGGATGGCAAGAGGAGGATCAGAAATGTGCAGATAGGGATCCCTGGGTGGCGCAGCGGTTTGGCGCCTGCCTTTGGCCCAGGGCGCGATCCTGGAGATCCGGGATCGAATCCCACGTCGGGCTCCCGGTGCATGGAGCCTGCTTCTCCCTCTGCCTGTGTCTCTGCCTCTCTCTCTCTCACTGTGTGCCTATCATGAATAAATAAAAATTAAAAAAAAAAAAAAAAGAAAAAAAAAGAAATGTGCAGATAATCTATTTGAAAATATGACTCCTCGTTCCTCTGCGTTTCTACCTTATTGCCACATTTTTGTGACTAGAGTAGGGCTCCAGCCCCAACTCCATGACAGGCCATTCCCAAGGGGGAGGAGTTCTCATAGGATGGATCAATTTTAAAAACACTCATAGGGCCAGGGTGCTAGGTGACGATAGACAGGAGGAACTCGCCCCAAGGAAACCTGTCTTTGGACCCTGGTTGGTACGCTGAGTTGGGTCTGAGCAACGATCTCAAAAATGTTGTTGCTTCCGGCCTCCTCCAGCAGCCTTTGTTGGCAATGAGAACTATTTCCCAAGGTCAGGGGCAGGGCCTTCACTTCCTTGCAGAAAATCAGAAGGTGTGGGTGGACTCCGGTGTTTGTGGTTTTCCTACCCACTGCAGTATTTCTGAATATGTAGATAATCTCTTTCTGGGAACCTACTAACACCTTTTATCATAAACTCTCAACACAGAGAATGGTACTAATTCATTTTTAACCCAGCGTTTCTACCACAGATCCTTGCCTTAATTCACCTGGGAGCAGAGCCCGCCACCCCTGCTCCAGCAGCGCCCTCCCAGATGCAGAGCAGGGATGC
The DNA here is from genome assembly GCF_048164855.1 of Canis lupus baileyi. NCBI lineage: Eukaryota > Metazoa > Chordata > Mammalia > Carnivora > Canidae > Canis > Canis lupus. The sequence continues at coordinate 89,750,160 of NC_132838.1, read as the reverse complement.
TGGGGGCGGCAAGGAGTGGTTGATGGGCCTGGGTCACTTTCAGTTCTGTTCTTTTTACTTACAGGTAGGGCCACAAAATCTCAAAGTTCCCTTGGTGATAGCACATTACCTCTGAATTAAAGCTGAGAAGTAAGAGTTGTGTGGATTGGCTGTCCCTTTTCAAACTGCAAAAGCCAGCTCGGGTTTGCGGTCAGCCCTTCTGTTTCTGCTTCCTTTCAAGGGCATTACAAGGGTGAGACCAGCTCTTGTCTTAATCCTGTAAATGGGTATGTACCTGTCCACATTGAAAGAGCACGTGACACAGACACCTTCAAATATGGTGGAAGGCAAATGGCCTGGGTTTCCTGCTGGACCTTCAAACACCGTAGCTCCTCATGCTTCCAGAGCCACTATCTTGTACCCTCAGCTCCTGGGAACTTAGCTAGAAGCAGGATGTACTATTTTCTGTTTCCTTGTTTGTTGTAAGGCCCTAAAACACACAAGACTTGAGTAACAAGGATCTTATTGGGGGGATGAGAGCTACAGCAATTTATGCCAGTCTTCTGGACTGGACGACACAGGAGCTATATGTGCTCATCCCTCCAATTCACATACGCCTGCCACCCTGCCGCCGGGTGTGGGGGGGTGGGGTGTGGGGGGTCCTTGAAGGGACATAAGAAAGAAGAGTATCTTTATTTGAACATAACCACCTCACTATAGGCAAACATAAAATTTCTACTAAATAACTTTAGACATTTCAACAAAAATAAAGATCAAGAATGTGGAATCATTCTGGCTTTAATCTTTATTCCTTCCTGTGGCGTAGGAGGTAACGATGTCTCTCTCTCTCTCTCTCTCTGTTCATGAGCCGCCATCTTATTTTGGGTTTGGGGGTTTTCCTATGTCCATATGTTCTCTTCATCATCATGCAAGAGACTTATTGCCATTAAAAATGATTTCATAAAATTATTGCCATAAAGATTATTTTTATTACTGCTGCTGACGTGCCTGCTCCTCCACAGGATATTTTTATCGATCTTTCTCTCTCTCTCTCCATGATGACCTGATAACACCTTCTCATGCTGCCCTTTGTATGATTTCCAGCATCCCATTTTCTCTTTGGTCACCTACCTAATTAGTGACATGCCCAGGGTCATCTTAGACTCCATCCCGTCCATTTTTTTAAAGATTTTATTTATTTATTCATGAGAGACACACAGAGAGAGGCAGAGACACAGGCAGAGGGAGAAGCAGACCCTCCACTGGGTGCCAGATGTGGGACTCGATCCCAGGACCCTGGGATCACAACCTGAGCCAAAGGCAGATGCTCAACCACTGAGCCACCCAGACATCCCCCATCCTGTCTATTTTGATGCTATGTTCATGACTTCATTGGTCACACTTTTTTCTCCAGTTACATTTGCCATGTACTGGTTATTCCAGTCCTTTAGAAGGGCTGACCCCGGCACAGGACTCCGTCCTGCTGTCTCAGCCCTGAGGAGCTCTATTGCCCTAACCCCATTGTCCTGCATAAAGAAAAACAGCTCTCTCACTGAGCCATGTTTCTTTGCAAAATCGAATCCACAGAACACTAGGTAATTGAAATATAAATACATTTAATAAAAAAAATGATGCTCTGCATGTCTGTACAGAGGGACTTCGCGGGGGCAGGGGGAGCTTCACTCATTCACAGATGGACGGATTTGCCACATATTTGATGAGAACTCCAGGGGGCACCACTGATAACCTCCCCAGATCCCCACAGGCCCTGGGCTCTGTGTGCCATCGCCCAGACTGTGTGCTTCGCTGCCTGCCTGTCATTCCCAGCGTGGCTCCTTCTCTGAGCTTAGACCGTGACCGCTGACGTTACATTGCCCATCTAGAGCTTTGAAGCGCCTGGGAGCTGATGACCTACTGTCCCCTCCCTGACCTCTGCTACCCAGTGACTGACTGATGGCTGTGGGAGGGACGATTGAAAATACCAACTGCTTTCCCTCAAGAACAAACTCTGCTGAGCAGTTTATGCTCTCTTGCTCCCCCAGTGGACCCAGGGATGACTGAAACTTTCTCCGGGCATCATGGTTTCTTTGTTTTCTCTGGACTCCCTACTTTCTGGGCAATTTCTTCCAGGAACTGATCCTTAATAAATCATGTGCATTTACATTTTTGATTCAGGGTCTGCTTCTAAGAAAGCCCCATGTGTGACTTTTTTTTTTTTTTTTTTTTTTTTGGTGCCAGACACTATGATTAGATTCTCATGGAAATGACCACAGTGAAGAAATTAACAAATAAGGTAAATAGGTTTTTGGATATTATTAGGCATCCTGGATCTCTACTAAAATAAATGGTGTGCCAGTCAGGGTTCTAGAAGGAAAGAGATGATATACCCAATTTGAGTAATTTAATGACAGTTGTATAAAAGGACTGCTGATAAAGCATGGACAGGGTGTAGGGATATGACCAGGAACAACACACTGTCCCAGAGCAGGTAATAGCAGCTAGCATTACTCCCTCCAGGGACAAAAGGCTGCCTGACGGGAACTGTGGCCATTGGTCAAGAGACAGAGCCAGTCCCTGGGACCACATACAAGCGAGTCCAGGGAAAAGAGGCAAGTAGGGGGCCTGGCTGTAAATGAATAAGCTTTTCAGTGCTTAATGATGTGTCATTGTCAAGAATGATTTGAACATAGGAAACCATTTTTATGGATCACCGGATGACAACTCATGGAACACTGGTGGCTTGTAGATGCTGTTGGGGAAGCACTAGATGTGAGCGCTATTTGAAAATAATCCCTTAAGAAACACAGCATCTTCTTGCCTGTGGAATTTCCCTGTTTCAAATATCCTACTTCCCACTGCCTCTGTCCAAGATATTGAAGTCATAGGGTCTATTCTCTTTGATGCAAGAAACCCTGCATCAACTAAGACTGCTATAGAAGCATCTGCTGCCTTCATCCTGAATCACTGGTATTGAACCTATGAACACTTCTCACCCTGTTATTTGTAGTCTAGATGATAGACCTACCTTGCCTCTCCTCTCTGTGGTCTGTGCCCCCACCTTGTCTCCGGTTCCTATTCTCCTCTAGTTGTGTTGTTCTAGGTATTATCCAGTGTACTCTCCTTTTTCACTTTGGGGAGCCTTTTCCTGGGAAACCACCACCATAAGCAGGACTTTGCCCTCCCCACTGGCAGGGAGCAGTGTTTCTCACCCAGGGAGCAGAATCCAGCAACCCCACCCCCCACCCCAAGAAGGCAAGAATGAAACCAGGGCTGCTTCCAAAGCTCCAGCCTCACTTGATCAGCTGCCCACCCCAAGAAAAGTCCTTTAACACTTCCTTTCTTTTAACTCATTCCCACCCACTGGGTAGGGATTATAAGGCACCAAAAGGAATGCAAGTGTTTAGAGAGATTAGGTGTTTGGCAAAGGGGAATAGTTCAGGAGTTTGAATGGAATTTAATTGCTTGCATAAAGCAGAATTCTAACCGCCCCCCCCCCAATTCTAACAAGCTGTGTTACCTCATTTCTGATTCCACAGCAGATGAGAAAGAAGGTGGGTAGGAGCAGTGGCGGTAGGGATGGGCAGTGAAATAGTGAGCCAACAGGTGAAATGAGAATAGAAAGATCTCAGGAAGGTTGCAGGCTGCAGGCAGCTCACACATAGACCACCGGTTCTGTCGTGGAGAAAAAGTAGGAGAACTGTACTCAGATTTCGGCTGCTTCCCAGCACTTGATTGCTCATATTTATGGTCACAGATCTGATTTTTTCAGGGAAAAATGGGAATCCCAAAGCAAACTGTTAATGTAAGTCATTGTACTCTAAGGTGGCAGTAAAGAGTGTAATGCACCTTTTTAAAATGTTTATCCTCCTGGTTAGATAGTAATAGTGAACATTTGCTAAGTAGTGTGAGGCTGAGACTATGCTAATGTAACTTTCATATTCTCCTTTAACCATTGGGATAACTCTGCGAAGTCCAAACTATGATCATCCTCATTTTACAGAGGAGGAAAGTGAGGCTTTGAGGGGCTAAGTCCAGTGCCCATCTGCCACACTGTTGGCATGTGGCACAACCAGGCCTGGAACCAGCTCTGTCTGGTCATAGCCCATGCCTGTGATCACTGTCCTCTGCATGCAGGGCCCCACAAACGGGTTAGTGGCTCAGGAGTTACACCATCAGCCCTCTGGAGCGGTCCCTCTAGCCACAGACCATGTCTGAAAAATGGGGCAACATTGTTTCTTAAACCAGCTAATTTCTAGAGGATGTTCCTAACAGGATAAATAGAACAGTAATAAAAGTTACATCAAAAGGATGTAAAATTCCATCATTCCAAAAGAATGAGAAATAATTCGATGATGCACAGAAGCAATCTCTGAGGGGGATAAATCCCACAAACTCTGGTGGACGTGACTCAGTTTTTATCGCTCCTTCAGGTCACCTTTGCCTTTGTCCTAGATTCTTCCCTACAGCTCAATCTCTGCCTCCTGCCCTCCACAAGAGAGCGCTGGGTTTCCCAGGACAGGTCTCAACCAGCACCCAGGGCGACAGGATAAGACAGGACGTGACCACTAGAGGGAAGCAGGGAGGCCCTTATGCTTCATGTTTCTGGGGGATTCAAATTTGTGTTGGTTTTAAGGCCATCATTTTAAAGACACTTTCATCCAAGAGATACACTTGATCGTGAGTGGATGGTGCCAAAGAAAACCGTGCTCTGCGAACCATCAGGACACCTCATTTCCAGCTCAACAGGCCTGGTCTGATATCAGCAGGTAACTTTGCTGGAGGCCCCAGGTAGAAAAGGCATTTTCTTCTGCTCCGTCCGTCTGGAGCATTTGCGGGCTATATTAAATCCATTAAAGTTTGCCCCAGTTCAGGAATTCGTGTTGATCACAAACAACTGCAAAATACCTGATACTTGTCATTTCCGTTTTGAGGGAATTGTATGAACCCAGAATAGAGGCACCAAGAGGGGGCAGGTATGAACAGAAATTGCCCACACGCTCGCCCGCGAGTCACCTATGTTCTGAAGGAAGTGTACCAACTAATAGCACCACCTAAAGACTCCTTTGGAAGACTGCAGAATGTTCCATTGGGGTGTGCATTGAAAAGGGCTCTGTGGTTATTAACATAATGACAATAATGATTACTCTGGGATTTATTTTTCAAGTGCCCTCTTTGTACATGTGGCTAAGAACACATCGCTTGAATGGATACACTTAAGGGTTTTATACAAATAGCAGTGGGAGATTGGAGAAGGTTCAAGACGTTCTTCAACATGAAATAATAAACAGCCGTCTTAAAGGAGGCCAACGAGTATATTTATGGAGAAGGAAAGATGGTCATCGCTGCCAATGTAGGACAGTGGGACAAGATGGTCTGGGCACTGTCACACGCAGGGCCATGATTGAGCAGCTCCACCCTCCAGGCCCATGATGGAACACACACCTGGCCTGCTGCTGTCCTGGCCCATGGACATGGGTCTCTATGGGGCATTTGGAAGCCAGGTCCCTGCAGACTCCCCAGACCAACCGACAGAAGTTCAAGTGGCCCTGGCCCCGGGGGACTTCCCATCCTTGTTTTCTGGCTCTATCCCACAGCCTGACCAGTAGTAATACCACTGGCTTCATTTTCCCAGCTCATCCCAGCCTACCTCTCTAGGGCCTCCCCTCAGTCGGGCAGTGTGGGGGGGTCTCTCTAGGATGGAAGTGGTCAGTAAGAACAGTCCCCAACATTCCGGGTTGGAGGGAGGCAGCTTCTGCTCCAGCTGAGGTTAGCTGCTCACACCTCCTCCAATACTCCACCTGCTGTGCCCGTCTTTCCACCAGTTTACATGCCATGACCCCTGCCTGGAGCCCCCTACCTTAATACCATTCCAACTCCTGTCCATCCTTCAAGGCCAGCTAAGATCTCCCTCCCCTAGGGCTCTTCTCGACCATTCCCACTGCCAGAGCATCCATGGCACAGCATTGGCTCTCACTAGGGTTCATGTTGCCTGGCACACCGTGTGTGTAAGCACCCAGGCTTGACAGCCAGGCTGCTTGGTCCTGGGGGTGGCTTGACCACCTGCAGGCTCCGTGACTCTGAGTCATGGACTTGACAGCAGCTTCCTCAGTGTCTTCATCTACAAAATGGGAACAGCCTGTCATACCTAACTCATCAGATGGTAGTAAGGATGAAATGAATTAGATCTTAGTTCCTGCTACATATTAAGAGCTTTATAAATGTTCATTTTTCTCTGGATAGCACACATTTTTCAATTTCATATATTTTAGTTTAACTTTCTACAGTCAATGTCTTCTTGTTGGCATTACTTTAGGTGCTATGGTTGAGCTACCTACCTCCTGTGCCTTTTTGTAGTCTTCATAGCACCCAGCCAGTAACGTACACACAGTCGAGGGTTATTAATTACTTACTGCTTGACATAGAATACAAATTGGCAAAAGCAGGGTCTTGTGGTCTGCCAATAGATTATACCAATCTGCGAGCTATGGGTCAGTGTGTGTCACTTTCAAAGGTATCCTGTTTCAGTTAGACCTTGCTACAAAACCCTACCCTAATACATGGTGGCCTAAAAATAATGATTCATTATTTCTCATGGTTGTGTGGTTTGACTGGGGAATTCTGTTGGTCTACAGAATTCAGTTGGAGGGTCAGTGAGGCTTGAAGGTCCAAGATGGCCTCATTCTAGCCTATTGGTTGGTGCTGGCTGCTGGCTAAGCTTCTTGGTTCTTCTGTACATGGCTTTGCACCCCCCCCCCAACTAAGTCAGGCAGGGTATCTAAGAGAGTTAGTCAAAGCTATATCACCCTCAAGGTCTAGGCTTTGCAACTTCCAGTATCACTTTCGTCATATTCTAAAGATCATAAGACCAGTCCAGATCCAAGGAGTGGGGAATTAGACCCCACCACTTGATAGGGGGAGTGGCACAGCCATATTGCCAAAAAAGTGTAGACATAGGGAGGCCCGATCCATTGGAGGCCAGTAGGCTGTTGAACTCACAGCCCTAGTAAGAGGTTTGGTGAACTTGTGAGATGACAGTCTCGATAACCTCTCTCTGTTGTGCTTTATAGTCCAACAAAAGTATTCAAGACCATTTGCTGTTTTGATGTTCACAGCAATGCAAAATTCCTCTGACGCAAGAAGGAGAAGAATTATCATCTTCATAGCATAGACTAGAAAGCTGCAGTTATACAGGTTCTCCTGACTCACAACCAGTTATTAACAGAATTGCACTATTAGGACTGTTGCCTCTTTTTATTATGAAATATTTGTCCCACAAAAAGCATGGAGAATAATAGAAACACCAACCCATGTGACTACTACCTAGTTTGAAGACTGGAATGTCAGACATTCCTCCTAAGCCCCCTTTGCCTCACAGCCCAGCCCTGTACCCCTCATTTCTACATAACCATGGTCTGTCTGGAATAATGTTCATCTCAAATTTGGTGTTTATCATTCCTGTGCATACTTCTCCCATTTTATGAATATATATGTATATACTTAAAATTTTATGTATTTATTCATGAGAGACAGAGAGGCAGAGACATAGGCAGAAGAAGAAGCAGGCTCCCTGTGGAGAGTCTGATGTGGGACTCGATCCCAGGACCCCAGGATCACGACCTGACCCAAAGGCAGATGCTCAACCACTGAGCCACTCAGGTGCCCCTATAAATATATTTTTATTCAGAAATAGTATCTACCATTTTTTATTGTTTCTAAGGCACTTTTTTTTTCACATTTCAGTATCTCTGAAATCAGGATGCTTTTATAATTAATGAAGTCTTATAACAGCTGTCAGCCAGGTGGCAGCTGTGTCAGAGCCATACTGCCTGCACATCCACTAACATCAAAGGTGTCAGGAAAATGCTTGCAGAAAATTGCGGAGACAGTAGGAGGGCACTTGGTTTACCCTTAGGAACAAAATGGTTGTGAGGAGAGAGTGGGCGAAGTGGTAAATCAGAAATGTTTAGCAATGTTCCAGGATAATCTAAAAATTAGTTATACCTAGTTGCAAAAATAGTTTAAGAACTCAGTGCCAATGACTGTTAGTTCTTTTATGTTTTGTTTTGTTTTGTTTTTTTTTTCAGAAATATTATCACCAATCCTCTGGTTGGATGAAGGATGGGAAAACACAGGTATCAGTGACATTAAGTCAAAAGACTGAGATAAGAGTTTATTTTTTTTAAAGATTTTGTTTATTTATTCATCAGAGACCGAGAGAGAGAGAGAGAGAGGCAGAGACACAGGCAGAGGGAGAAGCAGGCTCCACGCAGGGAACCCGACGTGGGACTCAATCCCCGGTCTCCAGGATCACACCCTGGGCTGAAGGCAGCGCTAAACTGCTGAGCCACCCGGGCTGCCCAGAGAAGAGTTTAAATGTGGAAATTAAATGAGGAATTCCTTAACTGATTTATTCCACTTACATTTTCCTTTTTTATTGCATACGCAAAATAATAGATGGTTTAAAAAAAACCCTCTACTCAGATATAACCTTATCAAATTATGAGACAAGAAGGCATTTTCCAGTTTAATTCTCAGCATTTTTTGTCTTAACGGTACACAAAATAATGGTATATCTTATCAACTTTAGGTACAGGGTGTCCCGTTGCACCTATATTTCTGCTAACCATGCTTGTTTGCTCAACATTATGTTTCTGAAATTTTTTAATCTGATAAATGTATCCCCCATTCATTCACCGTAACTGCTATATAAAATTCGCTTGTATATATAAGGCAAGTTCTATGTGTCCCTGTTACCCAATCTCCAATTGATGGGAAATTTAGATTGCGTCCAGTTTTTTTATTTCAAAAAATACAGTTATGAGCATCTTGTTCTTTCTTGTGAACAGACTTTCTGGATCCCAGAGCATACACAACTTCCACTTACTAGATATTCCCAAATTGGTATCCAAAGCATTTATCTGACTCACAGCCTCACTAGTAGCATGTGAGAGGTCCCAATGCAAGAAAGCCTTAACTGGGCTCCCAATCTCCTCTCTGAATCCCTCCAACTCACTCCTCTACATAGTCCAAGTGACCCCTAAAACACAGTATAGATCAAGTCACAGCTCCACTCAAAACCGTTCGGTGGATTTCAGTTGTGCTTCCTGACAAGATCACATGGCTTACCTGGCTCTTAGTTCTCTTGTTAGCCCTATGTCATATCGGATCCACCACCACCACCACCATGTTACAATCCAGCAACTTCAATGATCCTTTTATTTTATTTTAATTAATTTATTTAAATGCAAGTTAGTTAACATATAGGATATTATTGGTTTCAGGAGTAGAATTTAGTGATTCATCATTTATATACAACACTCAGTGCTCAAGTACCCTCCTTAATGCCCATCACCCAGTTACCCCATCCCCTTCCCCCACACCCAGCAACCCTGTTTGTTCTCTATAGTTTTTTTTTTAATTTTTATTTATTTATGATAGTCTCACAGAGAGAGAGAGAGAGGCCGAGACACAGGCAGAGGGAGAAGCAGGCTCCATGCACCGGGAGCCCGACGTGGGATTCGATCCTAGGTCTCCAGGATCGCGCCCTGGGCCAAAGGCAGGCGCCAAACCGCTGCACCACCCAGGGATCCCTGTTCTCTATAGTTTAAAGTCTCTTATGGTTTGCCTCCTCTCTGTTTTTCTCTTATTTTTCCTTCCCTTCCCCTATGTCCATTTGTCTTGTTTCTTAAATTCCATATATGAGTAAAATCATATATTTCTTTTTCTGACTTATTTTGCTTAATATAATGCAGTTTAGTTCCATCCACATTGTTGCAAATGGCAAGATTTTATTCCTGAATTTCTTGATTTTGATCACTGAGTAATAATATTCCATTGTATATACACATCTTCCTTTTTTAAAAAAAGATTTTATTTGTTTGAGAGAGTGATCGAGAAAGCATGAGTGGGGGCAGGGGCAGAGGGAGAAATAGACTCCCTGCTGAGCAGGGAGCCTGATGTGGGGCTTGATCCCAGGACCCTGGGATCATGACCTGAGCCAAAGGCAGATGCCCAACTGACTGAGCCACCAGGTGCCCCTGTATCACATCTTTATCCATTCATCAGTCAACAGACATTTGCGTTCTTTCCATAATTTGACTATTGTTGATAGTGCTGCTATAAGCATTGGGGTACATGTGACCCTTCAAATCAACTTTTTTATATACTTAGGATAAATACCTAGTAGTGCAATTGCTGGAGATCCTTTTCGTTCCTAGTATCATACATGCCTCTTCTCTCCCCTCAACCTCTGCCCATGCCATTTCCTTTTTGGAATGCTTTCCTCAATAAAAACACACCCACCCCACCCAACTCTAAATTTTGATAACTAATTCTATTCATCCTTCATGTCTAAATTTACCCATCTCTTTCTCCTCAGAGTTGTCATCCCCACCTCCATCTCTGCGGGAATATGTGCCTCTCCAGTATACATTGCTATTTTATAGCAACTTCCCCCTGTGACATCCTCACACAGTGCTAAAACCACCTCTTTCCTTATTTTGACCTCCCACTAGACTTTAAGCCCCCCAGAATGGGGATGGGGGGGGCAGTGTCTTTCTTGTTCACTGCTGTCTCCTCACCCTATAGATAGTTTATATGGTTTTCAATGAATACTGTATTTGTTGAACAAACGAGCATGAATCAAGTCAGCACTTGAACCCAAATTATTTGACAGCTGGTTGCTTATAGGGACTACTACAGGTTCCCATTCCATCCTAAACAATTCTTCCTAAGTCTACAAACTACTAGCAGAGGGTCAGGTGGGTTGTCCAAGCCACCGCGAGGGGGAAATACCAGAGAAGAAATACGGGATTGGGGTGTCAAATTACAGAAATTCCTTTAGGTTCATTGCAGCTGACGGCCTTCCAAGCAGGCTCTTGAGTTTAGGTGTGCGTGTGTACAGGACAAATCTGTACTGTACCACAGGGGAAGGAAGAAAAGAGTCTGCTGGGATGGTCCTGTTTGCAGCCACCTACAAAGCCTGGGTAATGGAAGGCACATCTGGAGATGTTTGAGAAGCAATTAGACATTCTAGAAATAGAATGGAAATGAAATGGAAAAGGTTGAAGTTAACAGAGAGATATTAAAAATAGTCTGGGATTATTTTGAAAGACCATGCTCTAGTTTTTCAATATGTTTTCTAAGACAAGAAATGAATCTGGCAGATCCTGACAGCCCTCTGCTACCACTCAAGAAAAAGGCAAAAAACATTTAGTTTTTAAAACATCTATACCGACTGTGGCTTTTTGGCAGAATATCACAATTCTGAATTTAGGAACCCAACATCTTCGTTCTGGGTTAAACAGCATAGGCTGACATCTCCTAAATCAGTGGCTCTTAGACTCTGGCACGCATCCGAATAACCAGAAGGACACAAATGGCTGGACCCCACATTCAGAGTTTCTGATTCACTTGGTCCAAATGAGGCAAGGTATTGACATTTCTAAAAAGTTCCTAGAATAATAGGCAGGAATGAAGTCCTGATACTTGTTACAGCTTGGGTGAGCCTCAAAAACAGTATGGTATGTGAAAGGAGCCAGACACAAATGGCCACATATTGTATGATTCTGTAGAGACAGAAGATCTGTGGTTGCCAGGGGCTGGTGCAGGGGGGAGGCGGGGGGAGTGGGGGATGAGGAGCGACTGCTCAGTGGGTACAGGATTTCCTTTCGGTGACGAAAATGGTTAGCAGCCAGATAGAGGAGACAGTTGCACAACACTCAACAGTATAACTAAGTGAGAATGAATTGTACCATTTACCACTAACATGGCCACTTGGAAGTGATGTGAATTTTAGCTCAATTTTTAAAATTTCCTAGGTGATAGTGAGACAGCTGGTCCAGGGACCACACTTAGAGAACTAATGACTCCACTTACAGGTGCAACACACACACAGAGGAGAAGAGAATGAAGGAGGCTGAACTCCAAAGTGGATAGAAGCTTCTATGCAATCCCCCATGCAGGTCTATGGCTGAAAACTCCATAAGTCTGAACCAGGTTGTTACTTTGAAATCTTTGTTCCAGACTACCTTCTACGTGCTTATGTCCTCATCTGGAAGATGGAAATAAGAGTATCCCATTTGTAGGGCTTTTATGAGACCCAGACAAGGGAACTTTAAATAACTGTTATGATTTCATACAATTATGATGTTGCTGTACATTTGCCTTCACTGATCCAATCCCTTTCTCTCAAATCCTGTGAGTGATGTCTCTCCTCACCTTCCTGTGTCTACACCTGAAAGATGGCATTTATGCATACTACAACATAATGTGTATTTGTATATTATTAGAGAAAAATCAATCCTGTGTTAGAAGACAAAAACAAATGGGATGTATGGCTACATAAGTTGGTCACCTAGGGACACAATAGAGTATATAGAGCAGGTGAATGCTGAACATAGAGAAAAATACAAGGACCAAGAGACATCTACTAATCATGATAGAATCAGTATTCTTGAGGCCTTAAATTAACCCCAGTGATGATGGTCCTTCTGGCCCTATATGTTCTGTGCCCAAGAAATATAGATGAAGATCAGAGCTGTTCATCAGGCTAAGGGATAAACTACAGCTTTGGCCAAGTGTACTTGCTCCTGTGTTTCTTCAAGGGAGCAAATGCGTGTTTTTGACTCTAGACCCTCCATCTGCCAATCTCCCTTGCTCAAACATCTACTCTGGTCCATGTACCCTAACACTATGGGGAGTGGGGGGGAATCAGTGGTTGCCAGGAGCTAGGGGTTGCTAGAAGTGGAGGTGGGGGTTGACTACAAAGGGGTGGAGCAGAAGAAAATTTGGAAGAGGGAATGGAATTATTCTGTATCATGAGTATGGTGATAGTTTCATGATTGTATTCATTGGCCCAAACCCACAAAATTGTACACAGAAAAGGATGAATTTTATTGCATGTAAATTATACCTTCCTCAAAAAATAACTATGGTATACAAGTCCTTCCCCAAAATATTACAGTTCATTTGTTCCATGATGGAGCACAGTGATTGTTTTATAAAAGCTCTTCACATGGGGAGTATCTGCTTCTCTCCAAGATGGAGTAACGGGGAGTGGGTTTTTCCTTCCCACCTAAGACAGCTAAAAAAACAGACAAAATACATGATATAATAGGTTTCATGTCATTGGCCATCAGGCAACCAAGGATGGTTATCCCTGCAATTGGAGGGTGATAAAGTATTTATTATCTTAATTTTGGTGATGGCTCCATGGATGTATATATATAGTAAAACTCACCAAATTGTTCATTTTTCTCATATGCAATTTATTGTACATCAATTATACCTCAGTAAAGGTTAGGTGGGGTTTTATTTAAGGTCCCTAGGTGATTCCAAGAATATGGGTAGAGGAGTTGAGAGTCGTCAGCCCAAACATATGACCTTAGTTAGCCCTGGGATCTAATATCCTTTGTTCCTAATAACTTGAGTCCAGCGTAACATAGCTAAAGAATATAAAGTATTAAAGTTCATTAGAAGATGTACTTTGCTTAAATGGAACTCATTCTGGAAAATAAATTTGTACTTGCAGGAATAATATTTTTTGCTAATGATTCTTCTGATAGCTCAACCTTCCATGAAGAATTTTTAAAGATTGGTACAAAACACATTAATAATGACTCCGGGGCAATTTACAATATGTATTAAGAACCTTAAAACTGGGATCCCTGGGTGGCGCAGCGGTTTAGCGCCTGCCTTTGGCCCAGGGCGTGATCCTGGAGACCCGGGATCGAATCCCACGTCAGGCTCCCGGTGCATGGAGCCTGCTTCTCCCTCTGCCTATGTCTCTGCCTCTCTCTCTCTCTCTCTCTGTGACTATCATAAATAAATGAAAAAAAAAATTAAAAAAAAAAAAAAAAAAAGAACCTTAAAACTGTTGATAACACTCAACTCGGAATTTAAACTAAGGAAATAGGAAATGGGCTCAGGGGTGCCATTGCCACAGAGCTAGAAATAGCAAAACACTGAATGAACTCAGTGTCTAGAGGGAAGTAGTCACATGGGTTATGGGATGCCAGTCAGAATAGAGTAGGTCTGGTTCAAATAATGCTGTGGAAGAATACCTAATGACAAGAAAAAGTCTGTCAGATAGGATGCTTTTGGTTACAAGTAGCAGGAGATTTTGAACAGCAGGAATTGCAAAGCTTTTTATCTTACCATGTGACAAGATGCCCAGTTTAGGGATGGTTGCGAGGTTGGTGCACTCAGAAGCTTGGCAAGGAAAAGCAGTGCTGGTTCTGCCAATCTTTCCTTTACTGGCTGATCCTCTCAGGCTCGCTCCTTCGCCTCGCCAGCCTGCAAAATGGCTGCCCTCGTTTCCGACACCTCCTGCGTGAGAAGAAGCTTCTTTTTGCAGGTCAGGTTTTTGGTTTTTGTTTTTAAGAACACAAGAACATTTTCCAGAAGCTTCTGACAGACTTCCCTCAGGTCTCTTTGGCCAAAATAATGTCACATGCTTATTCCCAAGCGAATCACTGACAAGACCAGGGGAATTATCTGGAATGGCTTAGACCAATTAAGTTTTATTCCCTGAGGCTGGAGAAAATCCCAGCCTTCCCTCCGGCACAAGGCTGGCCTATATCTGAATAAAAAATCAGGGTTGGCTGGCAAAGCAAAAAGGAGAGAAATGGCTATTAGCTAGGCTAACGCCAGCTAACACAAACAGTCAATGTGATATAATTCCATTTTTAGAAATAAAAATGAATGTAGATAGGCTCCAGAAGAAAGAGTGAAATGCTATACATTTTTAAATGTTATCTCCAGTTGGCAGAATTACAGAGAGTATTTGTTTTTCTTATATCTGTTTTTCCTTTTGTCCCTCAAATTTTCTGTGATGAATATGTAATGAATTTGAACAAGAACAAAAACCCTCAAGAAATGTTATCTTAAAATATTTACAGCTCTTACCAGGGCTTTTTGAAAAGTAAATACTAAGAGCAAAAATGTTTTACTCTTATGGAAGTTTAAACCAAGGGCATTCAGGTGAGGATGGAATCTGGTGCAGCCTCCAAGGCTGGGGCCTCTTGCACCCACATGCATCACGAGGACCCAGGGGCCCCACAGTGATGCCAGCAGGTCTACCTGAGGAGGCTACCCCTGCTACTTAGAAGACTGTGACCCATCAGTTCTCTTCTCAAAGGGAAGAGAAAGAGGTCAGGGCAGCACAAACCAGATTCTAAGCCTGTTCTCAGAGTTTGCAGACAGAGGAATTACTGTAGACCAGACTAGGAAAAGGGGTTACCCAGGGACCCTTGGCTACACCACAAGCAAAAAGATAGGGCTGGAAGAATGGAAATGGAAGGCATGAAAAAAAAGATAAAAAGCATCAAGGTCACTCTGTGCCCCCACAGCACCCTTGTAGTAACTTGGCACAGAAGCATATAACATGTCGTGGCCATGTCAGGCTGGAGTTGTATCCTGCTGTACCTCATGCATCACGTGTGGTCACTTCTCAGTCCATACCTGGGACTCAGAGGGATGAAGGAGACCCAGAATGGCCAGAGTTGGCCAATACTGGAGAAAAGGCATTCAACAGCCAAGATATACTCTGACAGTATACATTTAGTCACCAGACCTCTGAGCTTCTCTCTCAAACCCAACCAATTCTGGCCTTCTGCATCCATCCCAACACTGGGGGAGATGAGAGAAGTGACTCCAATGGAAACCAAACCCACCAGCTCTAGAGTAACCCAGATCTCAGTACCTATTGACTCCGCCAACTCCTAGCTTTGAAATTTTGGGCATGCTCTCCCACCTCCTAGTGCCTGTTTCTTCACTTGTAAAATGGGGATAAGGCTACTTAAGACATTGAATGAGCTAGCTCATGCAAGGTGGGGCAAACGTCGGCTCTTCCTGAGTGACAATACCAGAAGGGTCCCTCTTCACCTTGGGCTCTGAGCACCCAGATTAATTAAGTGCTCTGGAGCCATCAGAGTCACTTTTCTGAATCGAGGTTTTAATAGAGGCAGATTGCAAGGGCTTGCTCTTGCCAAAAAAAAAAAAAAAAAAAAAGGTTCTTTGACAATTATACCCAGCTAACTTCACCTGCTCACAGCTGGACCATCTACTGCCAGGGAAGTGAGCTCTGGCTCTGGGGGAAGACAAATTGTGCCCCAGGGGATGAAAGAAGAAAGTAAGTTGAAGGGCACTGCCATTCAGAAGGATTCTGTGGGCAGTGGGAGGGATAGATAGGACAAGAGAAGAAAGAGAAAGCAACCAGAGCCAGACACTGGAGGGATTCCTCTGTCTAGGAGAAGCTGCAGCTTTGGAAACATTGAATTCTTTGCTCTTCCCAGGGTGAGGGAACAGCTCATAGGAGCTTGAGGTGAGGTGGAGAATAAATTCTCTCCAATGAACATTTCTGGACTATCAAAGTGCTTCACTCAGTCTACATAAGACCCCGTCAGTCCTGCAGTAGAAATAAGGGGATCTCTTCTGTGGGTAGAGTAGTCTTGGTTGCCTATTTGGACATGAATTCTGGTTCAATAGCCATTGAAATTGTCCTGAATTGGGGGGAGGGTAACATGGGACATGTGAAGATGAGAACTCTCAATGTCATGTTTATTTACCCACATTGCATGAAGTGAAAGTGGGTCTCCTACAACAGAGTTCACCAGCCTACCAAAAAACACTCCATGACAAAAGTCAGAGCCTGTGGACTCCTTCCTTTTTTTCACCTAAAATGTTTTGCTGTGTTTCTGTATTTCATCTAAGAAAAAGAGTATATTTGTAAAATAAATATATTTTCCACATTTGCATTTTGATAATAGTGCATTTGAGATTTCAGAGATCATACAGCTAGTGATTTTAAACGTACCTGGGAACTGAGACTCAGAGGTGAAAGCGTTTATCCAGGGTCACAAAAGTTGCTGGTGGTTGACCCAGGACTGGAGCCCAGGGTTGTATGCAAATATTGATGGATTTATGTGTGCATTGACTAGTTTATACTAGATCATAAGAAAAAGAATTTCTTTATTAGATATGTTATTTGCAAATATCTTCTCCCCTGCCCCCCCCCAATAGTAACTAATCTTTATTTCATGATAATACATGTCCATACTTTAAAGATCCCAGTAGCACTACCCAATATACAACTGGAAACAGTGGTCCCTAATCTTTGAATGCAGCTCCTCAGAAAGAGCTACCTCCTAACCTGTCACCTGCTTCCTCTGATTTGTGTCTCCATGTTTAAAAATAATCTGCTAATGTCACATTTCTTTTTTAAAAAATAAGTTATTTACTTATATAGATTGAGTGTATGAGCAGAGGGAGGGGCAGAGGGAGAGAGAGAGAATCTCAAGCAGACTCCCCGCTGGGCATGGAGCCCCAAGCAGGGCTTGATCCCATTGCCCTGAGACCATGACCTGAACAGAAGTCAAGAGTTGGATGCTCAACTGACTGAACCACTCCATGTACCCCTAACACCAAATTTCTTGAGTTACCAACTGAAGGCATAATCTACTGATTTCTGAATTTGCAAGATGAAGGTTTAGCACTTCTACCCCCTCATCCCATCCCACCTATATTTGGCATTTATTTTTAAATTTCTGATTAGGGATGCCCGGGTGGCTCAGGGTGTGATCCTGGGATCCTGGGATTAAGTCCCGCATCAGGCTCCTCACAGGGAGCCTGCTTCTCCCTCTGTCTATGTCTCTGCCTCTCTCTCTGTATCTCTCAAGAATAAATAAATAAAATCTTTTAAAAAATAAAATTTCTGATTAAACTGAGAATCAGCAAGTAAATCATTACAATCATGTGAATATTTTTTCCTGCTGAGTCAAGTAACATGATTTTATTTCCTTTCTATTTCCAACTTTTCTTGTTCTTAGAGCTAATTGTCACTTTATGTATTTTTTTAAAAGATTTTATTTATTTATTCATGAGAGACACAGAGAGAGAGGCAGAGGGAGAAGCAGGCTGCATGCTAGGAGCCAGATACGGGACTTAATCCCAGGACCCCTGGATCATGTCTTGAGCTAAAGGCAGATGCTCAACCACTGAGCCATCCAGGCATCCCAGCACCTTATATTTTAAAATTTCCTTATTTATCCTGGTACTGTCGTGAATTCTGCACTTTCCCACCAGCCCTATTTCCCACACACATCATGTTTCCTTCCAGTTAAATCTTATTCCTGGCCGGATCTTGCCTGGAGCCCCATCTTCCTACTCCCAGGTAGCCAGGAGCTCCTTAGGCTCTGCCCAGACATCAAGCTGGCACTGCCCTTCACAGAAAATCCTCTGTCTTGTATTGGGGTCCCCTGTTTCCTAACCCCATGTATTTTTCCTGGATGAATAACTTAGTCATTTTGGTGGAGTACTTTCAGAGAAGCAGTGTATAAGAGGTAAAAATTTTTGTGAAAATGGCTGCATTCTACCCTCATACTTAGTTGATAGTTTGGCTGGGTATAGGGTTTTCCTTGAGAATCGTGAAGGCACTGCTCCTTTGTCATCTGTCTTCCCAGGTTCACATTGGGAAAATCTGATGCCACCCTGGCCTTCTAATTTTTTTTATACAACCTATTTCTAGGGATGTTCTCCTTATCCCTTTGCAGGGGAAGAACATATTGAGCATCTACTAGAGATTGGACATTTTATTAGAAGCTTTACATGCACTAACCTTGTTCAGTCCTCACCAAAGATAAACAACCAAACCTGAAATAGAAATTACTTTTTCTCTTTTCAAATAAGGTAACTGAGACTCAGAGAAGGTAAGTGAATTACCCAAAACATGGAGCCTATCATAGTAACCTATGCTGTAGTGCCAACTGCAAAATCTCAAAGAAATTTCTTCTGTCTCTATCACGTGTCCTACATGATTGTCAGTGGGCTCTGCTTCTCACGGTCACTCATGGACCCCAGCTCCAGAAGCTCTAACTAAATATGTGCTTGCAGGATCAATTGCACTACAGGAAGGGAAATGACAAATCTCATAATGGTTCTCACAGTTTCTGCCTAGAAGTAACATGTTCCATTGGCCAAAGGCTGTCACATGCTATACCTTACTTTCAAAGGCAGTGGAAGTATTTCCATGGGAGAATTCCTTCCTGGCATTTTTCCAGAAGTGCACTTTTTTCCCCCCCAAATCCCAAGTCCCAGTAATAGTTAGCCAAGAAATTGGAAAAATGGGAAAAAGTTGTGATTCTTCTGCAAGATTTAAAATGGAAGAAGCAACATAGAGATGTTACTAGTTCAGAGAAATCACTAGTTCAGAAGTTGAAAGCAAGACCAAGAAATGTTAATGCACAGAATCAAGGTTAAAGTGACTTTTCCAGGAACCAGAACAGGGCCACCCACCCCAGAAGCCAAGAGCATGAGTCCTACTAGCTGCTTTGGCTGTGTTATGTGTTTTCATGGCCCTGTCTGTTAAGTGAGTCATTCTTAGAAATAAAATGAATATCAGAAAAAAAAAAGAAATAAAATGAATATCAGTAAGCTATGCATAATATACTTCATGCAAGTCCTATGAGTTATGTTTGAAGAAATCAGTTTTGGAAACAAAATATACCCTTAAATTGGCAATTTCAACACATGCTTCTATTTAGTGCTGTTAACTTTGGTAGGAGATCTGAATGTTATGTTACTGGAACACAACTCACTAACATTCACTGGTGTTTCCCAGTGTTTGAATGTTCCCTCCAGGCCACAGGTCTTTGTAAACATTTAATGGAAGAAATGCAAAGAGCAGATGATGTAAATATTGTGGAATACTCTGACAGGAAATTAGAAACTGAACAAAAATCTAAATGAGTAAAAGCAGTATCATTTTCAACAGCAAAATCAAAGCCAGGGCAAGAAGACAAGAAAAATAAATATTTTTAATATTCATCATTAAAAAAGGAAATAAATGTATATGAAGCCATATGTACTCTAAAGCTCAACTCAAAGGTGCTTTTGGATGCACTCCTAACAGTTGACCAAATGTCAAGGCAAAAAAGGAAATTGGTCAGGCAGTTAATGCCTTGTGAGTTTAAAATTTTCATTTTAATAATAATACCTTATAGAAATATTTGTTGCACTACATTCCATTTTTATAACAATTTTCATTTGACGTTTATCCTATGTCTCTTTTCCTTTCTTTTAATATGTTCTATTGTCAAATGTCTATCTAAGGAAAGACTGTTTTTACATGTTATTGAAATATATATAATCTTATCATTAGAAAATTATTCATAATAATAATGAATCATGCATTTATTATTATTTTTTAGTGAAAACCTCCAGCAGTTTGCTCCTATTACAGAAGAATGACCTGGTGGCCATTATAGTTGCACATTATTAATTAAATGTCATGAAAAATACAGTATAATTTATGATTTCAGAATTCCTGGGAATTCCCATTTTTTATTCCCAAATCTCAAAGACTGATGCCTCTTAGGAATCTGGAAGTACTAAGCAGTGGGAGATAGAACTACTGAGAGCCTGAAATGACCATACTCAGAAATATTTAGTAAATAGTACTAGGTACCACCCAAATGTTGGAGTTAGGATCAAAATCTTTCTTATTCCAGACTCATATTTTGTCCTCTACCTGAAATTTCCTCCATTGTTACTAGGTATTAATATTCATTCATTCATTATTCATTCATCAATAATAATTTATTGAACCCCTTGTGTGCAGGAATCATACTGGTCTAGCACAGAGATGTCCAATCAGTATTTGTTGACTGCCTAATTACCAGGCACTAAAAGGTGCTCTAGCAAGAAAACAGTGGTTCTGAAGGAATGACACATAGGATACCCACCTTTTGATGGGGAGTAGAAGGTAAAGTCAAGAGAATGACAGGGCAGTTGGAATGGAGAGTATGGAGGATGGCTGGTGGCGTCCCAGTTAGCACTAAAAGTATTCCTGAGACAAAGGGATGAAAGGGGGAAAGTTCTGAAATAGAGCCCCTGGGCTCCTGAGAGAAAGATGAGAGGGTGCCAAGACACATAGCAGACTGAGTAGGACCGTGGATTTCGACATCTCATAGTCCTGAATTCAAATCCTAAATCTGTGGTCTTATCAAATTGCTGAAATGCTTGGAGTCTTGGTTCTCTTGTTTGAGAAATAGGAACAAATCTTAATCTCAAAGTGTATAATGTAAGAAAAATATACTTACGTACTTATAATACATCGAACTCTTGGTACAGCATTTGGAACATTGTAAATGCTTAGTGAGAGCTATTTATCATATTTTATTATCATTTTTGCCTAATCCTCAAAATTCTTGAGAATTTTCAAATATTTATGAGTAATATGCCATATGAAGATTTAGAAATTTCTTCAATGAATCTAGAGTTCTTGCCTAAGGGGAGACTATTTAAAATGTTGTCTTTCTGGAGGAAAAAAAAAAAAAGACCCGAGCTTTCATATTTCCTTTTTCATTCAGTGATGGGAAAGGTTTTTCTTAGCCTGTTTGTCCTGAAACCATGGATACAGAATAAAAATAAAAGAATGTGGCTGCCCTGGGATTTGAGATGCATGTGGTAGTCAGAAAGCATAAATAAATATATCTGATATGTTTCCAATATCTTCAAGGTAAACGTGGAACCCAGCTCTCCTCAAGCTTGTTGTGGGGTCATGTTGCGCCCTCTGGTGGTCCATCTTTTCAATGGTTTTTCAATGGCTTTGCCCGCCCAGATGAGCAAACTTGAAGGAACTACCTCCTGGTGAGTACTTTTCTCTTCAACAAAGAAGGAGTATCTATAGTTTGGGAGCTGCTTTCTATAGTCAAAGTCCTGAAAATGGCTCGGTCAAATCTGTTTCCATGATTTTCTAAGGGAAGATAGCCTTGTGGGTGCATTGATGAGTAGTAGTAGTAGTAGTAGTAGTAGTAGTAGTAGTAGTAGTAGTGTTTTTCAACAACATTCATTTTACTTTCATATATATGTCACCTTGTACCTGTCTTGATCTGTCTGGTCAGAAGTGCAGCCAGTAAGTAAGAAGTGGCACCATATGACAAATATCCCTGGCAAAGTGGGCTGTGGAGGCTTTGTATACCATGATAGGGAGTTGAGACATAACACTTTAATCAAATGATCCTTATGACAATGAGGAGATACTGAAAGGTTTAATGAATGGGAAGGAGGAAGGGGCATGATCAAATTTATACTGCAGAAAGGTCGCTCTGGCTGAAGTGAGAAGAATGGATAGTAGTGCACAAAATCTTGGAGGCCAGAGGACATTTGGGAAAAAATTGCAGAAGGGCGGGTTTGAGATTATTATAGTCTGGGCCAGGTGGTGTAACAGGGCTGAAGAGGAGAGGATGAATTCCTGGAGATGTTTGGAAGGTAGCATCATGAAAGACTTGGCTCTTAATTATATGTAGAGAGTAAGAAAGAGTCAGGAGTAGAGAATGCTGCCCAGATTTTTGCCTTGGGCATGTGGGTAGATGGTGGCAGTATTCAATGAAATTAGAACTCTGGGGGAGATCCAGATTTCAGGCAGGGACCACCTCAGAGTTCAATTTAGGACATGTTCTTATAGAGGAACCAATAGAATAGCCAGGTAGGGAATGCCAGGTCGCCTATTCATCTGACTCTAGATCCAAGCTCTTTGTGCTGTGCTTGGCTGCCTCATCCTCCAGACAGAGATCAAACTCTGGAATGGTGGGAAGAAGGTGCTGTCAAGGATTTTTAGTCCTATTGGCCCAAATGATTTGTCCTGGGTATCCCTTTTGGTCTTAGAGAAGGAATAATGGAGAAGGAGTGCAAGGAGGAAACCTCTATTTCAATATTCCTTTTTCCAAAAGCATCCACTGTTGTAATACTGTAATGAACTCAGGCAAGAGTCATCAATGGATGCTAAAACCAGTTTGTAAACAAATTATCTACACAGTCTAAAAGTATCTCTATATAGATTTATTATGACAAAAGGAAATAGTTACCTTTAGAGTGAAGAAACCTACTGACACCACCAATGTCCATCCACAGATTATTTATTAATTATAAAAAGGGAAGGATTTCTCACAAGTAAATCATCTGGATACTACTTTAAGCCCATGATCAAAGTTAATGTTATCAATAGTAGGACAAACTGACAACAGGTCCCTCCCAATGTGATGTGCTGAGAAGGACCTGGCAGATGCATAATTTGAACCTGTCCAAAGGAAATACCACATAAACCAAATTCAACAGACATGCTAGAAAACCACAAGTCTATACTCTTCAAGAATATCAGTACGATGAAAAACAAAGGTTGAGAAACTTTTCTGGAATAAAAGAGACTAAAGAAACATGACAGCAAAGTGTAAATAAGTATTTCTAGATTGGGAAAACATGTTATAAAGGAAAATATCAGACTGGTGAAATTTGAATATGGTTGTGTTTAGTAATAGTATTACATTAATGTCGAATGTCCTCACTCGGATCATTATAGTGTGCATTTGTTCTTAGGAGACGCTTGTCCACAAGTTTACATGGAAAGGGTCAGGGTGTCTGCAATTTACCTCAAACATCTCCTGTCTCAATCCATGCAGGCTACTGTAACAAAATACCATAGATCAGGGGTGACTTATAAACAATAGAAATTTGTTTCTCATAGTTCTAGAGGGTGGAAGTCCAGGATCATTGTGCCAACATGGTTGGGTGAGGTCCCTCTTCCAGGGAGCAGACTTCTTACATTCTTATGTGGCGGAAGGGCTGGGGAGTTCTCTGGGGGTCTCTTTCATAAAGGAACTACCCCTCATCATCATCTGTCTTCATCACCTAATACTTCACAAAGGCCTCACCTCCTCAGAACATCCCACTAGAGGTTCAAATTTCAACATATAAATTGGGGAGTGGGGCACAAATATTCAGCCTCTGACAATATTAATATGCAGCAGTCTCTGACAATATTAATATGCGGGACCCCTGGGTGGCTCAGTTGGTTAAGCTTATGCCTTCGGCTCAGGTCATAATCTCAGGGTCCCATGATTGAGCCCCATGTTGGGCTCCCTGCTCAGTGCAGAGTCTGCTTCTGCCTGCCCCTCTGCTCTTCCCTGCCTTGTGTTCTCTTGCTCTGTCTCAAATAAATACATATAATATTAATAATAATAATAACAACAACAACAAATGTATATAGAGAGATAAACCAAGAATGGTAAAATATTAATAACTGTTGAATTAAGAGTATATAATGTTCCATGTACTCTTTTTGCAATGTTTCTATGGCTTACTTTTTTTTCAAGATAAAAAGGAAATACATCTATCCAACCCATACACAAGTAGAGGGGATTCCAAACACAGAAATCTAACCAGTGTGTCTTTTTTTAAAGTCAAATACAAAATAATATTATCTTTTATAGCCACCAAATTCCATCTTGATGAAATGTCAAAATAGAAAACAGGTGAAGGAGTAATTTCCTGCACTGCCAGGCTCTTAAGAATGTACAGTATTTGCTGTCAATTTAGAACCTGCAGTGTTTAGAGAGGAATTTGTTTTCTTTTAAATCAAGGCACCTCAACTGAGAGCTCCCAAGGTCCAAAGAGCAGCTGGAGCATGTGCTGCTGCCAGCAGGCATCCGTGTCCACCAGTCACGTGGCCACGGCAGGCTCTGGAACCAGGCAGGCTGTGCAGCACCGGCTGTTCCTGCTGGGAGCTGGTGGGATGGTGGGGGTGGGATGGAGGTAGGGGTGGTGGGGTCTTTTCCTGGATCTTTCTCGCTGCTCAGGTGAGCTGGTGCAGGAAGTTAGGGAATCAGAGCTCTGAAATGCATCTTGGAAGGCACCCAGGCCATCTCCCTCCTGCCCATCTGTGGCTTCAATCTCCTCTACAGCATCCCAACCAAGCGATCTACCAAGCACAGTCATAGCCAGTGGGCTGAAATCCCCAGACAGCCCCTCCATTTTCAAAAAGCTTAAGTCACTAGAACATCATTTGTCTTAAAAAGAAGCATCAGGACAAAATGTCTACTTCAATCTGTCAAGGCACCTAGTAAACAATTTTTAATGAAAAAAAATGTCAAAACAGGTTAACTAAAATTGACTTATAGTCAATAATTCAAGTCCTGGTGACTGTGTATTTCAGATCCTTCAGCGAGGCATCTCTGATTAACATCATTCAGAAATAAGAGAAATTTATGTATCGGTGCTTTTTCGTCACCTTCTGAGACATGTCCATTTTATGAGTGTATTTTTTAATAAAACACAGGCAAAACAAAATTATATGTACACATACCATACGCATATGCATATGTATGTGTTCAGATAGCATGTTTGCACGTGCAGAGGTAAGATGTGGGGAGGATAAGTAGGGCATTCCAGGGGAGTGGGCATGGGCAAAGGAGAAAGGAAAGCTTTTACTTTCCACCTTATATGTTTTGTTATTGTTTAAATATTTTTTAACAAGGAGCATGTGCTATTTTTATCATTATAACACGTTTCTCAAATTTTTAAAAGACAACACAAAAGAGAAATCGCTTACATTGAGCTAAAATCTGATTGCCTGGAGTTTGCATTTTTGTACCACACTTTGGGCAACTCAAAATAAGCCTTTTCCTTCTTGCACATGGCAGCAAGTCAGCTATGTGATGCCACCCCTTGGGGACCTCATGTTTCTCTTCTCCAAACTGTGTATTCCCATTTCCTTCGGCTGTTGTGCAGTTGACAAGGTTTCAAGTCTCCCTGACATCCTGTCACCCTCCACTGAGCTAAAGCAGATCAAGTGGGCACAGAGAGAAATTCATTCGGAAGTCAAATGGCAGTTGGTCATCTGTTGAAAGTTAGCAAGCCTGTGGTTCCCTGCGTTCATCCACTAACTTGGCCTAACTTTGTGGGGTCTCAGTGCTCTATTGAGAGATGCATCAGTGATGGACAAAAGCCGGGCCCCTGTTATCAATACCACCCCAAGCTCCTACAGCACTTATAAAACCTGGCTGACTTATCAATGCAAAGCCAGGACAAGAACAACAGAGGTGTCACATGATATCCTGGTCTCACTTATCCAGAATGAAACCTGTGTCAGAGCCTGAAGCTGCTAGCTCTGTGTTCATTTATCATTGCAGTGACCACGCCTTCTGTTGCCCAGTTGAGTCCTGGCTTAATGCCGATTCATCCTTGCATATGATTGATAATGTCCTCTTTACTCTTTTTTTTTTTAAGGTTTTATTTATTCATGAGACAGAGAGAGAGAGAGAGAGAGGCAGAGACACAGGCAGAGGGAGAAGAAGGCTCCCTGCAGGGAGCCCGATGTGGGACTGGATCCCAGGACCCCGGGATCATGCCCTGGGCCGAAGGCAGGCACTCAACCGTTTGAGTCACCCAGGTGTCCCTGTCCTCCTTACTCTTAAAAGGCCTATGGTTTGGATGAGGAGATATATGGTCACCCCACTTACCACGTATCATAGTAATAACACCTCCTTCACATAGAGAAGTGTTCTTAACATTAAAGAAGAAATTTCTCCCTGGCTTCAGCAACAACATCCAATGCATTTGCAAACCTTTCAGATTCATAGGTGCCAAATTACAGGAAATGAGATGGCTGCTAGCATGGCTTTTCCTCTCTGAGGTTACATAACCACCTTTGAAATGGTCCCTCTCTCCCCCCAACTTTATTCTGGGGAGCCAAGAACTAGATTCCATGAGATAACTGATTTTACCTGGTTAGCTTTCCCAGCCCACTTAGCAAGAAGCATTTGCTTGATGCTCCATCCCCACCTCTCCACCCAGGAAAATGTATTCCCCCTGGAATCAGGAGCATTAACAGTGGTATAGCCAAGAGATGCACGTGACGCCAGCCTACACCTAAGACAAGAGCACGTAACAGAGCGATCCAGAGCATGGACTCGGCCACTTAACTCGGGCAGGTTTCTTAACTACTCTGTGCCTTAGCTTCACCATCTGTAAAATGAGGTTGACAGTGGTCCTACTTCATACAGCTGGCAGGAGGTTTAAATGAGGTGGGTTTTTTTTGTCTTTCAAGTTTTTATTTAAATTCTGGCTAGTTAATATGCAGTACAATATTAGTTTCAGGTGTAGAATTTAGTGATTCATTACTTACAACACCCGGTGTTCATCACAACCAGTGCTCTCTCCTTAATCCCTATCACCTATTTCATGCATTCCTCCCCCCCCACCTCCCCTCTGGTAACCATCAGTTTGTTGATGGAGAGTCTTTGATGGTTTGCCTCTCTCTTCTTTCTTTCCCCCCTATGTTCATTTGTTTCTTAAAGTCTACATATGAGTGAAATCATATGGTATTTGTCTTTCTCTGACATATTTTGCTTAGGATAATACTTTCTAGCTTTCTGTTTCCATCCCTATCATTGCAAACAGCATGATTTCATTCCTTTCTATGGCTGAGTAATATCCCATTGTGTATAAATACCACATCTTCTTTATCTATGCATCACTAGATGGACTTTTGGTCTCTTTCCATAATTTGGCTATCGTTAATAATGCTGCTATGAACATCAGGGGGCATGTATCACTGAATTAGTATTTTTGTGTCCTTTGGGTAAATAACTAGCAGTGTAATTGCTGGATCTTAGGATAGTTCTATTTTTAACTCTTTGAGGAACCTCCCTACTGTTTTCCAGAATAGCTGCACCAGTTTGCAGTTCCACCAACAGCGTGAAGAGGGTTCCCCTTTTCCTGCATCCTCGCCAACACCTGCTGTTTCTTGTGTTGTTAATTTTAGCCATTCTGACAGGTGTGAGGTGATAGCTCATTGTAGTTTTGATTTGTTATTATTTTAAAACAGTGCCTGATGCATAACGTGTGCTACATAAGCATTAGGCAAATGATAAATAGAATAACTTGACCTTCACTACATGATTTCAGACTAGAATGGTCAGAGAAAAGAATATAAACAAGAACTATCTGAGTGGATCTGCTTGGGAAATTTGAGAATCCAACTGGGCTCTGTTTAGGAAACATAACCAAAGAATAGAGTTTTATCAGCTGAAGCTTCCCACCCATTGCAAACATGGAGGAAATTGTCCTTTTATAGATTAGTGCTCTGGACACCTGCCTGCCTGCCATTTCCTCCATGTCAATAGAGGCTAAAATAGGCCATCCTCATTACTGCGGGGAGGACACAAACAATTAAATGGTTGCTACACTGTATCCTGTTCAAAGACACAATGTCACAGGAAGAAACACTAGCTAGGCCTAGTTGTTGACATTGCTTCATTTACATGAAGCGTCAGTAGGTTTATCTGAGACACACAAGGGGAACACACTTCTTTGCCATTCTCTCCCGTGATGTATCATCAATGTTTGTGCACGAGGCAGATGGGATGTTTCAGAGAGCTGGAGTTCTCAATATGTTGGACCTTATCAACAATATATAAATTATTCTTGAATGGGATCTTTTCTGAGTCTGAGTGCTCCTCCCATTCTCTTGCTGTTCCTTTCCATAGCTGGACCCCCCACCACCTGGCAGTACAAGCCAGCATGGCCCCAACCTTCCTCTTCAAGCCAGCTTTCTCAAGCCCAGTAGTTAATTTACTCCCTTTCTTATCCTACCTTCCCTTCATGCATGAGCTAATATTGTACATTTTCCTAGTCATATGGCTGTTCTGGGAAGTTTCAAGGATATTATGAGTCAATTTCATTAATTCAACACTTAAAGAGTCGACCTTGTGTCTTTTTTTAGGTACTAAGGAGACATCTCACTTGGCCTCCACGTACTACTGTCTGTGACTGATTATAGATTTTGCTTCTTTTAAATATATACATATATATATATGGTATTTTTATGAAGGAAAACAAAACAAGAAAAAAAAAAAACACTCCTTTTGCTCTGAATTTAGAACCAGACTCTAATTCCTATTCCAGACTGTCATGACCGCAAGGAAATGAGGAATATCCTTCCATAAAACGCTTCCCCTCCTGATTTCTTTCAGATGCTTCAAAAACAGTCAGAAGTTTTAGGTCATTCTTTGGCCAAAGTCTGGCTCGGGTCATATACTCTGTCTGCGCCTGAGGCTGAGACGGTGTAGAGGAACAAATGACATTAGACATCTGTACTACCTACCGTTGCCAGATTCAGCAAAGAGGATTTGAATCTCAGGTAAAAATGAATACATTTTTAGTATATGTCTGTGCCATTCAGATCGGTACTATCTGTAACACGGGACAGACCTGTGCCGACACATGACTTCTTGTTCATCTGAAACTCAGATTTAACAGCATGCTCTGGTTTTATTTCGGTTTTGGGTTTTGGGGCTACCCTA
This sequence comes from Canis lupus baileyi, assembly GCF_048164855.1. NCBI lineage: Eukaryota > Metazoa > Chordata > Mammalia > Carnivora > Canidae > Canis > Canis lupus. Next base: position 89,721,043 of record NC_132838.1, on the reverse strand, counting down.
ATTCCAACCCTCAAGGTCAAAGCCATGCATCAGTGGCCCCAGTAAGCACATACAGAGCACGCCAGTGCTCCCACACACTTTTCCTTGTCCCCTTTCAGCCACCCGCCTTATTAGTGTCTAGATATTGCAGAGAGGATGAGGGGAGGTATTTCCCACAGGGATTGATTCCTGATGCGTGAGGCCTGAGTCTTGAAATTCCCCAGGGATGAAGTAGCATCTGTTAGAGCTCTATTATCTTCAGCTGACTGTCATATTTGCATCTAGTGACGGGGACCAAAGAAGGGGAAGCAGAAGAAAAATCTTCTCTCATGTGCTTTTAGGGCAAGTTTGAGGTTTTAGAGTTAAAATATAGTATACTGGGGCTCAGGAGGTTAAGCATCTGTCTTCAGCTCAGGTCATGATCCTGGGGTAAGGGGATGGAGTCCCATGTCAGGCTCCCTGCCCTGCCGGGAGCCTGCTTCTCCTTCTCCCTCTGCTGTTTCCCCTGCTTGTGCGCTCTCTCTCCATCTCTCTCTCTCAGATAGATAGATAGATAGATAGGATCTTTAAAATAAAATACAGTATTTTAGAACAAAGAAAAAGTACCAACCAAGATATAAAACAATTTATCTGATACATTAGAATTGTGTATGTATTCATTAGTCACAAATGGAAATGATTTTGGAGGCCATCTCCTCTCCTGCCATGTTACAGATGAGAAGACAGAGACTCAAAGAACATTCCTTTCTGGAATGAGATGGAAGGGGTGTGTGTCTATGTGTGTATATGCATGTGTGTAGTGGTAGGAGTGGTAGTGGAACAAGGCAGGAGAGGAGGAGGAGGAGGAAAGAGAAGAGGAGAAGAAGGAGGAGTTGCAGAACAGGGAAGAGAAGGAGGAGGAGGGAGAGGAAGAGGAGGAGAATTGAGGCAAAACTACCTGACATCTAAATACCTTCCTGCTGCACCTGTCCTGCTACAAGTTTGTGCATTTCTATAGCTTTTCTATAACTTTAAAACTACTATGTAACTAAAAAATGAAATCTTCCCACTTGTAACAACATGGCTACACCTTGAAGGCATTATGCTAAGTGAAATATGTTAGAGGAAGGCAAATATCATATGATATCGTTCCTATGTGGAATCTGAAAAAGCTAAATTCACAGAAGTAGAGTGGTGGTTACATGGTCTTTGGGGTACAGAAGATGAGATGTTCATCAAAGAGTACAAACTTCCAGTTAGAAGATGAATAAGTTCTAGGGATCCAATGTACAATATTGTGATTATAGTTAACAATACTGTATTATACACTTGAAAGTTGCCAAGAGAGTAGATCTTCAGTGTTCTCACCACACAAAAAGAAATGGTAACTAAGTGGTTGGAGTCTGAGCAACGAACAATGGGTAGTGGAAAGGGAGCTGGGCAGGGGGTTGGGGTGACTGGATGATGGGCACTGAGGGGGGCACTTGATGGGATGAGCACTGGGTGATATGCTAGATGTTGGCAAATTGAACTCCAATAAAAAATAAATAAATGAAAAATTAAGTGGTTGGAGTGTAAGCTAATGGTGGTCATCACATCAAATAAACACATTGTGCAGCTTAAACTTAAAAAAAAATTAAAATATTATGTAACTAATACATATTCCTTGGAGAAATTTCAGAAATACATGCAAACAAAAAGAAAACTCTCTTCTATAAACCCCACACACATGGATTACTATTGTTACTATTTTAGTGTATGAAGAGAACATATTGGTACGGATGGCCCAGCCTTCATTCTGCCTTCTTTAGGGAGACACACCATATTTTGCTCCGCGGATGGCCCCTCAATCAATAGACTATCATTTCTAGTGGGCTTGCCAATCTGGATGTCATGACCTCTGCTGACTAAGCAGTAGGCAGGTGGCTAGGGTGATATTTCCATCTCCAACTAAATGAGCCTCACAGACTGAAAATACTCACCTTCCTTCCTCCTGAAAGGAGAACAGTGAAGAGATCACCCATTAGTTCCCATCACTCAAACATATAGTACATCCCTGGGTCCTGGGCCTTCTGAGAACTAATCTTCAGCTTTGCCCTCAATTCTCTTATGGTAAATTGATTGCATTGATGGTCCCAATTGGTGGCCTTCTTACTCATGCCCATTCCAGAGGTGGAATCCTATGAAGAGGGGGAATCTAGTTCCACACCCCTCAGATCTGGGATGCCTTGTGATTTGATTTGGCTTGAATGCAGGGGAGGCGAGTGTGCCAACTCAGAGCTTAGGTTTCCAGGGACCTTGTGCGCTCTTTCACTCTCTCTCCCAGAACCCTGACTCCCCTATAAGGACAAGAAGGGCCTATGCTGCTGGAGGATAATAAAACATTTGGAGGAGAGCCCAAGGCCTCAGTCAACTGGCTGCCCTGAGATATATGATATATGGTGTGGAACAGTCTATACTACTGAGATGAATAAATTGATTTTTTTAAGCCACTGCATTTGGGGTGGTTTGTTATGTAGCAATAGCTGATACTTCCATGAACTTCCACATCTGTCCAATAAATTCTTTCTCTTGTGAGCCAGAGTGAATTTCTGTGGCTATAAACAAATAACTCAAATGGACACTTTCTATTCTTTTACCGGAATATGATCATACTCTATATCCTCTTTTGCCTACCTATTTCCCTAAGCAACTGATTTTGAGCACCTTTCCCTAGCAATAAATTGGGCCTAGTAAACAAGGCAAATCTACTAAACGGCACTTCTGAGCCTCTGCCCAAATCCTTTTCCATCATGACATTATGCCCATTAGCCAAAATGCTGTTCTTAGATAGGCCTAGCTTGACCTATTCAGCAGGAAATGCCTTTGTTTGGTGAGATTATTGGACAGTACAATGATTTTTCACAGTTTGATGTCCAAGAGAAGGACACAGTCATGCCTCAGAGGTGCTTAAGGGAACATTAACATTTCCAGCCATTGTTTACCTCTTTGGAAAAATAAGGCAGTAATTTTTATTCAAAGTGTTCCATTCTCTTCAAAAGGATAAGACAGGGATGGAGAAGACAGAAAAAGAGGTATTTCCTATAGTGACTTTATTTTCTGAAAAAGAATCTGAGTGATTAAAGTTTTCCAGTTCTTTTCTTTCTGGTCATCCTATTTCCAACATCATCTTTCTTCTTCTTCTTCTTCTTCTTCTTTCTTCTTCTTCTTTCTTCTTTCTTCTTCTTTCTTCTTCCTCCTCTTCCTCCTCTTCCTCCTCCTCCTCCTCTTCCTCCTCTTCCTCCTCTTCCTCCTCTTCCTCCTCTTCTTCTTCTCTTCTTCTTCTCCTTCTCCTTCTCCTCCTTCTTCCTTCTTTCTCCTTCTTCCTTCTTTCTCCTCCTTCCTTCTTTCTTCTCCTTCTTCCTTCTTTCTTCTCCTTCTTTTTTTTCCGCCACCAAATCATAGCTGCAAAGTGACAGGGGGAGAATGCAAGGCTTGTCTGATAATCTGAGTCTTTACACTAATGGAACTATATTAATATCCCCCCCCCCCCAAAAAAATGAGTGTTTGTCAAATGCATCTCCTACAACTCAGCACATTCTTCTCTTGGAAGGGGTTTCCTGAATGCATTACCTGCTTAGGCCCTTTCCAACATGAGATATAACTGAAAGTGTACTCTTATCTTGAGTCCTTTTCTTTTGCATCTGATTTTTTTCTGGTAATAATAATAATAATAATAGCTAGTATTTATAACATTTCCCATGGGATTTTGCTCACTGAATTCTCATAGAACCTCCAGGAGGAAGTATTTCCCCAAGGCTTAGGGAAGGCAAGACTATGTTGCAAGGGCCCGCAGGCAACAAGTTTCAGAGCTGGGATTTCAACCCCATTTTGTCAGACTTTACCACAAGTCACAATGCTTTAACTTGATGCTACACTGCCTCAGTCACTAGGGGATTTTTTTTAAAAGAAAAAAAAAAACCTAAATCATCAAAGTATGGAACTTATACTTTTTTTTTTTTAAAGTAGAAAGCAATAAATGGTCTTAATGAGCCTCTCTCCAATCCCACAAGGGTGTAATGTTGAAATCATACCTGATCTTCCCTGTCTTTCCACCCTAAGCAACTTCCCTAGTTTTCCACAAAAGCCTGAGGGGACAGGAGAATAAAAGTCTCTCTGAATGAGACACAGGGGACCCTGGTACAGAACCTCACTCAGGAACTTGAGAAACATTTGTGATTTTGCTGCAGACAATTGTGTAGGTACCTGAGAGTGAGAAAGAATGTATGATATGCTGAGCAAGCTCTCTCACTTCTGAAGTGGATTTCTTCTTAAAGGGTGAATAATTATGGGAAACAGAAGAGCACCTACAAGAAAAGCCAAGGCTAAGAATTACAGCTCATTCTATCAGTACTATGCAAAAGAACTTTCTGTGATTATGGAAATATATTCTATCTGTGGCATCCAATACAATAGCCACTGACCTGGTATGGCTGTTGAGCCCTTGAAATGTAGCTAGTGTAGGAGAGGGGACTAAATATTTAATTTAATTTTCATGAATGTTAATCAGTTAATTTTAATTAGTTAAAATTTAAACATAAATAGCTACATGTGGCCAGTGACTGCCATATCAGATGCTACAGCTCCAACTGGCCATAGAAGTGTGGTGACTATCATAGTGTGGGTCATCAGGGAAGGTTTCATTAAGACATATTTTGAGCAGCTTCAAAGTAGAATAGGGAAGGAAGAAAATGCAATTGGAATGAATAAAGAAGAAAAGCAAAAGCTTCGTCCTAGTCAAACACCAGAGGTTTAAGATTTAAATACCTAGTGCAAGGACCATGGAAGTCATGTAAGGAAGGGAAATAAGTTAGTGGTAAGAAACAGTAGGGTGCAGTGGGGACTAGGGGAAATTAGAGACACTACCTTATCTAAAGCATTGGTCACTGGTCTACTAGTCCGCTCCAGCCAGTTAATGCCATACAGAAATGCAGACTCAGTGATGGTGACTGTCTTATTTTTTGAGAGAAGTCAGAAATTCAGATTTTTATGTTGTCCCCTAGTTTTGAATGTTGGCACCTGTACCAGTCAGCATGAGCTAAATGTTTTCAGCAGACCCTACTGGTGCCCTCCTCGTGTCTGCTCACTTGTCCCTGCACGCCAGGCTGCCTCCTGAACACACCTTTATCTCTCGCTGAAGACATCGTGTGCACACTTGGCGTTTGTGCAGGGCACTCCTGGAAGGTTGATGAATTTGTGCTCTGGAAAGCTGCATTCCACCAATGACAGATGCAGGGGGAGGGAGTGCATCAATACCCCAGTCCCCTCACCTCTCCGTTGAGACAGCTCCGAGGGCTCTTCAGGGTTTCCCCCCCACAGTTCCCCTGTGTGACGGGGCACCAGCTGCCCACAGCAGAGACTGGGAGACAGGGCATCATTCACGGGTTTCCACCCCTACCCCCTCCCAGTCCACATCCCCTTCAGATAAAGGGGGGTGTCTCCAGGGATCATCTTCAAATAAATTACTTGCACACGACATTGTATCTCAGCTATTATTTCCAGGGATCGCCTTCAAATAAACGACTTGCACCTGACTCCGTATCTCGGCACCCGATTCCGGAGGGACCTGAACAAAGACGCAGCTGTAACACACAAACTCAGCATCTCGGCGGTGGACTCGGTGACGTTCTGATGTGCCCTCCTATCGTGGTGGGGACTCCGTCAGATCCTTCAGGGACAAAGGCTCTTTTCCACACGCGGATCTCCATCTTGCATGCGAGTTTCTCTGCACACATTCAGCTCCAGATGGAGAGGCGGCGCCTGGAATGCTGGGAGAAGGATTTTCAGTGACGACACCTAGAAGCCCAGCTCCCATTGGCAGGACTCAGTCACGTGGCCCCTGCTCCCCGCGGGGGGAGCTGGGAAAAGCACCGCAGCGCCGCGCCATTACACAGGAAGCATCTTTCTCGGCGGCTTAAGATTCAGCAAAGCACGTTCCAGGCTAAAGAAACCGTGTCTGGGGATCCCTGGGTGGCGCAGCGGTTTAGCGCCTGCCTTTGGCCCAGGGCGCGATCCTGGAGACCCGGGATCGAATCCCATATCGGGCTCCTGGTGCGTGGAGTCTGCCTCTCTCTCTCTCTCTCTCTCTCTCTCTCTGTGACTATCATAAATAAAATAAAATAAAATAAAAAAGAAAGAAACCGTGTCTGGGGGCCACAGTCGGTTTGCTGCTCACCAGTTTGGAAGTTCTCACCCGCACATGAGTCCCAAAAATTGAAAAAAAAAGTTGCTAAGAAGTCAGCCACCCAGCAAGTTCTTCACTTCTGCAGATGCAAGAGTCCTACCTTCTACCGCGTTGGGTGATAAAATGAATGTATGGGAATCAAATCGGTTCTTCACTGACTGATTTTACAATTTCAGGGAGAAAATAATTGCATCTCTGATAGCCCTTGTGTGAGCAGAGGCTCCCAACGTGATAGCTTCCCTTCCTTCCTGCCTTCCCTGCCAAGCGTTTGTCTCTCTCTAAGGAAATGGTCAGTTATTTATTTATTTATTTAATCTTTTTTTTTTTATTGGAGTTCAATTTGCCAACATATAGCATAACACCCAGTGCTCATCCCATCAAGTGCCCCCCTCAGTGCCCGTCACCCAGTCACCCCCCCGCCCCGCCCTCCTCCCCTTCTACCACCCCTTGTCCGTTTCCCATAGTTAGGAGACTCTCATGTTCTGTCTCCCTTTCTGATATTTCCCACCCATTTTTTCTCCTTTCCCCTTTATTCCCTTTCACTATTTTTTATATTCCCCAAATGAATGAGACCATATAATGTTTGTCCTTCCCTGACTGACTTAGGAAATGGTCATTCAAATGCAGTCTTCGTCTCCTGTCGTCTTTGACCCCTCCCCACCGGCTCGGACACTCTGGTCATCCTGCTTGTTTCTCAGACTTGCCAAAGGAGGGGCGCCTCAGTGGCCCAGCGTCTGCCTTCAGCTCAGGTCATTATGATGGGCTCCTGGGATCGAGTCCCCATCTGCGGGGAGCCTGCTGCTCCCTCTGCCTATGTCTCTGCCTCTCTCTCTCTCTCTCTCTCTCTGTCTCTTGTGAATAAATAAAATCTTTTTTTAAATAATTTTTAAAAATGTGCCAAAGGAGGGTGCCTTAGTGCAGTCCGGGTGGGCATCTGACTCTTGGCGTCTGCCCGGGCTGTGATCTCAGGGTCTTGGGATCGAGCCCTGGGGCAGATCCTTGCTCAACTCTTGGGGGAGTCTGCTTGGGATTCCCTCTCCCCCTCCCTCTGCCCCTCCCGCTCACGCTCACTCTCTTCTTCTCTAAAATAAATAAATAAATCTTAAAAACAACAACGAAAGCTTGCCAGACGTTCCCCCACCTCCCAGGCTCTGCAGACCCTGCCCCCGGTTCCAGGGCTGTGCGCCCTCTCATGCTGCCCCGTTTCCCCGGGCTTTACCTAGCTGGCCCCCGTGTATCAAACGGGTCTCACCATAAATGTCCTTTCCTGGGAGGGGCTTTCCCTGACTGCCCCAAATCAAGCCCCTGTCTTCTCCCCGCTGCTACGCTCGCTCATTCCGGGTACAACCGTGGGGAACCGTATCTGTTTATCTCATAGGGGTTTCCTCCAGAGCCTGCCGCTTCCCCGCCGGACACCTAGCAGGAGCGTAGTGTCTGGCGTGGTGCTCAAAATAGGTTCACACAAATAAGTGAATACCAAGAAAAAGTCCACCGCTTTGAACAATTTTGTGAGGATACCTTTTATAATTAAAACAGCATACCCCAATCTGTTTTGAAAGTTTAGTTAAGCTTTACTGGGATTTGAGAAAGAGGAGTATTTGTACAACGAATGCTACCTGAAGCAACAGAAGAAAATAAAAATTCTTTCTTTATCCCAGAAATCCATGAACTTACTCTTTTCTAAAACTGGCCTTGATAAACTCCCTGCGATCACTTATGTCAACAGGAGGGTAGAGTGGAAAGGTCTTTGAAAAAGCGAAGAGGCCTAGAGGCGCTTTACAATGTAGAGGGTTAGTTCCCAAAAGCATAATTGACCTAAACGATCTGCCAGGTTTCCCTGCAGGGTGGGGGTGGAAGGGCATTAACCTCTCTTTTTCCCTTTTCTTTACCCTGTGCGTTCCAGTCCATCCATCATTTTCAACTATCCTCCTAAACGTAGCCCCTTCTCCCCCCAGAGGTAGTGGCCCTGAATGAAAATAAAATAAAGGACATTACATTAAGAGACTGTAGAGGTTTTTTTCTAAGAACATTTTCTTCTTTAGGTCTGTGCTACATTTTGTCTTCGATTGTTCTCAAGTGGCCCTGGGGGCATTTCACAGAAATTAGAAGTCAGCTGGTCAGACCATTTGGTTCCAGATCCAGCACCTGCCCATCGTGACACTGAGCAAGTCCCGGAGTCCGGTCTCAGCCCCCATCCCTCCTGTGCAAAAGAGGAATACTGGCGCCTCTCTCATAAGCTGACATGGCCATGCATGAGTATTACAACATGTGAACACTTTAGAAAAGGGGGGGAGGGTAGAAAAAGGAAAGAAAACCTCACCTTGGATCCACTATGAACTATTTATCTACTTATGTAACCTGGACTCCGTGGGTTGCACCTGTTTTTTCTAAAAGCATCAAATGAAGGGATGGTGGGCTACAGGACCTCTGTTGTGCTTTAGTGTTGACATTCTCCAGCTCATGGTAAATGACAAAAGAGCTGGAGGTTCTGCTTTTGCTCAAGATTGTGTCACTCCAAGCTGCCAAGTGCACAATGAAGCTATCTAAGAAGTACTTACTTGTTTAGTTAGAAATGTGGTTTTTTGGTTTTGGGGTTTTGTTTCGGAGGGATTTGTTGCCAACTGGTGGGATTTGAAAGTGTTTTCCCTGTGGGAGGCAGATTCGGAAGTCTGGCCTGCTGAGACACTTTTGGAAGCTGAAACTAATTAAAATATTTATTTTAGCCCCCGTAGCTAAGACGCAGCAGGGGAGAAAGTCCAACATTCATTTTTATGAAAGTGTAATTATATTCACTAACCTTTTGTGTACCCTGTTCGGCAACTGCCCCGGGGCCACCCCACCTGCTCAAACACCTGCCCAGTGTGCGAGCATTTGGTAGAACAGTACTTAATGCCTGAGCTAAGGGCATGTGGGCTTCCCCACCGCCACCAAGGACAATAGAGCCTTGTTACACATTTCATCACCTATAGACTCACCTCTGGGGGAAGTATTTTCCTAGTTTCACCTTCAAAGAGACCTATAAAGCTACGCAAAAGAGAAAAAGAGAAGGAGAGAGAAGCTAAAATAGAAGGTAAGGTCCATTTCTGTAGGTGATATCATAGAGATTGAGAAAGACAGGAGACTATGTAAGAGTCCACCACCCACCCTACTTCCTGACCGCTTATGAAACCCTAAGAGAAGTGTAAAGTCACATTATGAGACAAGCTAATGTAAACATGAATGGTTTTTGAGTGGCAAAAACTAAGGGGGTAAAATTAATCATTTTACTTGCACTGAAGACAAGTGTCTCCGGGGATGACACTGGTAGAACTAGGAGTGCACACAAGGTCCACGCATCAGCTAGGTGGTCCACTCGCATTCCCTGTTACTCCTTCCTACTCTTCACCATCACTGTCGCCATGAATACTCTACAAGTGAGGAAACTGAGACCCCTGGAAGATCAGTGACTTGGGAACTAGTTCTTAGCAGTCTGCGAACATAGACTGAGAGATCCCATGGACAACCCCTGAGGTTGGAGCTCCAGCTCCGCTAATGACCAGCAAGCGTGATTTTGGACAAAGCCCTTGTCTCGCTGAACCTCCATTTTGCCTTCTGTAAAAGGGAGGTGATAATGAACTACCCTTCCTGTGAAGATTCAACTAGTTCATACCTGTAAGATACCCGGCACATCACCTGTCATAGGAGGCGTGGTGAATCATGGGGTGTCATCACCATCTGCAATGACCGTGCACAACTGGGGGGCAGCAGAGTCAAGATACCTTGGGTGGTTGTATTCTCATTCTTTCATTCCTCCAGTTTTCTAAAACCAAGTTTGGAGAAAATCAGAGGTCATAGAGGATGGATAGGGAGAACACGAGAAGTGCAAAGAAACAGTCCTCCTATCTCCTGAACACACCCTACATGGGGCCTTTGACTTCCATCCCAGACGTTAGAGAAAAATCTGTTTGATGAGCTAAGAAATATTTGTTTTTAACAAAAGAAGAGACTCTGTAAGGCTTCTAGAATTCTCAGCCTTGATGATGAAGAGGAATTACAATGTACATATTTTATTGGTACAGGTGGACTCCCCATTTCCCGCCTCCCCAAGACTTTTCTCACACACATTCACCCTTTCTCTCTCCCTTTTCTACCTTTTGACATCACCTCATTCTTTAAGAGCCAGTCCAAATTCTATCACCTCTCCACGATTTCCAGACCTCCCCTCTCTCTGGACGCCAATACGTTTATTTTTAGTTTAACACTTAATTGATTTTTCTGTTTCATATGAACTAAACTCCCTCAAATAGATTGTGTACTTCCTTTGTCTATTCCATAGGGTTTGATACTAAGTTGAAAAGCCATGAGGCTCTAAATAGAGGCGTGCTTTGTATAAATTCTTGTTGAGAAGTGAACTGGTTTCCGCCTTTGTGAAACACTCACCTGGCAGTGTGGACTGAACTATGAACTTGGCACAGAATTTAAGACTTGGCCCCCATCCTCAAGGAACATTCACCTCTAAAGAGAACAAAGCTCACAGCATCTCATAACTGGAAGACACTGTGTCAAAGGGCTGAGCAGCATGAGTTCTAGTTAATTTCCCTTGCTTTTCTTAACATTCAAATGTACATAATAGTGGTAACTACTTTATAGGATCTTTTTTGGGCTTAAACAAGATAATGCAAGTCAACCTCGGTGCAGAGCTTGGCATATACTAAGAGTTCAAAGTTGGCTATAGGTAGGTTTAGAAATGAGAAAAGTAATAGGCCAAGGTAAAACAATAAACACTCAAGAGGCTTACCTGGACATGTTCCAGGTACAGCTCATGCTGCTGTGTAATTATTTTTAAGGCATTTTGTGCTAAGTATGTACCTCACAGTAGGAATAGACACTTCTGCCCATGCCATTTCTGTGCAGTGGAGCAGAGAGAGGGAAATAATGCTAAAGAATTGGAAGGGAGCTCACTTCTGGGTCTGGGAAGATGCAGATGGGAGGTGCCTCTGTAAGTCATGGCCATTTATTGTGACACATAAAACAACAGAGTCCCAGGTCATGAGCCTGGAAGAATTGCTTGCTGCACATTCCATTATGAGTGCAGGAGTGGCGGAGTTCACTGAGCTACAGTGGAACTGTTCGCTTTTCTTCAACAGAGTCCCCATTAAAAAATAATAAATAAATAAATAAATAAATAAATAAATAAATAAATAAATAAATAAATTTGTTTAGATTCAATTTTATTAATGTACCATATATTATACATTCAGGGGTGGGATTCAGTGGTTTATCAGTTGCATATTATGACATCAGTGCTCATGACATCTGTGTTGTCCTTAATGCCCATCATCCGGGTACCCCAACTCCTACTCCCCACCCCTCCGGCAACCCTTAGTTTCTCCCTAGAGTTAAGAGTCTCTTATGGTTTGCCTCCCTTTCCGTTTTTCTCTTATTTTTGCAGAGGCCCTGTTTTAACATAGATAGCATTTCCTTTTTCTAAGGACTGCTTTGAGGACAACAAGCAGGCAGACTTGATGATTTGAGCTGGAATCATCTGGCTTTGGAGGCATCTTGTGGCACAGCTGCCTGGCTCTGGGAGCAGTCGTGTCCAACAGTGGCACACAGGAAGGGGGAAACCAGCTCTTGGGGGGGGGGAATGCCTTTGGTCTCCCCCAAGGGGGGTCTGGGAGTCCTTTGAATCATAATGATTTGGTTTCTGGTGGTTGCTGGTCCTGTTGGAAGCACCTATAACAACAAAATGAAGCTCCCCAGCAACTGCACTTCCCGTGAGGGCACAAATAGCTAAAAGGGGGTTCTGGTTCAGAAGCTCCTGTTCCAAATTTAACCTGTGTTTTTGGTGAACTTGGTGGGGGGTGGGGTGGACACCTGCCTAGAGGGTCTCAGGTGGATCCTATTGATATGCATCCCCACAGCTGGGGAAGTTGCAGTGCTAAGTTGCACTTGGTTGAACTATGGTTTTGGATGTGATCGTGCTCCTCGCCTGAATGAAGATAAAAGAGAACCGCCTACAAGGACAGATTCGGCAGAAGCGTGTTGAAATACACAGGGGAAGCTTGGCAGGCTCACGGCAGAGGGGCTGACAGCTAGGAAGGTGAGAGGGTAGACGCCCAACGAACAAGAACGGTATAGAGAGCTTCCTCCCTCTGTGCCCTGCGATCAGGACCATACCTGCGTGACCTTGGTTCTCCTCCTCCCCCTGGGACGTAGGGACTATGATCTTCCACTCATTTGCAGCTGCCCTAGGTGCTAAGTCAGACACCTGCCCAGAGAGTTACTTGGACCAGAAAGTTCAGAGGCAGGACTTGAATGCAGACCGGTCTGATTTCAGAGTCTGCTCCTTCCACCATACCAGCCCTGTGAGTCCCTAACACTGGCTTCGCTGACACCAACACATATTGCACACCTGCTGTGGGCAGCGCACAGACCCCCGGGCAGGGGGCATGGTAAAATCGAACCAAGTGTGCCTGTAACGTAGCTCTGAAAATTCTCAAAAAACAATGAGTTCTTTGCGTGGTCACTGATTGGATGAGAATAAGGGCCATCTCCCAAAGGGAACCGTAATCCTTCCTGGGGAGGATACCCTATCTGCTCCCTATCCAGAGTGCCCTGCCCAACAGCCTGTACCTAGAAGGCTCTGGAGAAACATCTCCTGATGCTGCAGGGAGGGGCTGGGTGTCCTAGAATAAAGCAGGGCTTGCGGCTTACGGTCCTGAGCTGGGGTCCCAGCTCCATACCACACTAGCTCAGTGCCCTGGGTAAGACAGCTCACCCTTTGGGGACCCAATTTCCTAGTTTACAGGAAAGGAATAATAAAAAAATGAAAATATAACATATGCCCTGGTCCACTTGACAAGGCTCTGTGCAGATCAAAGTGATTATATAAACACGCTGTAAAAACACTGTAAGAAATGTCTTCATTGAGCTTTATTCCTTGGAAATACTGCAGGAAGCAGGAGGGGATATTACAGAGGATGGAGTGCTTGGGGATGACCCCATAGAGGAGAAGGGCAAATGAAGCCACACAGCCTTCTGGATTCTAGAAGCCTTAAACTGCTGAGTTCTCATTTCAGGGCAGATCATAATTATATGTTTGAAGGCTGGAGGGGTGAAGGATGGGATCCAAAATTCTGTCCAGCTCTGATTCAGGGGCAGTAGCCTTGCCATTGTTTCTCCCTGTAAGATCCGCTGGCTTCCGCACCTCGGGAGTGACATCTCCCCAGGAGCAGGAAAGCCTAGTGGTCAGGACTCAGGGTCCCGATTGGGAGTTCTTCCTACAACAGAGTTCTTCACCAACTCTAAAACCATATCTGAGCAGAAAGAAAAGATAATAGCATCCACCTTAAAAGGTTATTGAAATTATTTATTTTTAAATATTTTATTTATTCATTCATGAGACACAGAGAGAGGCAGAGACACAGGCAGAGGGAGAAGCGGGCTCCGTGCGGGGAGCCAGATGTGGGACTCGATCCCAGGACGGACCCCAGGATCATGACCTGAGCCAAAGGCAGAAGCTCAACCACTGAGCCACCCAAGTGCCCAGTTATTGAAAATATTTAAATGAGGTAATTCCTATAAAGTGTTGAGCCCAGGAGCTGGGAAAGAATTATAGGCTATGAGGAATATTATTATTACATTTACAGTTATGGCTACTACGTATTCCTGATCTTCTTCTATCAACCTCACCCATTTCCATTAAAGTTCAATATCCTAGACAGAGATTTTAAGGCCCTTGGTAAAGGTTAGTGAAATCAATGAACTGAAAGTCACTAAAAAGTTGTAAGGAAAGAATCAGAAGCATCACCTTCCCTGGATCCAGCTTTTCCCCCAATAATCCAAATTAAGAACCCCAATTAAGGCAGAGATAATCTGCTTTACAAGATTATGCCTCAGTGACATTGAAGGAATATTATATTGTGTATCCCTTTGGTTGAGAGTCCCAGAAAGAGCTTTTGGAGGTGGGGTAAGGCAGTCAGTGTCATTTACTATTAATTGCCTTCAATTTCTAGGCTTTCCTAATCCCAAAGTCATGCCCCCCGGCATCCCCCTCACAAAAGGACACTGAATAGTCACAAGTCTTCCTGATTCAGCCTCCAAAAGGAACGTTAACACAAATGTCATTACCTGTCTTCAGGATTTATAGGGTTGGGGGAGGTTTTTCTTTTCGAATGGAGAGGAAGGAGGGAAGAAGAAAAGCTAAAAAGCAAGTCTCAGATTTCCAGAAGTAGTGATGGACACTCCCCACCCTCGAGGCTTCCTTTCTCTCAAGAAAAACAACACTCCTGGTGTTTCCCAGGAGAGCCCGGGGCCTAGCCCCAAGCAGACAGATGGTAGTGATCCCACCCTCCATTTTGCTGGCCAGAGTCACTGGAGGTTAAAGAAGAGGAAGTAAGTGAATTCAAGCGTACATCCTGATAACCTGAAGCCACAGGACCAATGTCACTCAGTCTGTTAAAAATGACCAAAGACTCTTCTCTTGGTAAAAAAAAAATTCAAAAAACCTGAGCAGCCATTTTGTGTCAAGGAGGCTGCCCGAGTCCAATGCACAGAGTTCCTGATGTGTCTTGGTTGCTTGTGGCATTGCCTTGACACCAGCAGACCTCTCTGGAAGAGAGCACTGGGCAGAAGGAAGGCAAGTGCTTTGTGTGTGAAGCAGAAGGAGACATTGCCTTTCAGGCCCAGCAGATATTTGCCCTCAGGCGACTCAGCAGAAGCCTGGAAATCCCAGAGCAGCAGCTTGGCAGTCCCACGTGCTACACATTCGCCTGAGCATTTTTATGCTCGTATCAACACTTGTCCTTCTGTTTGTGTAGATTAACTTTAAATAAACTTGTTCTCTTTTTGGGTGGCATTTCTTGTTTCATTTCTCTTGATTTCTCTCCCCCTTACGTTTCATAATCATTCCCATTCCCTCTGTGACACTTTGGGAGCAGAAAACCTTTCCCTAGGGGATGATGTCATGATCACCTTCTGGCCACAAAGGCAGGAGTTCATCTTAAGTGGGAGGACACCCGCCTGCCTGCTCAGACTGGCTCTGAGCTGATGTGTCAGTCAGCACCTTCTCTGGGGAGGCTTGGAGCCCAGTGTGGCAGTTAGGACCACATGGGGGGCAGGTGACACCTTGAATCCTGTCCTTACCAGCGAGCATTTCATCTCTTAACCCCTGGAAACCTCATCTTCCTGGTCTCTGAAGTTGGGATGACGGTAGCATCCACCTCGCAGGGATGTTCTAAGGATTACAAGATATTATAAAGTTTCAATAAACCCTAAGTCCAAGTGTGGTAGTTTATTGAGGCCTCATTTACCTAAACACCTGACCCAGAAGATTGAAGTAGATGTGCTTAACATAGTATGACATCTTTTTTTTAAAGAATTTTTTTATTATTTATTTATTCATGAGAGATAGAGAGAGGCAGAGGGAGAAGCAGGCTCCATGCAGGGAGCCCGATGTGGGACTCGATCCCAGGACTCCAGGATCACGCCTTGAGCCAAAGGCAGGTACTAAACTGCTGAGCCACCTGGGAATCCCCTCTTATGACATCTTTAACGTGATCTGCACTTTTCCTAAAAATTATAATGCTTTCATGACTTCCCGTCCTGCAAGGTGATCTACCTTGAGGTGGATGAGGACAAGATGTAGTCCATCCTGAGCTGCAGCACCCTACTTTCTCACCCAAATCCCTATCCATCTTCCACTTTTTACCACACCTTCTCTTCAACCTCATTAGGATCACCACATGACCTCTACTTTGGATCCCATACTCTCCCACCTTCCTTGGGAAGAAACCTTAGATATATCAATGATCCCTTCTCTGCTCTCAACTAGGTCCTTCCAATCCAGTATCTGACCCCCTCTCAGTGCCTCCATGTTAGAAAGTAACCTCCCTTGGCCACGTCCCCACTCTGGTCCCTACTCCACTTTCCCCCTCCTTTCAGAATCAGCCTTTTAACAAATTATGCATTCATTGCTGCCATTTTTCAGACCCAATTCACTCCTCTGTGCATTATAATCTGATTTCCAGCCCAATCTTCCAGGAGTCCTCAAACCACTCACGCTCTCCATGTTGTAAATCCAAAAGACGTTTTCAGTTTCATCTCATTGACATCTTACCAGCATTGGATGTGGCGGCCTCTCTTTTTGGACTTCCTTGGCTCTGGGATCTCGCATCTTGGTTTCCCTCTCACCTCTCTGACTGCTCCTATTTTGTCTGTTTCCAGATCATTCTCCTCCCCCTTTCATTAACTGTGGAATTTTCTTCTGAAATTATTATCAGTTATGGTTTCAATTATCCTCTCCATGTCAGTGGAAACCCACTTATATGTCCCATAACAGACTGCTCCTCTGTCATCCAGACCTACATGCCCAACTACCTATTACATCTCCATTTGGAAGGCATTCCTCATGAAAATGTCTAAGACCAAGTTCATGATCTTTCCCAGCAATCTGCTCCTCTTCCTTTATATGCTGCTCAAGGAATGGTACCATAATCCATCCTGTGTGTATCATCCCCTATGTCTTCCTCTCCCTCATTCACCATAGCTAATTTATCACCAAGACCTACTTTCTCTTCCATTTCAGAAATATCTCTCAAAACAATCCCATTCCTATGCTGCCATCATGATATGTTTTCCTGGACTTCTTCCCCATTTGTTCTGCTAACCCAGCCCAGTTCCTTTTGCCACTGCAGCCAATCATGTCATGTTCTTTGAGAAAATGTGTCAATGACTTCCTATTGATCCCAAGAAAGTAACCAAAATCCTGATATAGTATGGCAAAGACTACTTTTCCATAGTATCCATTTCCCCCCCTTTACAAAGATCTGATAATGTTGGGATGGCATTGTATCTTTCTCTCACACACACACAAGATACTTTTAACCTCCTATAGAAAGAGGAATATAACCTATAAAGATGTAAGCAGAAGCTGTTAAATGGAGTGGCTAGGAAAGTCCTTTAAAAGGACTTGTAAATCTTCATGCCTGAAATGTGGATATGATGGCTTAAGCTCCAGCAACCATTTTGAGACCTTGAGGATAGATGCTAGAATTAGGAATGGTAAGGTGAAGGAAGCTTGTGTCCTGGTGACTTTGTAGAGCCACCATACCATGTAAGATTTGATGGTCTACTTCTGGGCTTCTATGTGAGAGAACAAAATCCTCAGTGGATTAAACTCACTATTGCTGGATTTCTGGCTCTAGCAGTTGAACTCAGTCTCCTTGATAGCCACAGGCTTTACAACATCCTGTGTGGCTGGTGTTTACCTTATCAGCTTCCTTCGCCCCACTCTTACTTACCCTTATGTTCTTCAATACACACTGGCCTGAGTTCAGTTCTTCATATACATCAGGTCAGGGCTTTCCTGACCAGGGCCTTTCTATACTTTCCCCTCTGTCCATAGGACTTTCCTTCATGACCCTTTGTCCTCCCACCTAATTTATGTCTAATCATCCTTCAGGTCGCAGTTCGTGCAGAACTTTCTTAGGAGAGTCCTCCCTAAAACTCTTTTCCTCTTCACTCCCTCATTCTATCAATCTAGGATAGATTCTGTGTTAGGTGCTGTCACAGAACTATATTTTGCTTCAGAATACTATTCTTAGCTTTAGTAATTAGTCATTCACTTATGTAATTATTTGATAAATATTTCCCCTGTTAGATTTGAACTTCATGAAAGCAAGGGCTAAGTCTGTTTTTGTCTGACATTTTATTTCCAGCTTCTGGCACAGTCCTTGGGTGTGTGTGCATGCGTGTATGTGTGTGTGTGTGTGTGTGCGCGTATGTATTTGGCACCTAATAAATACTGTGAAATGAAGAAATCAATGAAGATCTCTAGTCCATTTTTCATAATCTGTATCAGGACTCCTAATTCTCTTTTGCCTTAACCAGTTTCTTGCTAAAATTTTCAATCACCTTGCACTAACACTTTCATAGTGTTTCATGGCTTCAGAATACCTTCATACAAATCATCTCATTTTCAGTCTCTCCAACAGCCCTGTAAGATACTTAGAGAGTAGCAGATCTTTTCCTATCAAGCCTTTCAATGTAAAATCAGTCATTACTGATCTGTTTAAAGGGTCACCCAAGTTTGTGACCTCATTCCCTCTCATTTAAATCTGGAACCTCAGCAATAAATTGCAATTTTGAGAATTTTTCTACTGGTCTAGGGCCATCCATGTATATACTCAAACTGAAAAAAGACGAGTTAGGCAATAAACTCTTCACAACATACCCCCTCTCCCTGCCTCCCATCCAAATATGGCTTTCTTGTCCAATTCAATTCCCTTGACCTCAGATCCCAGGTGATGCTGATGCTGGTGCTTCAGGTATGCTTTGAGAACCACTGTTATAGAGGCTCCTCAAGGAAAGAGGATGCATTTCTCTAAAGGAATCTGGCAGTGGATGATTTGCTGCTCTGCATATTATAGCAGCCTGCAGAACATGTCAAGTTAGGTATAATTTCTAGCTCACCAAGAACAAAACAGTAGTGTCATGACAATCCTGAGAACCACTGAGCTGTTGCATATCACCCTATGGGTAATGAGGAAGAGACACCATCAACCTGCACTGGGAAATCCCTAGTGGGTGGGTAGCTTGCCCAGTTTCCTGAACCTACCCTTCTCCCAAGACTGTGGTCCTTAGATTACTGCAGTAACTCTGCATGCTAATGGGCAGCCTGCACTTCAGCTTCTATTTCAGCAACTCTGTGAGCCCAGGCCACTTAACAAGTACTGGTCCTTGAAATACAAATGGCAAGAAGCAAGCAGGATGGCATCTTAGATTGTAACTCTACTGGTGGTCATAAATTGGAACTGTTTCCTCTGCGATCCTAGCCATCTGCCATAAAACCCCTGAAAACCTTGGCAATCCTAATATCTGCACATTTTACAGTTTCTTCAATCAACATGCTCACCTTGTTTCACATTTTCATCCTCCATTTCCTTCCTAACATAGTCTGGGGGAAATTGGTTTGTTCCAATTTCCAAAGTATGGTTGTGTCTACTTTTATAACTGATTTTGAAAACTGATTTTGGATATAAGGTCCAGGACCAAAATGAAGTCTACTTCATTTCAACTATTTCTTTCATCCATCCAACAAATCTTTATTAAGTTCCAGGCTATGGGATATACCAGGATAGGCAATAGACACACCAAGAAAGATAAATATCTCCAGCACCCTTAAGGAACTTCTCTAAAAGGTCCATTTCCCACCTGGAAGATGAAGGTAATAATAACCCTTATCTTATGCAGTTGTTAGTAGTTAAATTAAGTAATACATATTTTTACTAGAGTGCCAGTATACCATAAACACTCGGTACAAGCTGGTTGTTACCAAACTAGGTAGGAAGATAATAATACCAATGTTTCAACTGATAGGCAAAACTATCATGGCTTTATCACAATTTGAATTTAAAAGTACCTAAAGAGGAAAGTATAAAATTTTGTTACATCTCCCATTACCAACATTATCATTCTAACATTTAGTTATGTGATTACCCCAGGCTTTGTTTAAGGTGTACTGTAGATCACCCCTATAAAGCAGTATAAGTTGTGTCTTTACGACATTACTATCTGCTACATGTAGGATTATTACCACCATCAAGTAATAATAACCACTAACACTTTGAGTGCTTACCATGTACCAGGCATTATTCATAAATGCTTTGCAACTATGACCTCATTTAACCTCAAGACTACATTAGGAAATAGATACTAGTTTCATCAGATAAGGAAACAGATACCCAGAGAGTTTAAGTAGCACACGAAACTTCACATGGTTCTTACTATAAACATGTATAGCACTTTTCAGCCCTGTTCACACATGTGTGTCAGAAGAAAAAGATAAAGTGTGTACATGTTCCAGATCTTACAATGAAGAGGATTCTGGTTCTATCTGCTTCATTTCTTCTTTCAACCACTGAGGTAGTTCTCAACTGGCCAGGTGGTCCAATATGTTAGACTTCTGTGCTGCAAAATGGGTAAGATGGACGGAGGGAGAAAGGGACTTGCATTAGGGTGTGAGAGTAGTCCAAGGAGCATTGAGGAAAGAGGCGTGGGTGTTGCTGCAGTATATGTCGAAAGTGGGTGCGAGATAAAAGAGGAATTTTGAGAGCTATGCATTCTAATGTGTTCTCAAAAGACAAGTAAATATCTTGAGTTATTTTTTGAATGGCTTTTTTGGATGCCAGTCTGGGCTTCCTTAATTGAGAGAATGCTTTGAAACTAGATGACATGGATGAACAACTTGTAAATAGGATGGGGGTATATTTCAAATGTGATTATTTGCAATATCATATAATTGGTGACAACAAATTTTGAAACACTTTGTTCTGGGATACTGTTTCTTACCTTTCTTAAGGGTCAGAACACATAGAAATAACACTGCCCTTTGCAGAATGCCATGAAATATTGATAGGTCTAATTTTCTCATAGAATAACTTTAGCAAAGTTATCAGGTGAGCTGAAAATAGATTAATGGAATTTGAGAGCTGGAAAGGGCCTTAAAAAGATGGAAACACTCAGGTTCATAGGAAAGTTTACTTCCAGCAATGAAGACTTGATTACATAAATTCTTTGCAAGTCTCTGCATCTTCATTGATAAGAGCATTTACAATATCTTTAAGAAATTAAGCTTATGGGGTGTTCAGCTACTCTAAATCTCCTACTAATTCATCCATTTTTATTTTATTCATTGTTATTTATTTTATTTTTTAAAGATTTTATTTATTTATTCATGAGAGACACAGAGACAGAGAGAGAGGCAGAGACACAGGCAGAGGGAGAAGCAGGCTCCATGCAGGGAGCCCGATGTGGGACTCGATCCTGGGTCTCCAGGATCACACACTGGGCTGAAGGCAGGTGCTAAACCGCTGAGCCACCTGGGCTGCCCTCATCCATTTTTAAGTAATAGCCAAAAAGTAATTCTGGGTACACAAAAATTAGAAATCCACTGTGGGGAAATTTTTTTTGATTGAGAAAATTGATCATCATTACCTAAAGAGGTTTCTCAAAATTAGAGGTCCATTATCATATATTGGTGGTAGAATATTTTGGTTCTGGCCACTGAGAACTAGTGTTCTCTGGGAATAACATATGAGAACCACCGAACTAGGAACAAAGGTGGTTACAAAGATGTCATTTTGGGACCTGTGTCTGTTGAAGTCGGGTACTGATGTGCCATTAATCATGTAAATGTTTTGAGAACCACCATTTTCATCAAGAATCCCTGTAATTATTTTCTCCAGAGGAATCATAATGTTTAATGATGTTATCAACCATCCATCAGAATATCTGATCCACATGACACACCAGTATTTTTCCAGTCAGAGGCTGAGTGTTTTTTGTTTTTTTTTTTTTTATAAACTTTTATTTATTTATGATAGTCTCACAGAGAGAGAGAGAGAGAGAGAGAGAGAGGCAGAGACACAGGCAGAGGGAGAAGCAGGCTCCATGCACCGGGAGCCCGACATGGGATTAGATCCCGGGTCTCCAGGATCGCGCCCTGGGCCAAAGGCAGGCGCCAAACCGCTGCGCCACCTAGGGATCCCGAGGCTGAGTGTTTCGACTAGCTTGTGAATTTAGACATTTACAAGAGTAGGGATTCAGATGAGGTTACTGGAAAAAGTAGAATTAGACTGTGGATTTCTATGCCTGGCATTTTCCCAAGTGATGTAGACAGAAAACTCTTTTAATACAGAACACATAGAAATTTTAGTTAAACTATAAAAACATTCTCTTAACTGGATAGTTCTCACACACACACATAAAAAAGTAGTAAGTAAATTTTTAAAAATCAAGGAAATTATCAGTGGCCAAAAGTAAACAGGAAATTGACAACCAGAGGGATAAGGAAATTGATACTGGGAGCTTGGGGAAGAAGGGTTTCAGTTACTTAGGGTCTTGTTTTTTAATGGCTTTGTGTCCCTGCAAAGTGAAGAATTGAAAATGAAATTTCTGCATAAAGCCAAGATCTCTAAAGAGCTTTAACCTTGCCTGGTAGCATAAGGCAACAACCAGGAAACTTCTTGGTTTCAGTCTAGGTCCCAGTGGGGGAGAAAAAAAATCACACCTAAAAATTTATAATCACAAGGATGTCCTCATATGGTTAGGCATGAGTTAGAATTTCAAATTCATATGACCTACATGACTTAGGAAGCCTTCAGCTGAAAAATAAAAATCAAAGTGGTTTCTGGTGAGTCATATACCTCTCTAGTGACTGGTAAATGTACATTCACACCCTCTTTAGGGGGACACATAGCAAGAGGAGACTCCCAGGGTTTTAGATAATGGAATTCTCTGTTAGTGCCTCTCAGTTTCTAAAAAAATTAAAACTTGAAAGAAAAAAAATATATGAAAAGAAAAACTATGAAAATGAATAAGCTGAACTGAAAAATTGACAAAAAAGAATTTCTAAAAATGTAAATGTAGTCAATAAAATTTTTTTAAAACTTAAGGGAACAATACAAGTTAAATGCAGATAAAAAGAACATGAACAAATTGGAATACAGATCAGAATAAATTATTTAGAAAAGAGTATAGAGAAAGAAATTAAAAGTATGAAACTTGGGGGTAAGAATAGCATTTAAAGAGTGAGAAAGTCTAACATGCATGTCATTGGTGCTTCAGAAGGACAAAATAGGAAGGTCGTATTCAAAGCAGGACCCTGGGACACACCACAGTGTAACTGTAAAATACCAAAGGCAAAAATAAAGAAACCAGAAATACATTGTTGACCAAAAGTGCCAAGAAACAATGATGAAATTCCATCAAGCAACTAGCATCTTTTTGTTTTGTTTTTTTTTTAATGCAAAAATATCACTTTGCACCAAAATAAATCATGATTCTTTGTAGACTTAGCTAACTCCAGATCTCTCCAGGAAATATTCACAATGAACCTGGAATAACTTTCATAGAGACCAGAGAATATTATCATGTCAGTATGACTTCAGTGCCAACCTGAATATTTTTCCATTGTCCAAGAAAGGACAATTTGAGCAAGAATAAGGCTATTAATTAAAATTATTATAGTTAAAATAAGTCAAACTTGTTAAAATCTGTGATTTCATACTAATACTGCAAAATACCTCAGTGATCACCCTGGAGGTGCCAGGGTAAGATGATAGGCATATGTATCAACCACATTATTTTGAAAACTGGTGAACAAAAACAAAGAGCCCATCATTTATCCTAACTCTGCTACATGAACTGAAACTCAGGGTAACAAGAAGTATTTAGAGAAGAATGTATAGAGGAGTTTAACTAATAATGAAAAAGAAGTGATAAAATTTCTTTATCATTAGTAAATTTATCAAATGATTAAAAAGTATGTTAACTAATAATTGTCACTTTAAAGACATACTTTGACTATTATCAGTTAACATACTTTAAGGAAATAATGTATTTAGATAATGCTCACCCAAAACTGCTGATTTCACAAAAAGACCGACAACTAGACGTTATATACCTCCTTCTGTAAACACACAACACCAAGGAGGAAGAGTCTTGCGAAACACAAAACAAAATAAAAACACAAATCTAGGCAAGCCTCTAGATTAACTACCAATATACAAGAAATATGAAGGAGAAGGGAAATTCTTGATACCTTCACATTGTCAAAGCACATCCTTGTACAGAATAAACAAGCCAGGTTCTCCAATAAAAAAGTTTCCAGGAAAAAAAAAAAGTTTCCGGTGGGGGGGGGGGGAACAAAAGGAGGAGGGATCTATAGATTAAAAGAAATTTAGAAGACCTATGAACCAATAGCTATAAGTTATTTGATTCCTTATACAAAGTGTCAAAAAACCCCACAACAACAACAAACATATACAGTCAGAAAAATGTGAACACAGGCTGTCTAGTGATATCAAGATCAAGGGATTATTATTAACTTTAGTGTCTTAATTTATCATGGTAAGTTATACACACACACACACACACACACAGTACTTAAAATAAAATATTTTGTTGTCTTGTTAGTTAAAAACATCAAAGACACTTAGGAAACCCAGAAGGCAGTGGGAATGACATGTATTAATTAAGCAGAGCAACATATAATGACCAGTGAAAGTAACTATTCTCATGTTTAGGAACAGCAATGAGGAGCTGCTTTCTATACTACTTGGGAACATGATTACTGGGGAGAAATCATTATTTAGAACAGATCTCTTAAACTTATCAAAATACACTTTAAGTGGGTTTTATTACAATGATGCTTTTAAAAAATGATAGCCCATATTAAGAAAGTGTCATTCAACTTGACATCCTTTCAAATCATGATCAGGAGAGCTTTGAAGGCATGATCATAAGCCTCTGAAGCTAAATGAATCTTTTGCCATGGGAAAAAAAGAATACGAATTATGTTTTCAAACCTACAGCAAAGTATCCTCTTTTGATCTGTTTCATTTTCAACCTCGTATAAAATGCTAACTAAGAAACTAGAATGATTTAAAATATTACATTTGAGATATCATGATGGGGGAAATACCATTTAAAAAGCATTCAAACATGGGTGCCTGGCTGGCTCAGTTGGTAGAGCATGTGACTCTTGATCTCAGAGTTGTGAGTTCAAGCCCCACATTGGGCCTAGAGCTTACTTAAAAAAAATTTGTGCGTGTGTGGACATCAACAGATGAATGGATAAAGAAGATGTGATTGATATATGCAATGGAATATTATTCAGCCATCAAAAAGAATGAAGTCTTGCCATTTCCAACAATGTGGATGGAGCTAGAGAGTATTGTGCTAAGTGAAATAAGCTAGTTAAAGAAAAACAAATACCATATGATTTTACTCATATGTGGAATATGAAAAACAAAGCAGATGAACATAGGAGAAGGGAAGGAAAAATAAGATGAAAATTGAGAGAGAGGCAAACCGTAAGAGACACTGAACTCTAGGAAACAAACTGAGGGTTGCTACAGGGGAGTTGGGTGGGGGAGGATATAATTGAATGATGGGCATTAACATGGGCACTTGATCCAACATTGGGTGTCACATGCAACTAGTGAATCACTAAATTCAACCTCTGAAACTAATTTTAAAAATTTAAAAATAAATAAAAAGTATTCAAGAAAGTACATGCAAA
Source organism: Canis lupus baileyi (assembly GCF_048164855.1). Taxonomy (NCBI): domain Eukaryota; kingdom Metazoa; phylum Chordata; class Mammalia; order Carnivora; family Canidae; genus Canis; species Canis lupus. Next base: position 89,695,796 of record NC_132838.1, on the reverse strand, counting down.
TGCAGAAATTATGGTACCAAAAGGAAAGGACTCAGAGTTAGAAAAATATTAATATCATCTCTTTAAATTATCTTAGGTTGATACATTAACAGCCATATTTTAAGATTATTTTCTTGATTTTTCCTTAAATATTCCTGTCTTATAAAGAGCATTTTCCTTTTTGAATTGAAGTGTTTTCTATAGTTACCAAAAAGCACATCCTTATGATATGCCATTGTTCATAAATAAAATTTAAAAATAATTTTTAAAGAACATGTTTTTATTCATGGTCAAAGAGGAACTTATAATGGAAATCAGAATTATTTGAAATGAAACATTAGTCATTTGCAAATACCTTCTACCATTCTAAAAGTTGCTTTTTGGTTTTGTTTATTTCTCCTTCACTGATCAGAAGCTTTTTATCTTGATGAAATCCCAATAGTTCATGTTTGCTTTTGTTTCCCTTCCCTCCGAAAATGTATCTAGTAAGAAGTTGATATGACTTAGGCCAAAAAGGTTACTGCCTGTGTTCTCTAGGATTTTGATGGTTTCCTGTCTCATATTTAGGTCTTTCATCTGTGTTGAATTTATTTTTGCGTATGCTGTAAGAAAGTGGCCCAGTTTCATTCTTCATGTTGCTGTCTAGTTTTCGCAACACCATTTGTTAAAGAGACTTTTTCCCATTTAATATTCTTTACTGCTTTGTCAAAGATTAGTTAACCATATCATTGTTGGGTCCATTTCTGGGCTTTCTCTTCTCTTCCATTGATCTCTGTCTGTTTTTGTGTCAGTACCATACTGTCTTCATCACAAGAGCTTTGTAATATAACTTAAAGTCTGGAATTATGATGCCTCCAGCTTTCTTTTTTCTTTTTCCATATTGCTTTGGCTATTCAGGGTCTTTTGCACTGCCATACAAATTTTAGGATTGTTTGTTCTAGCTCTGTGAAAAGAGCTGGTGGTATTTTGATAGGGATTGCATTACATATGTAGATTGCTTTGGATTATATAGAAATTTTAATAATATTTGTTCTTCCAGTTCATGACTATGGAATGTTCTCCCATTTCCCATTTCTTCTTAACTATAGAGAACAAACTGAGGGTTATTGGAAGGGAGGTGGGGAGTGGTTAAATGGGTGATGACTATTAAGGAGAGCACTGGTTGTGATGAGCACTGGGTATTGTATGTAAGTGATGAATCACTACATTCTACACCTGAAACTAATGTTACACTGTATGTTAACTAGCTGGAATTTAAATAAAAACATGAAAGACTAGAGTTTTAATTTCACTGACTACTGTATATGAAATAATCCAAAGAAAGAAGGGAGCACATTATACAAAAGAACACGAATTAATGAAATTAAAAACAGAAATGATGAAGTTTAAGAAAGCTATAAATGACTTTAGTGTTCTCTCTTACTGAATCCATTGAGAGATCAACAAAAAGTCACAGATATGAAGATCAAATTATGTCCTTTATTAATAATAAACTACGGGGATCCCTGGGTGGCGCAGCGGTTTGGCGCCTGCCTTTGGCCCAGGGCGCGATCCTGGAGACCCGGGATTGAATCCCACATCGGGCTCCCGGTGCATGGAGCCTGCTTCTCCCTCTGCCTGTGTGTCTGCCTCTCTCTCTCTCTGTAACTATCGTAAATAAATAAAAAAATTAAAAAAAAAATAATAATAATAAACTACGTAGAAGGTATGACTTAGTGTGAGAGCCAAATGAGTCTACTGGTACTCTCTGTCCAGCCTCCATTTGTAGAACTTGGAAGTACATGCTAGAGAGAACCAGATGCACTCACCTAGGATTGTTATATTACAATGGTTTGGAGAGTAGAAAGAGATTCACTTCCTGGTGTTTAAGATTTTTTTTTTAATTTTTATTTATTTATTATAGTCACAGAGAGAGAGAGAGAGAGAGAGGCAGAGACATAGGCAGAGGGAGAAGCAGGCTCCATGCACCGGGAGCCCAATGTGGGATTCGATTCCGGGTCTCCAGGATCGTGCCCTGGGCCAAAGGCAGGCGCCAAACCGCTGCGCCACCCAGGGATTCCGGTGTTTAAGATTTTTGAGGGTGAACATTCACTCAATCAAGAAATGAGTCCCAACAATGGATTCTCAATAGAGGTAGAGCACAAATATGTATATTAAGATGGAACAGGGAATAAAACAGATATTAAAATAAAGGAAAATGTGAACTTTAAACAAATTTAAAAGTTTAGACAAAATGGATTTCCCAGGAAAAAATAATTTTGTAGAATTGATTCAGAAAAAAATAGAAACACAAATGAACTTAGAATCATTAGAGAAATTCAATCTGTATTAAGAATCTACCCAACATCCCCCACCCCATGTCAAAAAGGAGAAGAAGGGGAAGAAGATAGAGAATGAGAAATAAAAAGCAAAGAACCATAACTGGATCCAAATAATTTTACTAATGAGTTTTACCAATTATTGGAACTGGCAAATCCAATCTTACAAAAAATGGCTCCAGATAATTTGGACCATTTAGATTTTTCTCAAGGATGATTGATTTAAACTTCTTCTCTGAGGAAGGAAAATTCAATTTTCCTTTCACTTCTTGAATTTTCTTTAGTAATGTTTATTTTCTTTTCATAAAACATTCAGAGGGAGGGGAACAGGGTTATAAAAATATTATTCCTTCATTCATAGAAAAATGGTCAATGTGAAATAGGAGAGTTTACGTATAGCCCATAACAAGGGAAATAGTCAATATTAATTTAAAGAGGGTGTGTGTGTTGGGGGAGACAACTATGCACCTGTTAGAATGGCCAGAATTCAGAACGTTAACAACACCAAATTCAGAATGCTAACAACTATCAAAGAGTAGTCTCTTTAATAAACAATGTTAGGGACACAATGTAGAGTGATAGGAATCCTCGTTCATTGCTGGTGGGAATGTAAAATGGTGTGGCCACTTTGGAAGATAGTTTACTGGTTTCTTAGGAAATGAAACATACCCTTATTGAATAATAATGTACCCTGGTATTTACCCAAAGTAGTTGAAAACTTATTTTTACACAGAAAACTGCACATGGATATCTATAGCAGCTTTATTCATAATTCCCAAAACTTTGAAGCAAGCAAGATGTCTTTTAGTAGGTAAATAGATTATAAATATACCATGGTCCATCCAGACGAAGGAGTGTTATTCAGCACTAAAAAAAAAGTGAAGTATCAAGCCATGAAGAGACATGAAGGAAACCTAAATGCATATTCCTAAGTGAAAGAAGCCAATCTGAAAATACTATATATATATATTATACAATTAACTAACGTTCTGAAAAAGGCAAAATTCTGGGGATGGTAAAATGATCAGTGGTTGCCAGAGGTTCTCATGAGGGAGCATAGTAAAGTATGGGCTTTAGGTGATAATGATGTGTCATTGTAGATTCATCAACAGTAACAAATGTATCTTTGATGAAGGATATGGCAATGGGGGAGACTACACATATATGGGGGCATATGTGTACTTTCTGCTTGATTTTGCCGTGTACCTAAAAGTGGTCTAAAAAATAATCTCTTAAATTTTTAAGAAGAAGAGACCAGGGATCCCTGGGTGGCGCAGCGGTTTGGCTCCTGCCTTTGGCCCAGGGCGCGATCCTGGAGACCCAGGATCGAGTCCCACATCGGGCTCCCGGTGCATGGAGCCTGCTTCTCCCTCTGCCTATGTCTCTGCCTCTCTCTCTCTCTCTCTCTCTCTCTGTGACTATCATAAATAAAAAAAAAAAAAAAAAAAAAAAAAAGAAGAGACCATGTACCTATACTTAAGGTCAATTCATTTGAGAACTTATCTGAAGCAAAGTTCATGGAATAAATAGGAGGAAAAGTTTGTTGCCCCTTCAACCAAGAAAAGCCAAGGAGTCCAGTTCTAAGCCAGCTACCTCTATAGACATTAGTTCTGCATTGCCAACCTGCCTGAAAACTGAAAAATTTCCCTTTAAGATCCAAAGCAAAGATGCCCACCCTTGGGATCCCTGGGTGGCTCAGCAGTTTAGCACCTGCTTTTGGCCCAGGGTGTGATCCTGGAGACCCAGGATTGAGTCCCGCGTCGGGTTCCCTGCATGGAGCCTGCTTCTTCCTCTGCCTGTGCCTCTGCCCTTCTCTCTCTCTTTCTATCATGAATAAATAAATAAAATTTTTTAAAAATAGTGCCTCCCTCATGAACATCATTATTTAAAAAAAAAAAGATGCTCACCCTGGCCACTTTTTTTCAACAGAGTACTAGAAGTTCTTGTCAGGGCAATTAGACAAGAAAAGATAAAAGGCATCTAAATCAGAAAGAAAGAAGTAAAGCTATCTGTCTTTGCACATGATATGATCATATACATAGAAAAGCCTAAAAATTCAACCAAAAAATTAGAATTAATAAATATATTCAATGAAGTTGAAGGATACAAAATCAATATTCAAAAGTCAGTTGCATTTCTATATAAAAACAATGAACTATCAAAAAGAAATCAAGAAATCAGTCTCATTCATAATAGAAAAAAGAGAATAAAATACTTAGGTGCAAACTTTACCAAAGTGGTTTAAACCCTGAAAATAATTAAACATTGATGAAGAAAATTAAAGACACAGATAAATAGAAAGACATTCCATGTTCATATATTGAAGAATTCATATTATTAAAATGTCCATAGTACCCAAAGTGATCTACAGATTCAAGGCAATCCCTACTAAAATCCCACAGGCATTCTTTATAGAAATAGAAAAAAAAATAATCCTAACATTCATATAAAATCACCAAAGATCCTGAGTAGTCAAAGCAATCTTCATCAAGAACATAGCTGGAGGCATCATACTCCGTGATTTCAAAATATATTATAAAACTAAAGCAATCAAAATAATGTGGAAGTGGCATTAATACACACACACACACACACACACACACACACACACACACCAATGGAACAGAATAGAATACCCAGAAATAGGGATCCCTGGGTGGCGCAGCGGTTTGGCGCCTGCCTTTGGCCCAGGGCGCGATCCTGGAGACCCGGGATCGAATCCCACGTCGGGCTCCCGGTGCATGGAGCCTGCTTCTCCCTCTGCCTGTGTCTCTGCCTCTCTCTCTCTCTCTCTCTCTCTCTCTCTCTGTGACTATCATAAATAAATAAAAATTAAAAAAAAAAAAAGAATACCCAGAAATAAAGCCATATATATATATATATATATATATATATATATATATATATAGTCATCTGATCTTTGACAAAAGTACCAAGAGCACACAATAAAGAGTAGTCTCTTTGATAAACAATGTTAGGCACACTGGATATCCACGTGGAGAAGAATGAAATTGGATCCTTACCTTATACCACATATAAAAATCAATTCTAAATGGATTAAGGACTTACACATAAGACATGAAACCATAAAACTTCCAGAAGAAAAATGGAGAAAAGCTTTTGGATATAGGTCTGGGCAATGGCTTTTTGAATACAACTAAAGTACAGGCAACTAAAACAAAAGTAGCAAATGAAGTAGCATCAAACGAAAAAGCTTCTGCACAGCAAAGGAAACCATCAACAGAATCAGAAGACAGCCTGTGAAATGGGAGAAAATGCTTGCAAACAATATATTTTGGATAAGGAGTTAATATCCAAAATTTATAAGGATACAACTCAATGGCAAGAAAAAAAACCCATTTAAAAATTGGCAAAGGACTGAGTGTACATTCCTCAAAAGAAAATCATAAAATGACCAACTGGTATGTGATGAGGTGTTGAACATCTCTAATTGTCAGGGAAATGCAGATCAAAGCCACAATAAGATATTACCGCATACTTGCCAGACTATGTCATCAAACAAACAAACCAAAAGACAACAGGTACTGGTAGGGATGTGGAAAAAAGGAAATTCTTGTATGCCATTGGTGGGAATGCAAATTGGCGTAGTTATTATGGAAAATAATTTTGAGGGGGATCCCTGGGTGGCTTGGCGGTTTGGCGCCTGTCTTTGGCCCGGGGTGAGATCCTGGAGTCCCGGGATCGAGTTCCGCATCAGGCTCCCGGTGCAAGGAGCCTGCTTCTCCCTCTGCCTGTGTCTCTGCCTCTCTCTTTCTCTCTGTGTCTATCATAAATCAATCAATCAATCAATCAATCAATCTTTAAAAAAAAAAAAAGAAAGAAAAAAAGAGGCTGCTCCAAAAATTAAAAATAGGACTATCATATGATCTGGCAACCCAACTTATGGATATTTATTTAAAGGAAATGAAAGCATTATCTTGAAGAGGTATCTACACTTCCATGTTGATGTAAGCATTATTTACAATAGCTAAAATATGAAAACAAGCTAAGCATCCATGGATAAAGAAAATGTGGAGAAATATGTATATTTCATATGATAGATATATGGAGGGAAAATGTTATATGCATATATACATAAGTATAATTGGAATATTATTCACCCTTGAAAAAGAAGGAAATTCTGCCATTTGCAGCATGGATGAACCTGGAGGACATACACTATGTGAAATAAACCAGACACAAAAAGACAAATACTGCAGATCTTGCTTATATGCAGAACTGAAAAATGTCAGACTCAGAAACAGAAGATGGTGGTTACCAGAGGCCAAGGGAAGGAGATTATGGGGAGATGTTGGCTCAGGAGTACAAAGTTTCAGTTATGTCAGACAAATTCTGGAGATCTAATGCACAACAATGTGGCTATATAATTAACAGTATTGCATCATATAATTGAAATTTGCTAAGAGGGTAGATCTCAACTGTTCTCACCGTGCACTTAATAATTATAACCCTGTGAGGTGATACATATTTTTTAAAGATTTTATTTATTTATTCATGAGAGACAGAGAGAGAGAGAGACAAAGACACAGGCAGAGGGAGAAGCAGGCTCCATGCAGGGAGCCTGATGTGAGACTTGATCCCGAGACTCTAGGATCACGCCCTGGGCCGAAGGCAGGCACTAAACAGCTGAGTCATCAAGGGATCCCTGATACATATGTTAATTAGCTTGATTGTAATAAATATTTTACAAAGTATACATATATTAAATCATCAAGTTGTATACCTTAAATATATATAATTTTTAATTGTCAACTATATCTCAGATTGAAAAAAAAGATTCAGTTATGGTGTCAGCTATGTGGTGACACTTTTCAAAGTCAGGGTAACATCCACCAGAATGCAATATATGCTCTAAATTACCAACCAGTATATGGCAATGTTTCTCTTATAGGCAAGTCTAAGGGATAGAAATGGGAGTGGGTCCTTTCTCTTCTATCCCTAATAATCCATTAGTAAAATGTTTGATTTTGTCACCAAAACTTTGGGATCTCTTGGTTTAGAAAAAAAAAATCCCAAGGCAATAATGTTTCCATCAGGAAACACAGCAGTGGGTTTTTAACCGGAAACTGACATGCTCTACTGATCATTTTAGGCAACTCATGCCAAAGAACAAATTAACAAAAAAAAAAAAAAAAAAAAAAGTCTCAGTATTTACTGGCTTGGGTGATTGATTGATCATGACCATCAAGGAGACTATCAAGGTGGGGTCAGGGAAAGAGTATGTCTGAAACATAGGAGATCTTTTAGGCTACCTGGTAGCCATCCTATCTCCTATGATAAATGTTAATGGAAAACTACAAAATCCAATACAACTAGGATTGCTCATGGCCCAGACCCTTCTGGAATGAAGGCTTGATTCACTGTATCATGCAAGATTATGACCAGCTGCACTGCTTGCTGAGGGAAGAGAAAATATAGACTATGTCATGAAAGAGAAAAGTATTAAGTACCAGCTATGACTATGTGACCAGTTGTAGAAACGAGGACTGTGGGTCTTTATGAGTGCTCCTTGCTTTAATATGAACGTGTTCATAATAAACATTACATACTGTAATCTTTTCTAATTCTCCTACTTTTAACATAGGATGTGTTAATAGCATTTAACTTTATATCTCAGTGTTGAAGTTAAGGGCTTAAGGCAAAGTGTAACTGAGTGAGCAGAGGTTGGACTATTATCCAAGTGATGGACACAAGTGACACATGAACTTCTGTGTATCCTCTTTTGGGGGAAGGGTTTACATTTTCCAGCTGTATGAGGGATAGCTGCATCGGGTTATACGGAAGCATGATTGCACCATCGTCTCTACTTAAAAATTAAATGTGGTTTAAGAAGAGAGAGACAGAGACTTGTATATGCATGCCAGGGTGATGTAGAGGGAATCGTGGTGGTTTGTACTGCACCACCTTGGTTAAACTAGGAGCTGGTTCCCAGAATTACATTTTGTGTGTGGTTCCAGGTTGTAGTTGGCCAAAAAAGGATCTTGAATGAAATTTAGGAGGCAGAAGTAAGGCAGTGGTCATTGGTCTGTAATCGTCATTTTGTTCTTTGTTTTCCAATATGGTGACAGATGGATGCAGAGGTGTCCAACAGTTTCCAGCTGTAACTCACTCTCTTCCATTGTATGTCCAGCTCCTCTTCTGAACTTCTGGCCCTACTGACCAACAAGAGCCACTGGTTCCCCTCCAGGTGCTTAATTAGGATCCTCCAGAGGGGGTAGCAGCTTCCTACAGACCTTTACATGAACTCCCCATTCTCAGCCCCCTTCCAGTAGCTTGATATGCTTGGCTTTTCAAAATGACCAGTTGGTGACAGCTTCTCTGACCCTCCAACTCTCTACAACTCTTCCCATACAGTGTAAAGTCTATTTATCCATAATAGATCCTTTATCCCATAACACTTGTAACAATTCATCTTTCTACCTGAACTCTGATACAGATGAAATAAGAAACATCACGTGCAACTTCTTGAAAGTATCTATAAAAGAGACTTTGCCTTCTTTATCCATTTCTTCTTCCTAGTGCCTGGAATGCAGAGGTGATAGCTGGGGCTCTAGCAGCAGTTCTTGGGCCATGAAGGAGGAGTCACATTCTATGGATAGAGGAATAGCAAGAGAAGGAGCTAGGTTGATGATGGTTGAGCCACCCTATCAAGCTGCTTACCTCTGGCTTTGTTTACATGAAAAGAAATATATTTGTTTAGACTATTCTAATTTCTGGTTTTATATCAGTCACAGCCACCCTAATGTCAAATTTTCTGTTAGTCATAGCCTAAATTAGTTTTAATTGAAATATTACCTGAAGATTTTCTTTTTCCCTTTTTATTTGCTGCATGATATTTCATCAGATTAATATACCGCATTATAATTAACCATTTATCTCTGTGGATGGGCACTGAGGTTTACTCCAACTTTCAGATATTATATATAAATGATGAGACACACATCTTTGGGAATACATCCTTTCCCTTTCCTTACTTACAAATCTCTCCCTCCAGCAATATGTAAAGGGAATTTTGCTGTCCCCATCTTCATATCCCTAGTGTCTAGAAAACTATAGTGTTCCAACTATGTTTGAGCAGGAATGGGTAAATGAATGAATGCTACACGACTCTAGTCATAATATTGCAATGTTCAACCTGTCAGCCATTCCCAACTGTTGGTCCTGCTGACCAAATTCTTACCTAGGAAGCTCCATCCTATCTCAAGCCCAGAAGATATCTAAACAGCCCCAAGATGCAAGCTAATTTTTGTCTTAATATCAAGTCTGTGCCCAGAATACAAAAAGCACAAACAATAAAACAAAAAAATTATTAAGTTGGGCTTTGTAAAAAAAAAAATCAGTTCATCCAAAAGGCAGCATTAAGAGAATGCTTGTAGACAAGCCACAGAATGGCAGAAAATATTTATATATCATATACCTGCTTTTCATTTTTTTGACTGCAGAGATTTCTGTTACTTTAAGCTTAGGAATGCATTAATTGCCATGCTTTTTGCAATTTACTCAGCATCTGAGAATTTTGTATAAAAGGTATTTCAGAACACTAATGGATCATTCTGCCAGAAGTAGAAGCCAGTTTTTTGTTTTGTTTTTACTTTTCAGACTCTCTATAAAATACAGTCATTTTCTGATTAGCATTAGGAAGAAATACAGTTATACCATATGACTACCTTATTTCACATTTAAGCAGAATTGTGTAGCCAATCCTATCTAGTTCCTCCCTTTGGAAGTAATAGAGCTACCCTATGAACCAGCAATTGCACTACTGAGTTATTTCCCCAAAGATACTGATGGAGTGAAATAATGAGACACCTGCACCCCCATGATCATAGCAGCAATGTCCACAATAGCCAAACTGTGGAAGGAGCCATGATGTCTTTCAACAGATGAATGGATAAAAAAAGATGTGGTATATATATACAATGGAATATTACTCAGCCATCAGAAAAGATGAGTACCTACCATTTACATTGATGTGGATGGAACTGGAGGGTATGATGCTGAGTGAAATAAGTCAATCAGAGAAAGACAATTATCATATGGTTTCACTCATATGTGGAATGTAAGAAATAGTGAAAAGGACCATAAGCTAAGATGGGGAAACTGAGTTGGAAAAACTAGAGAGGAAGACAAACCATGAGAGACTCCTAACTCTGGGAAACAAAGGGTTGCAGAAGGGGAGGTGGATGGGGAGATATGGTAACTGGGTGATGGGCATTAAGAAGGGTGAACGATGAGATGAGCCGTGGGTATTATATGTTGACAAATTGAATTTAAATAAAACTTTAAAATGGGAAAAAATATCAAGTCCATGCCTTTCATGCCTTCATCCACCCACCCATCCATCCATCATCCATCCATCCATCCATCCAGTTATCCAACAAATATTTATGGAATCTCCCTATAATGCATCAGGTATAGTATCTGATGCTGGGGATGCAATAATGGAAAAGACCCAGTCCTTCATCTCAAAGAGATGAACAGCCTAATTGGGAGACCATTGCGGAGGCAATTACAATGCAGAGGGACACTCTGGTGGGATAATGGGTTCATGGAAGGCCCTTAAGCACAGTCAGGGCAAGGGGGAGAGAGGATGCAGAACTCTTCAAGAGATCAGCTCCATAAAGTGGTGGAGAAAGGTAGAGGGCGTTCCCAGGAAAGGAGAACAAGACCCCCATTTGTGGATAGCGTATCCTTCTCTGACTGCCAATACCTGGTCTTAACTTTCTTGAGTCTGGTCCCTGACCCCTAGTGACTCTGAGATACATGGTGTGATGGTTCAGACTCCCAACATCACTTCCTGTTGTGTTCTTTAACCATATTATGTTATCTTCTTTACTCTTCTCACGGCCCATCTCTCTCCCTAGACTTAACCTTGAATTTTCTTATTTGAGCCTTTGTTAATTTCCTAGAGCTGCTGTAGCAAAGCACCACAAACAGTGGCTTAAATAACGGAGATTTACTGTCTGACAGTCCAGAAGCAGAAGTATGGGATCAAAGTATCAACAGGGTTGCTTCTTTCTGAGGGCTGTGATGGGGAATCTGTTCTCAGGTGTTCTTTGGCTTGTAGGTGGCATTCTCCCTGCATCTTCACATTGCTTTCATTCCATGTGTTTGTCTCTAGGTCTAAATTCCTTTTCTTTATAAGGATCCCATCATATTACATTGGGGCCCACCCTAATGACCTCATTAACTTGGCTATCTGCAAAGATTATTTCCAAATAAGGTCACATTCAGGGATACTGTGATTAGGACTTCAAAATCTTTTGGAGGGATACAGTGCAACCCTCAACAGAACCCAAGATCTCAGCTCTTGTCTAAGTTTTCTGCTCTCTTCCACCTCCTACAAGGTGACAGTCCAGAAAACCACCACCAAAAAAGTCCTTATGTTCATGCCTGGGAGTTTTGGTTTTTTTTTTACTTGCATTTTATCTTTAAGGTCCCCATGTTGTTGCTGGTCCATTCCTTAATGAAACTGACCACCTGCTTTAACTTTAAGGCAGAGGAAATGAATAACAGAAAATACAATCTGACATGGCAATGAGGCCATTTCCATTTAGCTTTTTGCAGATCCCCACCATGCACATCATTCTCGTAAACTGTGGAATTAAGCAATGAACCCACTGGGTAGGGCCTTGTTGCTCACTATTGTTGAAATGGACCTAATGATAGCTGGATCCCATGGGCAGATGAATCTGTGTTCAGCTGTGCAGGCTGAGTACAATCTCAGGATGGATGTCTATTATAGGCTGCTGGGGAGCAGGCTCACTTGAATGTCTGCTCAAAAAATTAGGCCTGAGAGTGCAGGCAAGCTATCCACTGCTTGACCAGAAAAGCAGGCTGTTGCAGCGGGAAGGCATATTAGTAAACCTTTTCCAAAGACTCTGAAGTAGTATGCATGGATGAGCTTTCCAGGATGTATGTCAGTGTTAATACCCCACCCACATGCCCTGGGATCTTCCAAAGGTTACCTTCAGCTTCAGTGAACAATTTCATATACCCCGAAGCCTTCTCAAGCACCTGTCTCTTCTGCCTTAGGGCTTTCTGTGGCTGGAGGACCATGCTTACTCAAGGGCACAGCAGGCTGGGATAGCTGGAAGGTTAACTCCACAATTCCAAGGTATGTTTTACACATCATCTCAGAGGGTCTCCAGTAAAACTGAGCCTCTGTTAGCCACGGTGGTGTCTGCTAATTAACAAACTCATCCTTTATTGGGTTTCTTCCCTTCTCTGGTTCACTTCCTCATGTTTCCTGAAATTACCTCCCAAATAAACTACTTGTACCCAAATCCTTATCTTAGGGTCTGCTCTTGAGGGGACTAAACTTAAATCACAGCACATAGGGACAACTGGATGGCTCAGTGGTTCTGCCCTTGGCTCACGTTATGATCCCAGGGTCCTGGGATCGAGTTCCGCATCAGGCTCCCCGCAGGGAGACTGCTTCTCCCTCTGCCTGTGTCTCTGCCCCTCTCTCTCTGTATCTCTCATGAATAAATAAATAAAATATTTAAAATAAATAAATCAGGGCATACAAGCCCAGGAAACTCTATGCAAAAGTATGTGTGCCTGTGTATTTTTCTGGGAATGGTATATAGTTTTCATCAGGTTCTCAAAAGTTCTTACCCAAAACCCAAATAAGGGTAAAAAACATTGTTCATCATTTTATGGATAAAAAGAGTTATTTCCTTCAAGTTTAATCAAATCTCTTTCAGCCTGGGAAACCAAAGGGAATGGAGTCAGTATTTCAACTTGTTGACAGATCGGCATGATGGGAACCAGGATGTGTGGGAGTTCAGAACAGGAAAGATCTTACATACAGCCCTCAAGTGATGTTTCCAAGACTGGTGATTGTCTAAGGCTAATCTGGTGTGTGTATGTGGAGTGGGAATGGGAGTTATTTTATGTTAAAGGGAGAAGGGCCAGTCACAAAAAGATACAAACTGTATGATTCCATTTGTATAAAATACCTAAAGCAGTCAAATTCATAAAGACAAAATGTAGGATAGTGGTTGCTAGGGGTTGGGGGGAGTTGAGAATCGAGGGGAGTTGTTCAATGGGTATAGAATTTCAGTTTTGCAAGATGAAAGTTCTGGAGAATGGTTGCTCAACAATGTGAATGTTCTTACTGCTATCGAGTTATACACTTAAAAATGGTTAAAATGATCAATTTTAGGTTACGTATATCTTACCACAATTGTCAAAAAAATGTCTAAATGCCCCTCATCGCAACAAACAACAACCCAAAAAAGTACTGTGATTACCTGTACATCACCCCCGCCCCCCCCCATATTGGCACTAGGTCTTTTTTTTTGGCACTAGGTCTTTTCAGAGACTGGTGCTCACCATGTTGTGTGGTAAGGACTTCAGGGACTCAGCAAAGTCTATGGGGGGCGGGATATGGAAAAAGAGGTGAGAGGGGTGGCATTGGTCCCTGGCCTAGGAGTGACTTCAAGCAAATCCCTTGATGTCTCTTTGCCAACATTTCTCATAAGTCAAGGAAATCACTCGCTGTTGTGAAGCATCTCGGGTAATTGCCAAGGGAACATCTACTCAGGAGGAGGAGGGCCAGATTAGACTGAGAAGTTCTCCACCAGGAATGATAAAAGTGAAAAAGAGGAAGGAGAAAGGTCAGTGAGCACTGCAGAAGCAGAAAGGAAACAGAAACTGGAGATTGGAAATAGCCAAGAAGGAAGTGAAGATAAGGAAAGACCAGACAGCGAAAGCTACTGGCAAAGATGCTTTGGAGCAATTGGTCTCTCACCGTAGTCCTTGAACCCCTAGAGATGTGTGGACAGATTCTTGGTTCTCAGTGCTCAATAAGGATATTTAGATATTATTTTTTTCTTAATATGATAACCCAGTAAATGATTTAAGTACATTCTGCATAATATGGCATTTGTGGGTATGTAATTGCTAAGCGATTCTCGAGTTAGAGAATTTGAATTTTATTGACTTTTAGTGTCTGGCCACTGTTAGGTGGGTCAGTTATAGTGCTGTGTCTGCCACTGTCCTCATGTCAAAGTCCTGGGTGGTCATAATTTGTCATTGGAAACCTTTCTCCAGGATAAGATTTTAGTCCCTCTGTTATTTCATTAATTGAGATTTAAGTTGGCCATCATGACAATACTGAGGATTTGCAATAATGTACTATTGTGATTGCTGCCAGTAGGTGTAAAATGTAAGTAAGGTTTTGGAGCTAAGGAATCAGCAGAGGAGGACATGTGACTCCTCTGTGCGAGTGAAGGTTTCACAGGAGTTTGAACATCCTAGGTTGAAATCATAGAGGTTGTGATATAAAGAAAACTTGACTTGAGATCAAATTGTTTTTAAAACATTCTATTTCTCATATTTACCAGATTATGTCAACACTCTGGTAGTTAACTCTTTAATAAAACCAGAAATTTGTTTTTGGCCTCTGCTGGGTAAAAATACTTGAGATATTATTTTCTTCTATTGATGCCACCAATAATTAGAGAAATGCATTTGGTCCAGATTTTGGTAATTCAGGTAGAGCTAACAAATTTTAAGTGAGTATGATAACTTTTTAGAGTTTATAAAGAAATGCAATATTGCAATTGCCTTTTAATTTTGATTAAATATATTATTAACCTCAATTAATGAAACAAAACATTGTTATTAATATGATTTTATGCAAAAAAACTTTGCAAATAGACATTATTCACGTTGGTATTGCTGATACAGAAATCAAGAGCCAGATTAATGTATATCTGGACTTTTTTGTGTGTTTACCAGTTTATTGTAAGAACATTATAAAGGATACAGAAGAACCACCAGATAAAGGGATACTTAGGGCAAGGTTTGGAAGGGTCCCAAAGCCAGGCACATCTGTCCCCATGGAACTGGGATGCACCACCCTCCCAAAGTGTAGATTCATTCACCAACCTGGAAGCTCTTCGAACTGCATTCTCTTGGGTTTTTGAGGAGGCCTCATTACATAGGCATGCTTGATTAAATCAGGCCATTAGTAATTGATTCAACCTCTAACCCTTCTCCCCTCCCTGGGGCCTGGGGGGTAGAACTGAAAGTTGGTTGTCTTTTTGCTACTAAAGCCTACCTCAACAATTTAGTTTTAGCCAAACAGTAATTTCTATATTGTTAATTTAATATTACAAATAGAAAATTGATTGGCTTTCTTATTTTGGTTTACATTCAACTTGCACATTTTTCCACCTTTGTCTAGTGTGTAAGAGCTATGGGCACAATGAGACTATGCCTAGGTTTACTTGTACTTAATGTTACAGTGAAAGTGCTCAAGTGAACCCTGGGAAGTCTATGAGACTTCGTCCTTTCAGAAGAGCTTTGCATATTACTCAGCCTAGGGAATTACCACATTAGAGCTGAAGAGGAGGGCCATACCAATGTAGACTAGGCTATCAGTGTTGAGAGACTGTTCTCCATGAGACTCATGCTTCTGCGCCTCTTGTGAGAAGACACATTCACTACCTTTGTACAGGACTATCTCTTCAAGGTTATTTGTAGAGTGAGCAGCATTGGCAGAGAGACGTCTCTCTGAAGCAAAGTGTAGATTTGCTTACAATGTTGGAAGGTAAGAGAATAAAAGGGAGGCATGTTTACTGTCCATTATAAATGATTCATGTTTCTTAACCTCTGTGTTCTTCTACTGTGTATGCAGTATACTGTGTATACTGGTCCTCTTCACATTGCCCTAAGGATATTGACACTTGAGGAACTAGAACAAAAAGGTTTATATTCTAGCTGCTACTATTGTTATGAGTAAAAGAACTATCCTTTGTCTCTGACCCAAGAGTTCTATGTCTCCTGACATAACCATGAAACTGTAGCTAGCTGAATTGTTAGCTTTCAAGTAAGGCAAAAATCTCAGACCCTTCTGAGGTTCTAGACAGTTAAGCTGACCACATCATGACGTATGATCTGAATGATGGATACAATTTGGCTAAATGGATGTGAAGCTGACATTCCATTTGGATAATTGTCACAAATATTTGGAATGGAAATTGGTTGTGGTCTGTGGTAAGGTAGTGAATAGGATTAGCCTATAATAGAGGGTTCGGGCTAAGTACCAAAATTTAGATTGAAAATTATTCAGGGGCTAAATTATCATGTGTTTAAATGTTAGGTTAAAAGAAATCTTGGGGACACCTGGGTGGCTCAGTGGTTGAGCATCTGCCTTTGGCTCACATCATGATCCTGGGGTCCTGGGATCAAGTCCCGCATCAGGCTCCCTGCAGGAAGACTGCTTCTCCCTCTGCCTGTGTCTCTGCCTTTCTCTGTGTCTCTTATGAATAAATAAATAAAATATTTAAAAAAATAAAATAAAAAATAAGCCCTATATGTAATAGAAAACTTTGAAAGGTTTCTAGCTCTCTTTCCTCTGAGTGATTGGTTTGTTTGTTCATTTATTTACTGAAGCAGGGAGATGACATAATGAATGTCAAAGTCTCATGCTGTAATTAGAGTAAAGTATGGTGTAATAAAGCATCACTTGACTCTGCCACTTACCAGATGTGTGACCTTGTGTAAGTTACTTCTCTGAGTCTAATATTTCCATCTGTAAAAGGGGGATAATAGTCAGCTTAGAGAGGTATCATAAAGGTAATAGATGATGTCTCTAAAATGCTTAGTGCTGTGCAGTATGTACAGTCAGTAAATGGTGCAGATTCTCAGCTAGCTATGTTCAGAATATAGAAATGAGAACACAATCATCCTTTGTTTTGAAGTTATAACAGTTATATAAGGATAAGATCATTAGGACCCAGGCTAAGATGGTGATGGTGGTAACAGAAAGGACCTTGAATAATAATAAAAAAAAACTACCAGAACTGAGATTGACTGGACATAGTGAGAGTTATCATTTGTTGCATGCCTCTTATGTGCCAAGTGCTATTCTAAGCACTTTAATTCAATTCACTCAATTCTCCTAAAAACACTATAAGAAGATACTATTATTGTTGCCATCTTACAGTTGAGAAAGCTAACACTCACTGAGATAAAAATAATGTGCCTAAAATCAAATAACTAAGAAAAAAGCCAAATGACTCAAACTCAGGCAGCACAGTACCAAAGCCCAGGTGCTCACCTATCATGCTACACCGTCTTCTCACCATGAGAAGAAGAAGGGAAATAGTGAGGATTTGCTGGTCTGGAATTTCCAACAACCCTGCCATGTCTGATTCTGATGCTTGCTCTGTCTCTTGATATTGTGGGGGGGGGGGTGTTTTGTTTTGTTTTGTTTTGCCTTTCAGTATGCCTTGTAATTTTTTCCTGATAGCCAGACATGATGTACCAGGTAAAAGGAACTGCTGCTGTAAATAGGCATTTCATAATGTGGTGTTGAGTGTCGGGGAGGGGAACCATTCTACAGACCTGTGATTAGGTCTCAGTCTTTCAGTGAACCTGGGCTGCTGGACTGTGAACCTCATGAAGTTTTTTGCTCTTTTAGATGGGACAGAATGGCTGGACTGGCCTGGAGTTGGGTATTTCCCCCTTAGATGAGTTAGGCTTTGATAATACCCTGGCAGGTCTGGCTCCTGAGGGCACACCAGAGTGCTCTGGTTTATTTCAAAATTACTCCTTTTCACTGCCTCCTGCTGGAAGCCCAGGGGGATTTTTCTCAATATTTACTGTGAGAACCTATTTGAGCTCCTGGAGGTCGATTTCACAATATTGTGGAGACCCCAAGCAGGGCCCCTCTGGAGTTTTTGAATCTCAGATTTGTCCACAGTGAATCTGCAGCAACTCCAATGACAGTTCAGGTTCTCCTCCCCAGCACCAGTTTCTGTGGCATTGTCCACGGGTGAGTCTCAGCTTTGGAAAACCATGACTCCCTCTACACCCTTGTGTCTCCAGCCCTGGGGGCAGAAGTTTGCCCTGTGTCTTCCAAGGATCTAAGAATAGTTGTGGATTTTTCAATCTGTTCAGTGGTTTACTTGTTGGACAAAGTAACAGAGTAGTGGCTTCCAAGCTCTTGACAGGCAGAGTTGGAAACTGGAAGTCTTCCTTGCTGGTATGGGATCTGAGGAAGGCAGGAGGGGTGGAAGCTTGCTCTAAGAAAATGTGTGGGAGGGGATCCCTGGGTGGCTCAGTGGTTTAGCGCCTGCCTTTGGCCCGGGGCGTGATCCTGGAGTCCCGGGATTGAGTCCCATGTTGGGCTCCTGGCATGGAGCCTGCTTCTGCCTCTGCCTGTGTCCGCCTCTCTCTCTCTCTCTCTCTCTTTCTCTCTATCTCTCTGTCTTTCATGAATAAATAAATAAATAAAATCTTAAAAAAAAAAAAAAAAGAAAGTGTGTGGGAGGGGGAACATCAAAGTGGAGGTGGCCTTAGCTGCCTTTGTGAGAAGCTGGCACTGAAGACAGCGATGTGAGAGTTGGCTATTACACAGGAGATGTGTTCCATCAACATCACCCTCTTTAACTATCAAAGGTGTGTGACCTTAGGCAGAGACTGCCTGGCATAGCTGATCAGGAATTGGAGAAGAGATAGGGACATCTGGCACCTCTGGGACGGGGGTTGCAAGAGTATCGTTATGGGTTCTATCTCCTGAGGAGGACACTCAGGCCCCTTCTGTCAACAGTGACCATGGGTTTTTTCCCCGCCTTTAACCTCACCATTGTCTTGACTGCCATCATCAACTCTCCTTTACTTCTTATGATGGACATCATGGTATAATGGAAAAAGTTCCAGAGTTGGAATTAGATGAATCTGGGTTGAAATCCCAATTCTATAGCTCAGTGATTTTGTGCAAGTTAATTATAAATCATTTAGTCTTGGAGGGGTTTTTTAACTGTCAAATGAGAATATAATACCTTTCTCACAAGGTTGTGGTGAAATGACTGTGGAAAGCCTTTAGTAAATGTTGGTTACCTGCCCCCAGCTACTCCATCCTCTCCCCTCCCAGGCTGGTTTTAAGCCATAGCTGCAAATTCTTTGACACTCTTTCCATTGAGAAGTGGGGTCTATGTCCCCTTTCCTGGAATCTGGGCAGGCTTGTGACCACTTCAACCAATAGAATAGGGTGGAAGTGTCATTATGTGACGTCTGTGGTCATAAAAGATGATGCAGCATTTTGCTTATTCACTAGAACACCTGCTCTCAGAGGCCTGAGCTACCACATAAGAAGCCTGACCACACTGAGGTTGCTGTGCTGGAAAGCCCACATGTAGATGCTCTGGTGGACAACCACAGCTGAGCCCAGCCTTATGATCACTCCCACCAAGGTACCAGGCAAGTAGTAACACTGAATTGGCCCCTTCCAACCAGCCCAACTGCCAGGCCTCGTACCCAGAGTGACCTCTATTGATGCTACCTGGAACAGAAGGATCACCTAGCCAAACCCTGTCCAAATTTCCACCCATAAAATTGTGAGATACAATAAAATGGTTATTTTAAGCCATTAGGTTTGGGGATAGTTTGTAACCCAGCAATAGTAACTAGAATAACCCCTTTTATCCCAGTCCCTTTATTGCCAGGCTCTTTACCTGAGATTGCCAATCCTGAGTATATTCTGATTTGAATCCCATTCTTCCTCACATCTCATTATGCAAAATGTGATTTGAGGGCAATTCACTGTAGCTCCTTTGTGCCTCCTTCCATCCTTCCTTCTGTAAGAATTTCCTGGGTGTTTCCACTGTGCTGGATGCTAGATTGGGCATGATCCCTTTCCTCTCTGTCAGGGATCAGCACACTTGTTGAAAAGACCAGAGAGTACATAATTTAGGCTTTGCAAACAACCACGCAACTCTGCTTTTGAACCACAAGAGCATTCATAAATGGAAACAAGTAGGTATGGCTGTATTCCAACAAAACATGACTTACAAAAATAGGCATTAGGTTAGATTTTCTCCACCAGGTCAAAGTCTGCTGACCCCTGCTCCAGGCACTTAACGCCTGGCTGGGAACATGTTACCTCTGCAGATGTCTTGTGGGGGCAATGTGGTGGTACATGCCAGCATTTTCTAGCGGCCAAAGAAAGAGTATCCACTGCACCACTCCCTTTCAACTCTAATAGGACCTGCAGTGAAGCTGAGTCTTGGCTGACAGAGGATGGATGTTCAGACAGAGAGATCATGACACCAAAGCACATAGCCCCAGAGCACAAACAAGGATGTTGAACAGGCTGATTGAGCAGAAGATGAGAATGAGGCCAGAAGAAAAGTGATAGATAAGGCAGGAATGCTAGAGGACCTCATTTTCTGAAATTGAAAGAATGCTTCTTCGGCTCACTCATTTTTCTCTCCAAAGAGACAAATCAGATAAGGTAAAATGACTGTGAGCTTCATAGACGCCTGCCAGGTGTTACTGAGGCGATCATCTTTCCTTTTCAGGAAAATAGCTTCTTAAAGTAGCCATCTTCGGAACACCTTGTAAAACCTCTCCCCCTCCCTCCAGCAGAGTTGATGTTCTCAAGAGGGAGCCAGAATAGCATGAAACGTTCCATCAGCTCTTCCAGCAGTGAGACTAAATACACACAAACTATTGCAAATTTATATCTGCAGTGAACGCAAACAATGACCCAGTGTCATTCTGCTGTGGGGTTCATCTGGATAAATCACGAAGAAGGGGATGGATAAAAAAAAAAAAAAAAAAAGAAGGGGATGGATACTTGTGACCAAAAGATAATGACTCTGGTTTTATTTTTACTCTTATTTGGTAGATCTGTCATGAAGCTAGTGAATCCAGATTGAGATCAAAATTGAAAACCCATAGGCAATACAGTGCAGATTTTTCCGGCTATCTCAGCTTCGTACCTTTAAATCAGTTAGTTTATTTCATTTAAAGGGGCTTATTGGAAGGTTACACAGGGAGGTAAGGATGGCAAGATATCTTCTCAGAGATGCAAAGCAGACAATCTCATGAAGAACTAGCAAAGTACGGGATACGGTAGTAGTTCTGATCCTCCTTCCAAAGGTCAGGGAACCTAAGAGGGGTGGCTTTGTCTTACCGTTTTCTTACTATCTTCTTCCTAAGTGTCTTTTGGCTTCTACTCCCACTGCCAACTGCTAACCCTTTCTAGTTCTTTCCGTTACACTCCATATGAGAGTGTGATTAGGATAGTCAGTCCTGCTAAGAGTAAAACACATCTGTGTGAAGAACCATTGCAGGACTACCAGTGAGCCTATAAATTATGGCTTAGGATCAGTTTCTCATCTTTGGTTCTATCAGCTGAGGCTGGTGGATGGGGGCCAAGTGGTACAAAGCCTGATTGCCTAACTTTGCTCACACAGATTCCTCTCTCTGACCTCCCTAAGCCCCAGTTTCAAGCCATGGACACCAAGAAGCAATTCTCCAGGACCTCCCTAACTTGCTTCTCACTCTTATCCTGTGTCTACCAGGTTCTTGACTCTGAGTCCTCTCTTAATTGTGAGTCCATGCCTGGCCACTTGTATTTGTATTGCCTTCTGACTCTACAAGAACCCTCAAAGGCTTTGACTCAGGTTTATTGTGCCAACTCTGTTTCATATTGCCTTGGAATTGAGTCCTGACCCAGTGGGGCCTGTTGGCAGTGAAGGGGTACAGGCTAAGCTGCTGCAACAAAGAGACCTCAAAAGTTCAGAGGCTTCAATAAATATGATTTTATATCTCTTCCAAGTAACGGTCCAGTAACGGTCCAGAAGTAAGTGGTCTATCCTTACCTGCTACCAATAGCATGTGGCTTCCTTCTTTGGGTCCCAAGATGGCTGCTCCTCTTAATGTCTTTTTCCAGCCAGCAGAAAGAGGGGAATGACAAAAAGGAGAGTATGCATCCTTAGAAAAGGGAAAACCCAGCAGTTACTCATATTACTTCTGCTCACATCCCACTGACAAAATCCTAATCCCATGGCCCTCTCCTGGCTTCTAACGAGGCTGGAAAATATAGTCACTAGATGGGCAGTCTAGACAACAAGTGGGCTTGGCCGCAAGAACCAACTTTTGGCCCAAGCCCAGGGGGAGATCCAGATTTCACAGGACCTAAAGCTTATACAACTCTTGGAGCCCTCTTCTAGTTACAGAATGCAAACTGATAACCACAACATTATGAATACAGGACCTTGGAAGAGGTCTTTTCTAGCAAGGGGCCAGAAAGCTTCAGCTTTGTCAGCTTCGTGGTAAACCTACCTCTGTTCAGGTACATGAGTCACTGTCTCAATCAAATTCTCCCAACTTGTACAAATGGCACTTTAGACCATTTTTTGTAGGATAGATTTTATAAACGTTCCAAGCCAGTGCCAAAAGTGGTGGCAGCGTTTTGCTAAATGATAAGAAAACAAAACAAAACATGCCTCAAATTTCCTCTTTCTGGTGCTTTTGCTGTAGTCTCTAACGAGGCAATGAGGTTTGCTGGTGGGCTCACCCCAGCAAGGGCTGAAAAATGATCTGCCTCTAATGGTGTAACTGGGTTATAGTCATAAAACCTGCTGCTGTGATTTCTCCTCGGGTGCAGTCTACTTCCCAGCCCCTGATTGGTGGAGAGATCTCCTTATTTATGGGCAATTATTCTGTGCGGACAAGATACCATAAGAAGCCCGTTGGGCAGCTGTTCATGGAAACTCTTACTGTGTCTTCATTTTCATATCAGTGAGCACACTGTAGGAGACGAAGAACAGACTGAGGACTATGGCATTATCCTGCACACAGTCAATCAAGACCAAGCTAATTAGATTTTCCAGGTGCTTGGATACTGTGGGACTGCATATTACATAAATACATAGATAAACATTCCCCAGCCATGAAGACCAAAGAATAGCTGCAGAAAGCTGCAAAGTAAGTCTTTAGAAAAGGCTTAAATTCTCTTGCTTGCATATTCTCTCTCTTTTAGGAAATATAATGAAATTCCAGGACAATTGAAATGCTTGGACTTGTACATTATTAATGAGTTTTATGGAGTATAGCAGTGTTCCCCAAAATGAGAATCTGGAAATATACATGCCAAAAGCTAGATGAAATCAAATATATAAATACTAGCACATTGAGAAAAATATTCAAAACAGTTTGATGCAAGGGATGATTGCTATTCATATGTGCATTCATACCATCCCTTGACTACATTTAATATCCTTGACTTTATATAGGAGATTTTTAAAAAATCATGTTATTCATTCATTAAAACCATTCATTGAGAAGCCTTGGGTCTGCTGGTGGATGTATAGCTCATACACAGCACTCCTGCTCTTTAGTGGCCTTAGCATACCCTGCCTCCCTAAAGGTTATCACCAGTACCTATGTATCTAAGAACACTGTGGCTTTGTGCCTTCTTTTCTGTGAATATGGACATCTGGGTATTTGTATGGTCACTTCACTAGCATTTCTTCTTATGTCTTGCATGGATATTCCTTAGGGGTCTGTCCCTTAGTTCTTCCCTCCTCTTCCTTAACATTCATATGTTGCTAACTTTTCATGCTTTGTCACCAACTCAAAACTTTCCCCTTTGAACTTGGAATAGATTAAATGGAGTATCTACTCTTAGATGCAATGCTAGCACCGCAATCTCAAACATTTCCAAATGTGAACTCACTGTCCCTCCAACCAGTTTGGTCTTCCTCTTGTACTTTGTATCTCAGTGAATGGCTCTGTCATCCCATGGAGCTGGAAGTCACTCTTTATTCCTCCCTCCTGTTTATCTCATTCTCCATGTTCAGTCACCAGGCTGTGTTGATCATACTCCCCACCCCACTGCCTGTACTTTATCACATATCTGCGTACTGCCCATTCTCTACTGTGGAACCTTCAGCCAAAATTTCATTATCTGTTGCCTAAAGTACTGAACTACTTCTTGTCTCCCCGCTTCCCACTGCCAGGTGATTTTTTTCTAAAGACACGTGTCAGTTATATTATTGCTTGGTCTGAAATGTTTCACAGTTCCCCACAACTTTTAGGATAAGACCAAAGTGCCTTAGCATGGCATGCAACACACTTTGTCTTCCATCTCTTGCTAATCTATTTGGCAAAATCAATGTACTTTGGAACTCAGAAAAGTCAGTGCTTTCTTTGTTCTCTGAAAATGTAGGTGCTCTAGTCTTCTTTACTTGGAGGACTCACCACCTCTGAGAAACTTTCTTTCACTCATCACACTGGGTTTGCTGCCTCTTCTCTGTGTTCTCACCACCCGCTGTGTCTTCCTGTCCCACAGTTCCTGCCATCCTGCATAGGGACTGCCTGTTCTTACTGGATTCCCCCACACTTTGACTAAGCCCCTTGATCTTATCAGAAATAGACATTGTGCTTTGTTCTTCTTTATGTTGCTTACATCTTAGCACGGTACTGGCCCATAATAGGCATCAAGAAATGTCCACTAAATGAGTGAGTTTGGTAAAAGAGAATCAAGTAATAGATGGGTGATTGGACTTAATAGTTGGAAATGTCTAGAAATTATTAATATAAAATTCCCTTGACAAATTCTACTCTACTATTTGAGGAATCACTTTCCATACTCTCAGGTCCAAGTTCCTTATCCCTCAAACCATAGCTAAGTGTGTGATGAGCATCCACTATGTGTCAGAAATGTCACAGAGCATCAAGGATATCTAGGTTGTAAAGTTGCCTATGGCATTATCTCTCCTGCAAGTATTTCACAGTCCAGGTTAGAGACATGGCTAATAACAACTAATTATATTGCAATGAGATGTTTGTTATTAATACAGGTTATATAGAAAGTCAAAGAAACACCTTATTTTTCGGAGACCAAAATAAGGAAGAGGTGATATTTGAATCTTGAAGACTGGGTTGGTATTTACTAGGATGATGAAAGTTCGGGTATGAGTAAGTTACAGGGGGAAAGATCAGTCCTAACCTTAGGTGTTTGACCAAATTCTGGGGATGAAAGGTGGAGGGCTCAGCTGGGCAAAATTGTGAAGGGAAATGTCCATTGTGCCAAGAAATTCAGACTTTGACTTCCAGGAGATTGGGAATCACTGAACAATTTTAAACAAGTTTAATCCAATTTGTATTAATGAGGTATCATATGGATAGCTCTATGGAGATTTTTAGAAGCAGAAGAAACAGCAGCAAGACTAGTTAGGACACTATTGCAGTGTTGCAGGCTAGAGATTATGGAAGCACCATATCCTAGTGGTTACACCTGAAGACCCCTGCCTTCACATCCAGGCTCTATTGGGATGTTGCTTCAAGTTACTCTGTGCCTCAGTGTCTTCAATGGAAAATTGGGCTTGTAATAACACCAATGAGATACCCATCAAGATTAAACAGACATTAATACAATGTGCTAATTCTATGAACCAAAAAGAACATAGAATGGAGGAATCAAGTCCAAAAAATACTTAGCAAGTAAAATTGAAAGCATTTGGATTACAATAGTATATAAAGGTAAAGAAATGGGTAACTCCAGGATGATTCCCAGGCTTCTGGCCTGAGCAACTGGGTGGTGGCTTTCAGAGGGGGTTTCCTGGCCTGAGTGGTGGTGCCTTTCAGAGAAGGAAAAACAGGAATTTTTTAAGAGGTTAGGGTTTGATTTTGTAAATGTTGAATCTGAGTTTCTTGCCTCACATTCAGATGGGCTTATTTAACAGACTGTTGGGAATATGAATGTGGAGTCCTGGGGGAACACCCCTAGGCTAAAGATGAAGATTTGGACCTGTCACCATCTAGGTAGGAACTGAAGCCAGAAAATTGTGTGACCAAATGGAGACAGTACAGATCAAGAAGGGGGTTGAAGGCAGAGCTCTAGGGTACATTGACACTGAAGCAGTAGCTAGAGGTGAAGGTCCCAGAGAAGAAGGCTGAGCAACATGAAATAGAGGAGCAAGAAGAGAATCATAGAGAATAAATTAAAGAATAGATAAAGTCACCTGTTACTTAGCAATGTCATGAACATTCGGTGCCTGATGATATACTGTACTGGAGCAATGTCTCCAAATTCCAAAGCTTATGAAAATTATTTGTCAGCATTCTGTTTTGTTGAGTCCAGCTTCCAATCTTTGAAGCTTCAGATTTAAACTAATTTGCATAAATAGTTTGTATCCCAGAAGCAAAGCAAAATGATGATACTGTAGCTGCAGTACTTCAATTTTCCATTTCAGGAATCAGGCTGTACATAGCTCAGTTTTCTAACAAACACTTATTATTTGTTAAATCAAGAGATAAAACACCTACAAGGATTAAATCTTTGATAGGGCAATTATATAAGTGATGGGGAGAGAGTCATGTGATTTTTTGGTTCACATTTTTGGTAACTCAGAAATTTAGAAGAAATTCCCTAATATGGTTCATTGGTACCATTTAACCTGTCATATATTTTAAAAATTATCAGTAGGGGATACTTGCTCATGAGAAAATCAGTGAGCATGATGTCATAGAATTCTTATAATTAAAAATTATCCTACTGAATGAGGGTCTAATAGAAGGTAGGATAAAACATCCTCCACCTAGAAATTTTAAGATTTTAAGAAATCCCGATTCAATGATAGGCTACGCAATGTGAACCTGTGTAATTTTTACTCTCCTTTATCCATCATCTATGTATTGAACAACTGTCTTTGCCTGGCTCTCTGCAGAGTACAGGGCATACAGTAGCACTCAAGGCAAATACCCCCCATGCTTTCATGGGGTTCACAGTAATGCAAGGACGTCAACTTAACAATAAACAGAAAAATAAACCAAAATTATCTTAATCTGTAATAAGTGCTGTGATGAAAAGAAAGGGCTGAGCATGGGGCTTACAGGTAAGAAGGAGATAGCCTGAAAAGAATGAGGGGAAAGCATTCTAGGAAGTGATAATAACCCACATGTAAAAGCCTGCTTAGAAATTCAAGAAAGAAAGAAAAAAAAAAAGAAATTCAAGAAAGAGTGGCTGGATGGCTCATCCAGCCGGGTGGCTCAGCAGTTTACTGCCGCCTTCAACCCAGGGCCTGATCCTGGAGTCCCGGGATTGAGTCCCACATTGGGCTCCCTGCATGGAGCCTGCTTCTCCCTCTGCCTGTGTCTCTGCCTCTCTCTCTCTCTCTCTCTCTCATGAATAAATAAAAAAAATTTTTTTTAAAAGAAGGAATGGGGCTGATGTGTCCAGCTTAACTTCTTAATGTTAAAGAAGTTTCACCCAGGACCCGGGCAAAATGATGCAGGCTGCCATTATAGGGGACAAGATTCTTTCTTGGCATTTCCCACATTGGCACACATAGTTATGAATCTAAATAGCAGGTAAGGGCACTAAGCACTCCTTTGGAACCATGGAACAGTTTATACCTATGTTGGGGGGATGTTTACTCCTGCTCTTGACAGGCTTGGGTTGCAGATTCCATTAGCTGTGAAGGAGAGCTTACTTGATCTCACTGGTGAAGTGATGTTTAAGTCAGGAAGACTGGGCCTCTGTAAACCCACATAAGATAGATTCACATTCAAAAGGAGCATCAAAGAACTGAAGGGATACTACCAGTCTTATAAACAAGATTTGGGGAAAGTAAATGGATTTCCAAGGAATTCAGGATTCTCTAGGGGCTCCTAGGTGGATCAGTCCGTTAAGCATCTGCCTTCTGCTCAGGTCAAGATCCCAGGGTCCTGGGATGGAGCCCTGTGTCAGGCTCCCTGCTCAGGGGGTAGGCTGCTTCTCCCTCTCTCTCTGTCCCTCACCCCACTCATGCTCTCTCTTTCTCTCTCTCTCTCTCCCCCTCTCTCTCAAATATAGAATCTTAAATCTTAAAAAAAAAAAAAAAGGAATGTAGGATTCTCTAGCCAGACTCATCAAGGTAAAAAGAGAAAGAACCCAAATAAAATCAGAAATAAGAGAGAAGTAATAACTGATACCACAGAAATACAAAACATTTTAACAGAGTACTACAAAAACTTATATGCCAACAAAATGGACAACCTAGAAGAAATGGATAAATTCCTAGAAGCATGCTGTCTTCCAAAAATGAGTCAGGGAGAAGTAGAAAATTTGAACAAACTGATTACTATTAATGAAACTGAATCAGTAATCAAAAAACTACTAAAAAATAGAAGTCCAGGACTGGATGGCTTCACAAGTGAATTTTACCAAACATTTAAAGAAGAGTTAATACTTATTTTCCTCAAACTATTCCAAAAATTAGAAGAGGAAGAAAAGCTTTCAAATAAATTGTACAGAAGATTTCATCCAGCCAGTATGGATGATACCAAAATCAGACAAAGACCCATAAAAAGAGAGAGAGAGAGAGAACTAAAGGTCAATATCCCTGATGAACATGGAGGTAAAAATCCTCAATAAAATCTTAGCAAACCACATTCTGCAAAACATTAAAAGAATCATTCACCATAATCAAGTAGGATTTATTCCAGGGATGCGAGGGTGTTTCAGTATTTGCAAATCAATCAATGTGATACACCACATCAACAAAATGAAGGATAAAAATCATATAATCATCTCAGTAGATGCAGAAGAGCATTTGACAAAATTCAGCATTCATTCATGATAAAATTTCTCAACAAAATGGGTTTAGAGGGAACATATCTCACCATAATAAAGACCATATATGGAAAACACACAGAGAACATTTTACTCAATGGAAAAACCTGAAAGCTTTTCCTCTGAGATTAAGAACAAGACAAGGAAATCCACTCTCGCCACTTTTATTCAACATAGTACTGGAAGTTCTACCCACAGTAATGAGACCAGAAAAAGAAATTAGAGGCATCCATAATAGTAAAGAAGAAATTAAACTGTCATTATTTGCAGATGACATGATATTACACATAGAAAATCTTTAAGACTCCATCACAAAACCATAGAAGTAATAAATGAGTAAGTTTTCAGGATATAAAATAAATACCCAGACATCAATAGCATTGCTATACATTAATAACAAGGCAGCACAAAGAGAAATTTTAGAAAATGGTTCCATTTACAATTACACCAAAAAGAATAAAATACCCAGGAATAAACTTAAGCAAAAACATAAAAGCCTTATATTCTAAAACTGTAAAATATTGATGAAAGCAATTGAGGATGACACAAACAAGTGGAAAGATATATATACCATGCTCATGAATTGGAATAATTAATGTTGTTAAAATGTCTATATTATCTAGAGCAATCTACAGATTCAATGCAATCCCTATAAAAATACCAGCAGCAATTTTCACATAACTAGAACAAATAATCCTAAAATTTGTGTGGAACCACAAAAGACCTTGAATAGCCAAAACAGTCTTCAACAACCAACAACAACAACAACAACAACAACAACAGCAACAACAAAACACAGATGAAAGTATCACAATTCCAGATTTCAAGATACACTACAGAGATGTAGTAATAGAAACAGTATGGTATTGGCACAAAAAAATAGACAGATAGTTCAATGGAAGAGAATAGAGAGCTCAGAAATAAACCTATAGGGATCCCTGGGTGGCGCAGTGGTTTAGCGCCTGCCTTTGGCCCAGGGCGCGATCCTGGAGACCCGAGATCGAATCCCACGTCGGGCTCCCGGTGCATGGAGCCTGCTTCTCCCTCTGCCTGTGTCTCTGCCTCTCTCTCTCTCTCTCTCTCTGTGTGTGACTATCATAAATAATAAAAGAAAATTTAGAAATAAACCTATACCTATGGTCAATTAATCTATGACAAAGGAGGCAAGAATATGCAATGGGGAAAAGATGGTTTCTCCAACAAATGGTGCTGAGAAAACTGGACCATTTTCTAACACCATACACAAAAATAAACTCAAAGTGGATTAAAGACCTAAACATGAGACTGAAACCATAAAACTCCTAGAAAAGAAAACAGGCAGTTATTTCTCTGACATCACTACAGCAACATTTTTCTAGATATGTCTTCTAAGCTGAGGGAAACAAAGGTAAAATTAAATTATTGAGGCTACACCAAAATGAAAAGCTTCTGCACAATGATGGAAACCATCAACAAAACAAAAAGGCAACCTACTGAATGGGAAAAGATATTTGCAAGTAATATATCTTTTTAAAAAAA
Organism: Canis lupus baileyi; assembly: GCF_048164855.1. Taxonomy (NCBI): domain Eukaryota; kingdom Metazoa; phylum Chordata; class Mammalia; order Carnivora; family Canidae; genus Canis; species Canis lupus. Next base: position 89,665,592 of record NC_132838.1, on the reverse strand, counting down.
GATTTTCTTTATTTATTCATGAGAGACACAGAGAGAGAGGCAGAGACATAGGCAAAGGGAGAAGCAGGCTCCCTACAGGGAGCTCGATGCAGGACTTGATCCCAGGACCCTGGGATCATGCCCTGAGCCAAAGGCAGATGCTCAACCACTGAGCCACCTAGGCGTCCCTGCAAATGATATATCTGATAGGGGGTTAATATCCAAAATATATAAAGAACTTACACAACTCAACACCAAAACAAAACAAGTAATCTAATATAAACATGGGCTGAGGACATAAATGGACATTTTCCAAAGACACACAGTTAGGCAACACACAGGTGAGAAGATGCGCAACATCACTCATCATCAAGCAATTGCAAATCAAAAGCACAATGAGATATCACCTTACACCTCTCAAAATGGCTAAAATCAGGGCAAGAAAGAACAAATACTGATGAGGGTATGAAGAAAAGAGAATCCTTATATACTGTTGGTGGGAATGTAAATTGGTGCAGCCACTGTGGAAAATACTATGGAGGTTCCTCAAAAAATTAAAGATAGAATTACCACGTGATTCAATAATTCCACTGAAATTCCAGTGAAATAAACACTAATTTCAAAGGATATATGCACCTTTATGTGTATTGCAGCATTATTTACAATAACTAAAAGATGGAAACAACCTGAGTCTATCTATAGACAAATGGACAAGGAAAATGTCACACACACACACACACACACACACACACACACACGTGCACACAGGATTCTACACAGTCATAAAAAAAGGGTGAGATTGTGCCATTTGTAATAACATGGATGGATCTAGAGGGTATTATGGTAAGTGAAATAAGTCAGACTGAAAAAGGCAAAGACCAAATGACTTCACTCATATATGGAATCTAAAACAAACAAAACAAAAAAGCAAACAATAAGCAGAATCAGGGGCACCTGGGTGGCTCAGTGGTTGAGAATCTGCCTTCAACTCAGGTCATGATCCTGAGATCCTGGAATCGAGTCCCGCATGAGGACCCCTGCAGAGAGCCTGCTTCTCCCTCTGCCTATGTCTCTGCCTCTCTCTCTGTGTCTCTCATGAATAAATAAAGTCTTAAAAAAAAAAGCAGGATCAGGCCTGTAAACACAGAGCGCAAACTGATGGTTGCCAGTGGGGAGGGAGATGGGGAGATGGAAAAAAATGGGTTTAGGGAAGTGGGAAATGTAGGCTTCCAGTTATGGAGTGAATAAGTCCAGGAACAGAAGGTACAGCATAGGGAATACAGTCAAGGATATTGTAATAGCAATGCATGGAGGCAGATGGTAGCTACGCTTGTGGGGAGCATCGTGTAACATCTAAACTTGTTGAATCACTAGGCTGTACACCTGAAACTAATGTAACATTGTGTTTCAACCATACTCAAATAAAAATTAATAACTCAAATTAATAAGTTTTTAAAAGAATGCAGGGTTCTCTGACACACAGGGACAAACATTCTTGTTATTTTCAGCATCTAGCTTAGCAGTTAGTTGGTACTAGTGGCCTGAATGGCTGAATGAGGGAACAGACCTGGCATGAATTGGGACACAGCTTGGTGTAATGGAAGTCAGCTTGACTCTAAAGGCAGCCAGACCTTGCCACTCTGGGTTTCTGGGACCCTCTGCTTCTGCATCTGTAGTGCAGGGATGATGATGCCTCTCTGGGAGGCTGGATGAAGATTGGAGATGATGTATTGAAGCATCTGCTATGCTAATTGCCATTGGTAATTTGGTTGCTATTTTTATTATCATCATCCCAGGCTCCTCACTTGGTGCCTTTGGCTCTCATCCATCTTCTAAATCACGCAAATGGGGTTTTGCCCTGCCCCCTCTTGTTGCCAGCTGGTCATCTTCTGGCTGGGTTGTGTCCCTCATATCTTGCCAATCCCTGCTTACCCTCCACTGCAGCGCACAAACACACTCTTATCCTTTAGACCTTCCGGCTTCCTTGCCATTCCTCTAAATAAGCCAAATTACTTGGAATTTTTTTCCCCCGTCTAGAACACTCTTTCCTTCTTCCTCCACCCTCTTATATTTCAAGACCAGGTGACATTTGTGAGGCCCAAAATGTGAGTCTTGATTGAAAACAAGGATTTTCCATCCTATTTACCAAAGGGGCTACTGGAAGCTTCTCATTACTGAAGATACTTTCATGGTTAGTGACTCCGCGTACACTCAGGTTAGCTTTTGTTATTTTTCAGCTCCTTCCTAATAAAGCTGTGTTTTAGAGCCCAGAGTTACAGTGGGAAAGAATATTCCATGTGGGAGATAGCAGATAATCTACATCATGATCCCTGCACTACACCTGCTCACAATAAGCAAATAGGTGTAAGGCTTTATGAGCCTAAGAAATGCACTTACAGTTTGTAAAAACTAAAGATCTTAATCAAATAGGAAACCTCTCCCAATGGATTACTAAGCTTATGAATGAAGTTGCAGGGAGGTGGTCCAGGAAAGGGGTCTACCAGCGAGCAGTGTAAGCGGGAAGCCCTCTCTGTTCTCTATCTCAGTACCCCTGGAGCTCTACAGAAGTGATTCTGCATGTGTTGCCTTTTTGTGGAGAAAAATTTGTAACTCATCCAGTAAATGAACTCCTTTTTTCTTTAAAATGGAAATTGGGAACCATGCCAATAACAGGGAAATTAAGTGTCAGGATGTGCAGTGAGTACTTGAGACCTCAAGCCCTCTTCTCCCACTGGTCTTCCAGAACATTGTAGGCCATCTACCCTATAGGTAGGAGATTTGAACCATTTCTTGAGGGGGAGTCTGGCCAGCCCAGGGGGAGTGACTCTAAAATACTAGCATCAATCTCCCCAGAGAGCCTAGCGACACAGCCCTGGAGGGATGCTCAGAGTTATCAAGCCCTGTACCCATGCCCTCGGAGATTCTGGTCAGCATTTTAGCTCCCCTATTCCTCATCATGAGCAAATAGCCAAGATTACCAGACAGCTTAGGAAAGCCTCCAACAATCAGATGAACAAACAAAAACGTAACAGGGGAAAAAAAAAAAAAAAAGTAACAGGGAAAACACAGGCTATTCAGGGAGAAGAAAAGTTTATCTCTGTAAACTATAATAAATATCCACAGAGATAGGAGATAATGCATCCCTAATAAAGGGAAATCTAGAAAACAAAAAGAGCTTTTGAAAAAAAAAAAAAAGCTTTTAACAGTGGAAATGAAGATAATTTGAAGGAGGGATTAGAAGATAAAGCTGAGAAAATCTTCCAGAGAGTAAAGCAAAATGACAAAGAGAGAAAGATAATAGAGGAACAGTCCAGAATATTCAATACCTATGTGATAGGGGACTTTGTGGTAGAAGATACACGGGGGTGGGGGGGATGGGTTCATTGATGAAATAATGCAGTGGCTCAGTGGTTTAAGCGCCTGCTTTCGGCCCAGGGCGTGATCCTGGAGTCCCGGGATCGAGTCCCACGTCGGGCTCCCTGCATGGAGCCTGCTTCTCCCTCTGCCTGTGTCTCTGTCTCTCTGTCTCTCTCTGTGTCTATCATTAATAAATAAATAAAATATTTTTAAAAATTGTAATAATTATAAAAAAAACCAAAAACATTTCCAGACCCAAAAAGGATGGGTTGCCAGATCAAAGGACTCACAGCAGAACGAGTGAGAACAAACCCACACCATTGCACATCATTGTCAGTTTCCAGGGACACTGGAGACAAACTTAGAACCTCAAAAGCATCCAGAGAGGAAAGATGATGGGTCAGCCACAGGGAAGCAGCAGTCAGAACAAGTTGAGACTCTCGATAGCAATACTGGAATCAAGAAGATATGCAGCCATACCTACAAAATTCTGGAAAAAATGTGCACTGAGATCACACTCTCAGCCAAAATATCTTGTGTATGAGGGTAGACGAAAGATGCTTTCTGGGGGTGCCTGGGGGGCTCAGTCGGTTTAGTGTCTGCCTTCGGCTCAGGTCATGATCCCAGGGTCCTGGGATTGAGCCCCTAGTCAGGCTCCCTGCTCAGCGAGGAGCCTGCTTCTACCCCTGCTCGTGCTCTCTTGCTCTCTCTGTCAAATAAATAAATAAAATCTTTCTTTTAAAAAAAGATGCTAAAAAAAAAATGCTTCCTGGAATACATGATCTCAAGAAATTTGCTTTCCACGCATGTCCCCACCAAAAGAGGGAGGACACCAGAGAAGTACAGAAAAAAGTGAGATGCAGAAAACAGAAGGTCCAACAGAGCAAAGAAGGGAAAGTGCCCCCCCGAACACAGCAGAGGGGGAGCTCAGGGAGACAGCTCTGCAGCAGAGGCAGGGGCAGCCAGTGCAGACAGAGCATTGTGGCAGGAAGAGAACAGTGTCATTAGCATGACGCTCGCTACCCCTGTCTGGTCTTTAACTAAAGGCGACATGTCTAGGTGAAATTGGCCTACCTTATCTGCGCTTGGCCTGTCTCCCCTCCACACCCTGCTCCCTGGATCAGCAGGGACATCCATCACACACACACACCCCACAGATGTGATGTGTGATCTGCTTTGCCCAATTCTTTTTCTTTCAATTGTGATGAAACACCCATGAGGTTTACCTATTTAATTATTAAAAATTTAACTATCTTTAAGTTATCTACAGTTTAGTAGGTGTTATGTCCACCCATAGTGCTGTGCAACCAATCTCAAAAGCTGTTTTCATTTTGCAAAACTGAAACTCTATGCCCATTCAACAACTTCCCATCCCTCCTCCCCAGCCCCTGGAGCCATCCTTCTACTTTCCATCTCTATGAATTTGACAACATACCTCATAAAAGTGGAATTATACAATATTTGTATTTATTCATCTATCTGAGAGAGCGAGAAAGAGCATGCATGAGCGGGGTAGCAGAGGGGAGAGGCAAAGGGAGAGAATATCCAAGCAGACTCCATGCTGAGTGGGAAGCCTGACCCGGGGCTCGATCTAATGACCCTGAGATCATGACCTGAGCCCAAATCAAGAGTCAGACTCTCAACCAATGGAGCCACAAGGCATCCCTATGATATTTGTCTTTTATGACTGTATTATTTCACTGAATATAATGTCTTTAGGGGTCAACCATTCTGTGTGTTACAATCTTCCTTCTTTCTTAAAAGCTGAGTAATATTCTACTGTATATAAACACATTTGTTTCTTCAATCACTCACTGATGAATGCTAAAGTTGCTTTCGCCACTCAGCATGGTGAACAATGCTGCTGGGAACACAGGCACCCAAATATCTCTCTGAGACCTGCTTTCAATTCTACGGAATATATGCCTAGAAGCGGGGTCGTTGGATCCTAAGGTAATGCTATTTCTCTCCCATGATAGAGTGAGATACAGTTGACACATGACATCATGTAAGTTTGAACTATAAAAGGTACTGATCTGATACATGTATATGTATCAGAATGCAGAATGATGACTACATAATGTTGGCTCACACCTGCATCACATCACATAATACCATTTCTTTTCTTTCTTTTTTTTTTTTTTTGTGGTGAGAATATTGAAGATCTACTCTCCTAGCAATTTTCAAGTACGAAATACAATATTATTGAGTACAATCAGTGTGCTGTATTTTAGGTCCCCAGAACTTATTCATCCTGTAACTGGGCATTTGAACCCTTTGACCAACAACCCCCCCTCCGCCGTCAGCCCCTAACAACCCCTGCTCTAGTCCAGATTTCTTGGAGTTTAGCTTCTCCAGATTCACACACAAGTGACACCACTTACTTATCTTTCTTTGTCTGACTTATTTCACTTACCATAATGCCCCTGAGGCCCATCCATGTTATTGCAAAAGGCAGGATGTCCTTCTTTCTCCTGGCTGACTAACATTCCATTGTGTGTGTGTGTGTGTGTGTGTGTGTGTGTGACGTCTTCTTTATCCAGTCATCTCTTTACAGGCACTTAGGTTCCTTCCATATCTTGGCTCTTGTGATTAGTGCAATAAACATAGGAGTGGAGATATCTCTTCCAGGTCCTAATTGCATTTCCTTTGGCTAAGTAGCCAGATTGGAACAGCTGGATCATGTGATATTTCTGTTTTTAATTTTTTGACGAACCTTCATACTGTTTTCCGCAGCAGCTGCACCAATTTGCATCCCCACCAACAATGAGCAAGGGTTTCAACTTCTCCACAGCCTTGTCAATGCTTTTCATTTCCTGGCTTTCTGACAGTAGCCATCCTAATGGTTGTGAGGTGGCATCTCATCATGGTTTACCCTGTTCGTGAGAGTTAGGGGAATCCATGGTGACTTCAGAAGATATTAGAGATCCCAGTCTTTGACCACATTTCAGTAGACAATTAGTGTCTGGGCCATTCTACAACACTGCCAGATACCCTGCCTGTGGTGATCTGGGTTGAATTTGCACAAAATGTCCATTTGTCAAGTGGGACTATGAGAATCCTAGATCACACTTAACACCAAGTTTTAGTAATGACTGAAGGATACAAGCAAGCTATAGGCACAAACAGAATATTTTCCCCCCAGAAAGTCCTAAAACCACCAGTTGCCAAAAGGTGTCCCTTCTCCTGCATTAGAACACATTCTGATATCTGATCAACAGATTAGGTTTAAACCATGTATGGGACTGCACTCAAAGGCAGCTGCATCTGTTTGAAGCCTCTTGGTTTTATAATTTATTATATATAGATAGGGAAAGCTTACCTGACTACTCCCCATTGCCCAGCCAACCATGCCCCCTCACTTATTTTAAAGATTGTATTTATTTATTTGACACAGAGAGAAAGAGTAAGAGAGCACAAGCAGAGGAGTAACAGAGGGAGAGAAAGAAGCAGACCCCCACTGAGCAGGGAGCTTGATGTGAGGCTCAATCTCGGGATCCTGGGATCATGACCTGAGCTGAAGGAAGACAGATGCTTAACCCACTGAGACACCCTGGTGTCAGCCATGCCTCTTAATCCAAAAATTCCACATTTACTTACATCACTCAATGTCAAGTAAGCAGGTAATTCCTATTGAAAGTATTTTAAATGTAGACCTGCCCCATATCTTTCTCCCTCTAGATGTCATTGCTGGGATTATAGGGAGGTCTGGTGGAGGCACCCCCAGCAGGGAAGGAGTGTGTTACAGGCCTGTGTTAATTATTTTTCTCCCACTTCGTCCCCATGACTCAGATATGACCTTGAGCACTGCCTTCCCCTGTAGTCACTTCCATGCACGCCCAGGGAACCTGCCCATGGACTCTGTCTCTAGGACTCCAGAGCGGACCCTTTTCCAGACTTTCATCTCAGAGAGGTGAGATCGCCCTGTCCTTGACACAGCTAGACTTCTGCTTGCTACTCAGCATTTTAAAACTAAAACATATTTTGTTTAGATACATACGTAAAAGTGTGAAATCTGTAAAGAACAGTAAGGGGCTGATTAACCCAAAGTAAGGTAAATGTTTATGCCAAGGTGGGAGGGAGGGGATATGATTATGGAGGGATACACAGGAGGTTTCTAAAATTCTGCTAAAGATCTATTTCCTTTTTTTTTTTTTTTTAAGATTTTCTTTCTTTATTCCTGAGAGACACAGAGAAAGAGGTAGAGACATAGGCAGAGGAAAAGCAGGCTCCCTGCGGGGATCCCAATGCAGGACTCGATCCCAAGACCCCGGGATCACATCCTGAGCCAAAGGCAGACGCTCAACCACTGAGCCACCCAGGCGTCCCTAAAGATCTCCTTCTTATCCAGGATAATGTGAACCTGGGCTTTACTGGTTTTCAAACTGTACAATTTTTTAAAAAGATTTTATTTTTGCCCATCACCCAGTCACCCCCACCCCCCGCCCTCCTCCCTTTCCACCACCCCTTGTTCTTTTCCCAGAGTTAGGAGTCTCTCATGTTCTGTCTCCCTTTCTAATATTTCCCACTCATTTTTTCTCCTTTCCCCTTTATTCCCTTTCACTTTTTTTATATTCCCCAAATGAATGAGACCATGTAATGTTTGTCCTTCTCCGATTGACTTATTTCACTCAGCATAATACCCTCCAGTTCCATCCACGTCGAAGCAAATGGTGGGTATTTCTCGTTTCTAATGGCTGAGTAATATTCCATTGTATACATAGACCACAGCTGCTTTATCCATTCATCTTTCGATGGACACCGAGGCTCCTTCCACAGTTTGGCTATTGTGGTCATTGCTGCTAGAAACATCGGGGTGCAGGTGTCCCGGTGTTTCACTGCATCTGTATCTTTGGGGTAAATCCCCAACAGTGCAGTTGCTGGGTCGTAGGGCAGGTCTATTTTTAACTCTTTGAGGAACCTTCACACAGTTTTCCAGAGTGGCTGCACCAGTTCACATTCCCACCAACAGTGTAAGAGGGTTCTCTTTTCTCCGCATCCTCTCCAACATTTGTGGTTTCCTGCCTTGTTAATTTTCCTCATTCTCACTGGTGTGAGGTGGTGCTGGGGGTGGGGCACTTGATGGGATGAGCACTGGGTGTTATGCTATATGTTGGCAAATTGAACTCCAATTTAAAAAATATATGTAAAATAAATAAATAAATAAAATATTTTAAGAAAAGATTTTATTTTTGTATTTGAGAGAGAGAAATAGCACACAAGTGGAGGGGGGCAGTTAGAGGGAGGGGGAGAAGCAGGACCATGACCTGAGCTGAAGGCAGATGCTCAACTGACTGAGCCACCCAGGTACTCCTTCAAACTATACCATTTTATACTCTTCTGGATGCATGATACATTTTACAATTTAAAAATTTGAATGCATTCTAATATTCTGGTGATATTTCAGTATTTAGAAGACATATCAGCAAGCCCACCATTTTTTTAAAGATTTTATTTATTCATGAGAGACAGAGAGAGAGAGAGAGGCAGAGACACAGGCAGAGGGAGAAGCAGGCTCCATGCAAGGAGCCTGACGTGGGATTCAATCCCAGGTCTCCAGGATCATGACTTGGGCCGAAGGCAGGCGCTTAACCACTGAGCCACCAGGGATCCCCAAGCCCACCATGTTGACACCTGTGTTCTGTGACATGTTCCTCCTACAAGTCACCATGGGATGCGGGGGTGTAAAGAGAAAACCCCTAACCTAGGAAAAGGAAGAGACCCCAGCATCCTAACATTCTGCTCTATCTACCACCATAGCTGTGCTTCAGAGGGCAGGTCACTTGCTCTCTCTGATCATCAGTTTGCTCATCTGTCAAATGGGATACGGATAGTGGGGAGGAGGGCTCAGCTACTGCCCTCGTGGACCTTAGTGACTGGTGAGACAGAGGCAAGTAAATGTAGGCTCTATGGGAGAAAGGTGGGGGAAAGCAGCAGGTGCAATGGGGGCCATAGAGAAGGGATCTCTACAATTTGAAAATGAAGTGCCATATATTTGATATATGTGATTTTTAAGGGGAATTTTAGACTTCAGGGTTTAAAGAGGAGGCTGTAGAAATTCTTTCAGACTAGAAATAAAAGATCACTCTTGCTTCCTACCTCCATACCTCTCGTGTGCTTTTCACACTGTTGTGCATTTATTCATGTGTTTGTCTCTCCCACAAGATCATGGGCTCCTGAGGGCAGGGCTTGGTCTTATTCATCTTTGTGTCAGAGATGCTTAGCCCATGCTCTGCTGTTTCCCAGGGACTGAGAATCAAGTGTTGCCCCCTTTGTCATGGCCACTGCCTATCTCTGGCCCCTCTCCATCTCTCTAGGCTCTTCTCATACCACTGTCCCTTGCTCAATACACTCCAGACAACCCGGCCCCTCTCTGGTCCTTCAGTCATATGAGGCTCATTTTTGCCCAGGACCTTTGCACTTGCTGTTGACTCTTCCTGGAGGGCCCTTGCCTCGGCCTGTTCTTGTCACTCAGCTTACACACCGTCTACTGGCAGAGGTCTGTCACCACCACCGTATTTAAGAGCACCTTTCTCTGTCTTCCCACTGGTCCCCTCTGCCCTCTGCCCTATTATCTTGATTTACTTTCTCCAAAGCATTTTCATTACTTGTAATTATATTATGAATTTACTTTTTATTTGCTGTCTCCTTCATTTGTGGAGGGACCTCTAGTTTTTGTCATTATCATTTCTTCTGTATCTCCATTAACTAAGCTATTGTCTAGCATACAGTGGGTACTCAATACATTTTTTGAATAATTAGTGGACAGGTATTCTATAAGTGTCTCTATAACTGAGATGAATAACTGCTTCCCAAAGAATGTTGCAACGAACAAAATTGACTCAAGATTAGTATGCTAATATCATACCTGACACATAGCAGGCACTCAGTAAAAGTATTTGTCCAATGAATGAATATACAGAACATATAAATTGCTCTTGCAAATCAATTTTAAAAACCCAAAACCAATATATAAATTGGCAAAGGAAAAACTTTTAGAACCAATGGGTTTAGCAAGGTTGCAGAATTCAAGGTCAATATACAAAAATCAATTGTATTTCTATACACCAGCAATGAATAATTGGAAGGCAACTTAAAAAGTACCACTTACAAACTACACCCCTCAAAAAAGTATTTAGTTATAAATCTAAAAATATATATGCAGGATCTGTGTAATGCAAACTGGAAAATACTGACAAAAGAAATATAGAGCTAAATAGATTAAAAGACACATACCCTGTTCGTTGTTAAAATATCAGTTCTCCCTAAGTTGATCTACACATTCAACATAATTCTTAACAAAATTTCGGCAGGATGTTCTTATAGATACCAACAAACTGAATCTAAAAATGATATGAGAAGGCAAAGGAATAGAACAGTCGATTTGATTCTGAAAAGGAGGAACAAATTTGAGGAGTAGTGCCACCAGATTCAATAGAAAGAGCCAGTAATCAAGACACTGTGGTATTGGCAAAAGAATAGACATTATAGATGAGAGAAACAGAGCACAGTTCCCAGACTTACCCTACATTATTGATTAACTGATTTTTCTAAAGAATTTATTTATTTATTTATTTATTTATTTATTTATTTATTTATGAGAGAGAGAGATAAAGAGAGAGAGCATGAGCAGGGGGGAGAGAGAGAGGGAGAAGCAGACTCCCGCCTCAGCAGGGAGCTCCACATGGGGCTCTATCCCAGGATCCTGGGATCAGAACCTGAGCCGAAGACAGATGCTCAACTGAGCCACCCAGTTGCCTCTGATCAACTGACTTTTGACAAAGATGCTAAGGCAACAGAGGAAGATAGCCTCTTCAATAAACAGTGCTTCAACTGGATATCCATATATAAACAAGTGAACTTTAACCCATATCCTACATTATATATGAACATTAATTAAAAATACATCATAGGCCTAACTATAAACCTTAAAAACATAAAACTTGTAGAAGATAACATACGAAAAAAATCCTTATGACTTTGGGTTCTATGAAGATTTCTTATATTACCAGAAACACGATCCACAAAAGAACTGATGAATTTGAATATCATCAATTTAAAAACTTCTGGGGGATCCCTGAGTTAGGCTCCCTGCTAGGCAGAGAGTCTACTTCTCCTTTTGCCCCCACCCCACTTGTGTTCTGGCTCTCTCTCACTCCCTCTCTCTCTCAAATAATAAAATCTTTTAAAAAAACTAAAATTTCTGCTCCACAAAAGATACTCCAGAGAATGAAAAGGCAATCTATAGACTGGGAGAAAACATTTGCAAATCATATATTCAACACAGGACTTATATCCCTGGTATGTAAAGAGCTCATAAAATTCAATAAGAAAATAAAACCCAATTTTTAAAATAGCCAAATGATTTGAACAGATTACTTTATCAAAGAGTATATATGTATTGCAACAGATGGTAACCACACATACCATGGTGAACATTTTATAATGGATATAATTGTCAAATCACTATGTGGTACACCTGAACCTAACATGACATTGTATGTCACCTATATTTCAATTAAATATTTTTTAATTTGGAAAAAATAATTGCTTTTTTTTAAGAGATTTTATTTATTTATTCATGAGAGACACAGAGAGAGAGAGGCAGAGACATAGGCAGAGGGAGAAGCAGGGGCCCTGAGAGGAAGGAGCCTGATGCGAGACTCGATCCCAGGACCCCAGGATTACAACCTGAGCCAAAGGCAGACACTCAACCACTGAGCTACCCAGGCATCCCCAAAATAATTGCTATTTAAAAAAGAGGATATACAGATGGAGAATAGTCACATGAAAAGATACTTCTCACCATTACTTGTTACAGAAATATAAATTAAAACTACAATGAAAGACAATTTTATATTAATCAGATTGTAAATGTAAGTATGAAAACTCCAAATGGTATGGAAGACGAGGCAAATATTGGTAGGAGTATGGATTAGAACAATGTCTATAGCTTGCAATGTGGCACAATTAGGTTGAAGATTCATATACCCCAGGACTCATCATTTCTGCTCTTAAACAGATTGAGATAAACACTTGAACTTGTATGCAAGAAAGGTGTACAAGTATGTTAGCTACAGCATTGTGTAGGAATGGGGGGAAATGTAGAGAAATATCGAACAGGAGAATATATAAATTGTGGTTTGCTTGCACAATAGCAACATCAGGGATACCATCTGCCTTCAGCTCAGGGTGTGATCCCAGGATTCCAGGATCGAGTCCCTCATCGGGCTCCCTGCGTGGAGCCTGCTTCTCCCTCTGCCTGTGTCTCTGTCTCTTTCTTTGGGTGTCTCTCATGAATAAATAAATAAATCTTTAAAAAAAATTTAAAAACAGTGGCAACATCATATTGCAGGAATTAGCAAACTATAGCCCTTGGGTCAAATCCAGCCCAATGCCTGTGTGTGTAAATAAACCTTTATAGGAACCCAGCCACCCCCATTTCTTAATGTATTGTCTATGGCTGCTTTCATACTACGATGGCATTGTGAAGCAGTTGCAGTAAAGACTGTATGCCCCAAAGCCTAAATTATTGACTATCTGGCTTTTATAAAAAAAGTTTGCTGACGCTTGTCATACAGCAATGCGAAGAGATGAATCAGAGGTAGATGTACTGTATCAGCCAGGGTTCACTCAAACAGAACCAGTGGGAACCAGTGGGAGACATATAGTAAAAAGTTTATTGCAAGAAAGTGGCTCACGTGACTGTGGACCTGGCTATGCAAGGCTGAAATCCATAGGGCAGGTCATCCGGAAAGGCAGACTGGAACTGCCATGCACGCATGAATTCAAGCTCCTGTCCACAGACAGAACTTCTTCCTCTTCAGAGAAGCCTCAGGGGCACCTGGGTGGCTCAGTTGGTTAAGTGTCCAACTCTTGGTCTCAGCTCCGGTAGTGATCTCAGAGTGAGGAACTGATTGCATCAGGTCCATCCAAATTATCTAGGGTAGTCTCCTTTACTGAAAGACAACTGATTATGGACTTTAATCACATCTATAAAATATCCACGGAGCAACACCTAGATTAGTGTTTCACTGATTAACTAGGAATTGTAGCCTAGCCAAGGTGACACATGAAAGTAACCATCACATATATCAACAAAGACAAATCTTATGAATAGAATGCTAAACAATGACAACAAAATGTCACAACATAATATGTGAGGTACAGGTACCCTTTACATAAAAGCTTAAAACAAGGAAACAAGTAGACAAAGTTGATGGATACATGGGTGGATAAAAAACTGTGGAGCAATGATAAACAGCTATTTTTGATTCTGATTGCCACTGGGTGGGGGAAAGGAATGGAATTGGGGACCAGGTATATTGTATCTGGGATTGTTTTTTAAGGCAAGAGACTCCAAACCAAGTAAGGCATGTAAAAATCTTACTAAGTTTGACCCCGCTATTCCAATTGTTTATTGTATTACTGCTAATACTTGTATGTATGTTTACAATCTTTCACAACAATTTTTCTTTTAAATCAGAATTATTGCCCTTCTTTAGACAAGCCTAAAAAGCACAATGACATTGGGTAGTCGGGTTTGAGTTAGAATCATGCTGGATAGGATCAGAGAGTTAGAAGCTTCTTTTTTCCCCCTAAATGCCAAATCTGCTTTTGGTGGCTGCTTTGGGGATTTTTTTTTTTTTTTTTAATGGATCAGTGTTTCAGGGAATGAGCCTTACCTCCTGGGAGCCAAGCCTGGAAAATCACAGTGTTTACCATGCTCTAGCCTATGCCCAGCGGAGAACACAGAGCAGCGTGAGTCATTCTTAAGGGAGCCCTGACCTTGGCTGACCTCCACAGTGTCAAGGTCTGTAGCCAAACAGAACTCCTGACTTAAGGAGCTAGAGATAAAGAAGCAGGTGGCTGGTCACATGGCACACAGCCACTGATGGAATGAGACTTGTCAGACCTCCCAGGGGGCTTTCACCAGGGCCTGCCTCTGTGTTCACACACTAAGGCACATGGTGCTGAGGCTTCTTCCTGACAAAAGTCAGATGACTTCTGATTTCGTAAGTGGTTTTATACACAGACCCAAAGAATGCAACCTGCCACATGCCTGCATAAATGGATTGACTGACGCTTCATATGGCACACCAACATTAAGTCTTTTTGCAAGTTAACTCTTTAGTGATTAAAAAGAATGCATGTCTTTGCAAAATATTTAGAATATCTGAAAAGCAGGGGGAAAAAAAAGTCTCCCAAGAATATCTTGATACTCCGTGTTATTGGTAATCTTTTCTTTCCCTTTGTCATATGTATGTATGTTTTCCTACAGTTAAGTCATCCTTTGGATGATGATTATTGAGCACCTACTGTGTGATAGGCTTTCTTCTGGGTGCTAGAGCTATATCAATGAACAAAACAATCACAGTCCCTGTTCTTAAGGAGCTGAGACTGAGGAGGGGTAGGCCAACCACAGACAAGTAAATGCATTAATATAGGAGAAATTTAGATAATATGTGGTGTAAGGGGGAAAGAATCACTGCTGACAACACTGAAGATTTATAATGTGCTGTCGAAAGCCCTTTACCTCATACATATTACTACATTGAGTAAAATTTATGTGCATGCGTGTGCATGTGTGCAGGCACTCTAGAGGGAAAGTAGTTACTGTAGATCTTTCAGTACAATGATCAGGAAAGTTCTCTTGGAGATGACAGAGGGGTCAAGGTGTCCCTGAATGCAAGTTGACAGCCTGGGGAAGATCCAGTTTAGGAGCCTTCCAGTAGAGAGAACAAGAAGTTTAAATTCCCTGAGGACAAAATAGCACGTTTGTGAACCAGAAAGCAGAAGACAAGTCTGGCTAGAATTTTGGGAAGCGAGAGGCAGAGTTGTCTGCAGTGACACCACAGCTGCGTATCTTGTGATCAGACCATGCAAGTTTTTGAAGTCCACAGGAAAGGGTTTCACTTTTATTCTAAGATTTCAGAAAGCCTTCAGAAGATTTTGAGTAGCAGAGTGACAAGACCTGATATTTCTGGCTTTCGGGATCACACAGCACCATGTTTGGCAAACGGATTTGAAGAAGGCAAGAGCCAAAGCAAGGAGACCAATCAAACGGTTCCTGTGGTAAGGGTGATGATGGAGCAGATGGATAGGAGTGGAGAGAGTCAGGATTTTGATAAGGTGGTAGTGTTTTGAGAGTTCTCTGAATAACATTTTTGCCTAATTTTATAAAAATAAAAAGGACTTGAAATTTCTTTGAAAACAGAACTTTGAAACATAATCAGCCACAGTTCAGGATGCCACACTGGTGAACGAGCAGGAAAGCCTAAGAATGATACATCCCAGGAAGATGGGGCAGGGTGACCCCAGGACTGTCTTCGTGGGTAGCTCCAAGGGACTTTTGAGAGCAGCAGAACCAGACAAGTTTCTCTGGCTCTTCTATTCCCTCCCCATTCTACTCCCTACTTTCACGGTCTCATGTCTCTTTGAGTAAAGGCCAGCTTTTGTTAAAGCTGCTACTCAAGGAGGGATGGAGACCGTTCCTTGACACATCTGTGCCTGACTCACCAACATCCTACAGACAGTCTGAAGGTTGAGGACCCTCTTTGCTAACACTCTGCTTGCTCTTCAATCCATGGAAAGTTGAAGGCAGCTGCAAGTGGGGCTTTACCAGAGTCTGCAGAGCATGCATTATTGGTTGCTACATAGAAGCAGTTGGCCAGAATTTCTTCCTACCTGAGAGCCTGCCCCTTCTTGTAAACAGTCATGGCCGGATATTTTTTTCTTTCAACCCTCCTTTGTAGCCAGATCGCCAGTCTCAGAGTATTGTCTTGGGCCTTACATTTGCTCTCTAATGACTGTAGGATGGCTGCCTCTGTTTCCCAACTAAAATTGGCTACAGTCTGGGTTTTGCCAATTGAATCCTCATGATGTGACTTAAAACAGCCCTCTGTTCTCTATATTTCCTATAAAGTTGTAAACCTCAATATGTGTGATCCTTACAACAACTAAACAAGGCAGGGCTATTAATTCATGGCCCCACATTATGGAGGAATGAACTGAGGC
The DNA here is from genome assembly GCF_048164855.1 of Canis lupus baileyi. Lineage (NCBI taxonomy): Eukaryota > Metazoa > Chordata > Mammalia > Carnivora > Canidae > Canis > Canis lupus. Next base: position 89,649,239 of record NC_132838.1, on the reverse strand, counting down.
ACAGAAAGGTTCCATTCCAGAGCTCATGATGTCAGGGTTTGAATCCAAGCAGATGCTTTTAACCTCTATCCTGCACACAGAGAAATGCATCAGAAAGACACGAATGCAACTCCCTTTGGTTGCACGTTCTCCAGGAACAGCTAACTGGCTGGCTCGTAAGCCTAGAAATCAATTAACTCAATTAGCAGCAGTTACTGAGCATCTGTAGCGTGTGCTGGGCTGAACTGTGGGAAACCAAGATGGACAAGATGATGCTGAAGATGATGAGAGCTGCCATGCTGAGATCTTACTGTGTACCAGGCCCCATGCTAGGTGCTGGGGATACAGCGATGATCATCACAGTCAAAGCGAATTTCATGATGGAGCATATATATCCTTGTGAAAGATGAGCAGTGAATTAAATTCTGTAACGGGGATTATTCAGAGCTGTGCAGTCCAATCCAGGAGTCACATGTGACTATTTAAGTACAATTAAATAAAATTTAAAATTTACTTCCTCAGTTGCACTAGCCTCTTATAATTGCTTTAATATTTTTAAATGTCATTTTCCCCCTTTTGTTTTTTTTTTTCAAAAAACTTGCTTGATTGAGATGAACTTATATACCATTCAAAGGACCCATTTAAAACGAACAATTCTTTGGTGTTCAGGATAATCATAGAGTTTGATACCTGTCATTGCTATCAATTTCAGAACATTTTCATCCTCCTCCCCTAAATTCTAGCATCCATTAGCAATTCCCCATTTCCCTACCAAGTCCACTTCTCTCCAGCCCCAGGCAACCACTAACCTATTTTCTTTCCTTTCTTTTTCTTTTCTTTTTTTTTTTTTTTAAGATTTATTTATTTATTCATGAGAAACAGAGAGAGAGAAAGAGAGGTAGAGACACAGGCAGAGGGAGAAGCAGGCTCCATGCAGGGAGCCCAACGTGGGACTCGATCCTGGGCCTCCAGGATCATGCCCTGGGCCAAAGTGGGTGCTAAACCGCTGAGCCACCCAGGCTGCCCTATTTTCTTTCTTTATAGACTTGCCCCTTCCAAACATTTCCTATAAATGGAATCAAACAACACAGCCTTTTGTATCTGGCTTTTTTCAGTTCACATAATGTGTTCAAGACAAGGCTCATCATTGTCGTAGCACACATCGGTACTTCATTCCTTTACTGCTGAATAATATTCCATTATATGAATGTATTACGTTTTGTTGATCCATCTGTCAGTTGACAGAGATTTGGAGTGTTTTCACTTTTTTGAATAAGGCTCCTATGAGAATTCAGGTACAAGCTTTCACGTGGATGTTCATTTCTCTTAAATACCTAACAGTAAAATTGCTGGGTTCTATTGCAACTCTGTGTTTAACCTTTTGAGGAACTGTCAGACTTTTTTTCCCAAACTTTGTGACCTTTTATATTGCTACCAGCAAAGTAGATGGGTTCCAGGTCCCCCAAATCCTTCTCAACACTTGTTATTATGTTTTCTAATTCTAGCCATCCTGGTGGGTATGAAGTAGTAGCTCATTGTGGGTTTGTGTGTGTGTGTGTGTGTGTGTCTGTGTTTGATTTACATCGTCTTAATGGCGAATAATTGTTGAGTATCTTTTCATGTGCTTACTAGTCACTTGTATAACTTCTTCGAAGAAAATGTCTATGCAGATGCTTTGCCTTGTGCACATGTTATCTTAGCCTAAAAATACAGTATAAAATGTTTTAAAGCACAATGAGCAAATAGTAAATGTTGGAGAGGGTAGACTCTGGGTTTGAAACCATACATAACTTTTTGTCATTGTCAAATATTAATATTTCCCCCGTCCTTTATCTTCTTCTGATTTGAAAAAAGTAGCACAATATATTTTTTTAAGTATACACAATATTAACCTGAAGGCAGCAACAATAGCTAACATTTTAGCAGATTTTCCTCCAGGATATTTTTCTTGACTTTCTGTACTTTTATGAAGCTGTAGCGTATGTGCAAGTTCAAATCATGCCTTTTATTCTAATAATGATATAATAAATGAGCCCTTGTAGATTAAGTAAACTCTTTTTTAAAAAATATTCTATTTATCTATTCATGAGAGACACAGAGAGAGAAGCAGAGACACAGGTAGAGGGAGAAGCAGGTTCCCTGCGGGGAGCCCGATGCAGACTCAATCCTAAGTCCCTGGGATCACACTCTGAGCTGGAGGCAGACGCTCAACCACTGAGCCACCCAGGCATCCCTAAGTAAACTTCTTTAACCATGTCTTCTGAAAGTCTCTAGAAGAAAATGCCTCTATATTTCTTGGTGTGCAGAATGCTCATTAGAGAGGACTTCTTATACTCATTACTTTAAAGTTAAGGGAAAGTTATTAAGTCACCCAAATACACACACTATCCCCCAACCTATGGAAACTACAAACCCAGCAGAACTTGGGGAGGATGTAGCTTGGTCCTTGGCTGCAATCTGATGCTCCCTCCCTACTTCACATGAGAAGGACAGCCTGAGGAGGCTGGGCAGCTGTCCAAAATTTTCTAACTTGTATCTTCATGGCATGGCTTTGCTTTTTAATTTAAACTCCTTGTAAATCCTCACAGTACTATGAACCCTCATATTTTTCCTTAAGGGATATTTGTGCTGGAAAGAACTACATTCTTGCTTGCTTGCTTGCCCCATCCTCTTTCCCCTGAAGTCACCTGTACCATCAGGACAGGCTGACTGCAGATACAGCTATGTTTCTTTTCACTTTTTTTTTCTTCCCAAAGGCTCCAGAGTTTCCAATTGTAGCAGCTTCAGAAGCTGATTGCAGATTCCATTTTCTCCCCTGATAATGGAATCAATAGCACTCTGCTCATGGCAAGCGCTCCAGAAGACACTTTTACACTTACTTCAAGTGTTCAATTCTCTGTAACAATGCAGGCTGTTGACTCTTTATGTTCCCATCTATATCCACAAACACTGCCAAGACAGCAATACCATCCAAAACACGCATACAGTAGGCTGCTTCCAATCTAAACATTCAGGGAAAATACCAACATATAAGCACAGAAGAATAAATCTGACTGCTAGAGACTCTCCCTCCTAAGTTTCCAGTCATGGCTGTGTGAGAATAAGCTTAAGATGAATGATTTGTCTTTATTTCAGCACATTGGGGAGACAATGTAGTATTGTCCCCGTCTTCCCCACCACAGCACTTAAACATATTTTTCCAGCTTCTTGCTGGTAGGTGGGACCATGGACCAGGTTCTGGCCAGTAGAATGTGGGTGGATGTGATGTGTATCACAGGCATCTTAAATCCTTTGGTCTCTCTTCTAGTACAGCAGGGATTTGGGAAGCCACTTGTTGAACATAAAGGTGCCACAAGATGGAAAGACCCAGGGGCCCTGAATGACTGACTACATGAAACCAACCCTACCACCAAACCATGTTGAACAGAGGCATGAACAAGAAATGGACCTTTATTGTACTAATCCACGTTAACTGTATCTTACAGCAGTTTTCATACCCTCATTAATATATTGCCTTTTCCTATCCCTCATTCCAGCAAAATATTTCAGGTTGCTGGGACAGCTTGTGGTCAGTGTCTCTAAAGAGACATCAGAAGAAGAGTTCCATTTTGCTAGCAAAGCTTTCAGATTCAAAAATCACCAAGAGATGAGGCTAAGCCAGGGAGGTTCTGCCCAAATGGTTCCAAATCAGCGAAGCCCCTACATTTGTTTGAGAATGGGATGAGATGGCAGTCCAGTCCTGGGTTTCATTCTTGGTTCCACAGCTGGATTTTGTGACTTTTGTGACATACCATTTCTCAGGATTAATCATTGCAATAGATTTTGAGAAGTTTTGAGTAACTCTGCTGGTGTATTTCAGCCTCTTTTCCCTACTTCAAGGTTTTGAACCAGCCCCTCCAACCAAAAGAAGGTTTCTTATTGTCTTAGGAAGACTTGGCTTTCAATTTCCATAATATCTAAGCTCAGACTTGACATACCAAATGTGTGTACACATTTTACATGCCTTTATGCTGCTTTCTGAAATGCAGCTTGAGTCTCTGCTGCTCTTTCATTTCTCTTTTACCTTCTTTCCCCCCCTCCCTCCTGATATTCTCAGATTTCCTGGTCATCCTTCAAATCAAACACAGTTATATTATTTTTATAACTTCTGGACAAAGTGAAAATTCACCTAGAAAAGCTACACATGAGACTGTTTGTAATAAGAAAAAGATGGCAAAGAGAAAAGGAGTAACTGAACTCCACAGAAAAGAGATCCTATAGGCTGGTGGGAGTTCGACTGGAGGTTTTAATGGCACATGCATTTTTTTAAAATGTAAAAGCAATGAAACATCAAAAAAAAATTTAATCTTAGGATTATCTCACCCTAGCACAAAACTTTAATTTGTAATTGGTCTCTTTTAGGAGTGATTCATGTGAATGTATTTTTTGCATGATTACAATCTCAATGCATATGATTTTATATTTTGGTATGAATTTGTTAGGGAAATATTTCTTGGCTCTTTTTCATATTTCTTAGTTGAGTGACCTGGTGTTTTTAGGGTCAGCCCTGTATGCCTGCTAACACTGGGCCTCCCCTTTGCATCACGTTTCTCCGGGAAGAATGCAAACATCAGCTAGTCTTGAGGAGAGCTAGGAGGATGCCAACCTCAAGGGAAAGAATAATGAGTTAAATCAGGCTTGCAGCTGGTAGAATGGCAAATAGTCTAACTAAAAAAAAAGTTACAGAAAAAATATGAAGGCAATGGGAATTGCTTGAGATACATATGTACTTTCTACTCAGGGTTCTGAGTCCTGAATATTCACCTTGCTGTATGCCTTGACAATTGATGTCCTGCAATGTCACAGAGGAGGGACATAGGTGATAATATCTGTGAAATATAAAACATGATACAAAAATAAGGAGGTGTTACATGCAGAGCCCTGAGTGGTTTTGAAAGAGGAAATGACTCCACCAAGAAAAACCACAAAACCTACCCAGCTTCTCTATCCCAGTGCAAGTGTCTAATGATCAGAGACTGTTAGCCTTACAAGTGACCTTTCTGAGCCTCCTGTCTGACACTGCCATAATACAGACCAGGAATCTCAATCCGAGAGATGATGCAGACCTCACTGTTGTAGGGACAGGGTCACGATGAGAAAGCAGGACTTGTAGTTAACGTTCTTCTCAAGCCCGAGAGGAAAGAGGAACAGGAGATAGATGGGATTAAGGCAGCAGAGATGCAAGAGGAAAAGAGAGCAAAAACTAGAGGAAAGGGAAGATGGTATCAGAGAAGAAGGAAGGGAATTGGGGGTGGGGTGTTCAAGCCTTTGCTAACCTGAAGAGCAAACTCAAAATTAGAGAACAGAGTTGACCCTACGGTCAACTGGTCCTCTGAAATGAACACCTCAGGTTGTACAGGGGAATCAGCTAAGCATTTGGCCTCTTTCATCTGCTTAGAAATGAAGTTTCTAGAAAGAGAAGGCATGGTGATGTAAGACGATCTTTCAGAGGTTGTGAAGAATGAAGCCTCTCTGCTTTTCTACTGTCTGCTGTCCATGGAGGCCATGCATACCTTTCATGTGGATTCCTGAAGGATTTTTCAAGTTGAGGAGTTAATGGTGGATGAACTGCTAGACATAGCCATGGCTGACTGGTGCTTCACAGATTCCCTTTGGCAACTCCTTTCTGGATCATTTTCCCTTGAGATGTCACTAAAGAAAAAGTTAAATATACATTAGCCACCTAGAGAAACACAAACTCCTTCAATTCATGGAAAGGTCCAAAAATGATTTGCAACTAGCCCAAAGTCCCATAGCTTAGAAGAATGCATCTGATGTGGTATAACAACCACCCTAAAACTTAGTGGGCAGGAGAGCCCCTTTACTCCTGTTCATACATACTGCCCCCCAAATAAAAATGTAGAGCTTGAATCTGGTTGGTCTTGTGACTAATCAATAGAATGAAGCAGAAGTAGCATTCTAGAACTTCCAAGCTCAGTCCTAAATTTCCAGTCCCTTCCTCTTGGAAGCCAGCTACCAGGTACGAAGCCTGCCCCCCCCGCCCCCCCGCCCACCTCCCTCAGTAGACTACATGCTACAGAAGCCCAAGCTAGGCACGTGGGAAGAGAGAGACCACGTGGAGGCAGATGGAAGTGCCTGATGTGTGAGTGGGGCCTTCTTGGACCTTCCAATTCAGCCCAGCTGCCAATGCAGCTAGCTGACTGCAGCCAAGGGAGTGACACCAGCCAATGCCCAGCTGACTCATAGAATCATGAGAAATAGTAAATGGTGGCCGGTTTTTAATTGTTTTTTTTTTTTTTTAAGATTTTTTTTTTTTTTAAGTACATGAGAGACACACACAGAGAGAGGCAGAGACACAGGCAGAAGGAGAAGCAGGCTCCATGCAGGGATCCCAATGTGGGACTTGATCCCAGGACTCCAGGATCATGCCCTGGGCTGAAGGCAGGCTCTAAACTGCTGAGCCACCCAGGGGGTCCCTGGTGATTGGTTTTGAGGTGCTTTGTTATGCAGCAATGGAGGATGGAAGCAGTGGCTTCAAACAGCCACCGTGCATTATTTCTCATGAATGTGAGTTGGGGGTGGCTCTGTGGATTTGGACCAAGCCTGGCCAATCTCATTTGGACCTGCTTGTGCCTCTGCGGTCTCCTCAGGGCTTACTGCTCAGGAATGGCCTCAGCTGTGATAACTCATCTCTGTAGTACAGGGTCTTTCATCTTTGTTTTTTGTTTTATTTCTTTTTTAAGATTTAATTATTTATTTGAGAGAGAGAGAGAGAATGGGAGGAGGGGCAGAGGGAGAGGGAGAGAATCTCAAGCAGACTGCTTGCTGAGTGTGGAACCCAATGCGGAGCTTGATCTCAAGACCCTGAAATCACGACCTAAGCCAAAATCATGAGTTGGGCCCTTGACCAACTGAGCCACTGAGGGTACCCTCAGGATTTTTCATCCTTTAGTGGGCTTGTCCTCCTTGGTAGAATTCTAAGAACAAAAGCAAAGTGCACAAACTTCAAAAAAAAATAAACTTTTTTTAGAACGGTTTTAGATTCACAAGAAGATGGAGGGGAAGATACGGAGATTTCCCTTATCCTCCCTGTCCCCCACATGCACAGCCTCCCCCACTTATCAACATCCCCCACCAGAGTGGTACTCTTGCTACAATCAGTGGACCTATTTTGACACATCATTATAAGCCAAAAACCATAATTTACATTAAAAATTGGTGTTGTACATTTTATGCTTTGGGACAGATGTGTAATGACAAGTACCTACCACTGTAATAACATACAGAGTAGTTTCACTGCCCTACAAGTCCTCCATGCTCTACCAATTCAAACCTCCCCACCCCCAACCCCTGGCAACCACTGATCTTTCTACTGTTTCTACTGATCTTTCTACTGTTTCCATAGGTTTGCCTTTTCTAGAATGCCATATAATTGGAATCAATATGTAGCCTTTGCAGACTGGCATCTTTCACTCAGCCATATGCATTTAAGTTTCCTCTAGGTCTCCTCATACCTTGAGAGCTTATTTCTTTTTCCCATTAAATAACATTCCAATGTCTGGACGTCCCAGTTCACCTACTAAAGAACACATTGGTTATTTCCAAATTTTGTCCAAATCATGAATAAAGCTGTTAAAAACTCTGTGTATAAGGTTTTTGTATGGAACTACATTTCCAGCTCCTTTTGGTAAATGTCAAGGAACATCATTGCTGGATCCTAAGGAGAGAGGTCATGTTTCATTTTGTAGGAAACAGTCAATTGTATTTCAAAGTAGCTGTACTGTTTTGCTTTCCCACCAGCAATGAATGAGAGTTCCTGTTGCTTTACATCCTCACCAGTATTTGGTATTGTCCGTGTCCTGGATTTTGGAAATTCTTTTTGTTTTTTTAATTTAATTTATTTATTCATGAGAGAGATAGAGAGGCAGACACAGGCAGAGGGAGAAGCAGGCTCCATGCAGGCAACCGGATGTGGGACTTGATCCTGGGACTCCAGGATCATGCCCTGGGCCAAAGGCAGACAGACGCTCAACCACTGAGCCACCCAGGCATCTCTGGATTTTGGAAATAGGTATGTCGCACAACATTTTTTCAAGTCTTCATTTACATCAAGTCTACTGAGGGGTTCCTGGGTGGCTTAGTTGGGTGGTTGCCTTTGGTTTCAGTCATGATCCCAGGGTCCTGGGATCCAGCCCCCAATCAGGCTTCCTGCTCAGCAAAGAATTTGCTTCTCCCTGTGTTTGTGCTCAAGCAAAAAAAAAAGGCTACTGACATTCCACTGGCCAAAGTTAATCATATAGGTGGGAATACAAAATTAGAGACAAAAGACCTGGATAAAGGGTGGTCACTAATCAGGGCCATTAATGCTATCAAATCTACTATAAGGAATCTATACATGTTTCTCATAGGGGAGTATAAATAGCATTATTAAGATTTTGGATTAAAATCTAGAATCAGGGATGCCTGGGTGGCTTAGTAGTTTAGCACCTGCCTTTGGCCCAGGGTGTGATCCTGGAGTCCCGGGATCGAGTCCCACGTTGGGCTCTCTGCATGCAGCCTGCTTCTCCCTCTGCCTGTGTCTCTGCCTCTCTCTCTCTCTGTGTCTCCCATAAATATATAAAATCTTTAAAAATAAATAGATGAAATATAGAATCAGAGAGATCACATTTGAAATTAAGTAAAACAATTAGATGAGCACTTCCTCTAATTTCTACTTTTTATTTTTATTGACATTTTTAGTTAACATATAGTACAACATTGATTTCAGGAGTAGAATTCAGTGATTCATCACTTACATATGAGACCTGCACTTTCTAATTTTTAAATGTGTCCAAATTTTCTGCCAAGTGACTATCGCCAGCGATATTGATCTTTTATTTCCACATTAGAGGGTGACTTTCCCAAATTCCTGTTGATGTATACGTAGAGACAGAATTGGGAAGAAATAACAGGTCTCATACAGGACCAATAACTGTGTGGTCCCTTGTTCCAGGAATTAATTCACAGAAATGATCTTCTTAAGGCTTTTGGTAGAGTTCCTTAGAATCCTGTTTCGTAGGAGTTAGCTCTCTAACTAGCCAGTGGGCAGTCTGCTTTGTGAATTGTCTCTGGAAACCTAAGGCTGTTGGCGCCTTGTGCTTTACAGATGGGAGTCCATCAGTCTCTTTATGAGAAAGGAGGGCTGTGTGTACCCATGTATGCACGCATCTGTATGTAACGTGTGTGTGACACCCCCTTCACCCCATCCACTTTAAGTTTGCTTTTACCTGTTTTTGCTTCCCCTGCATTGCCAGGAAATATTGAAAATTGGCTTTGCATTTACACTTACCTCTCTGGGAAGCAGATTTGTTTTCCACTCCCTGGATTTCAGATGGACCAGAGGGGTGAGGAGCAGAGAAGGGGAGACTGGGATTAGCATTCCCAGATCTCAGCCAGCCTATTTACAGTGGTGCAGTGCTGCCCCCTACAAAGCGATGCACTGCAGGCAGATGAAGTGTTCTTGGATCTGTTCTTTCTCTGCCACCCTCTTTATCTACCCCAAATTGTACTTTGTTAGTCCCGTGTTTCTGTTATTATTCAGGAATTGGGAGTCAAGGAACCTGTGTTCTGGCTCTTGGGCCACTTAATGTCTTTGGATCTTAGTTCTCTCTTCTGTAAAGGGAAGCTAGACTAGATGTGTGTTCCTGTTCTGAGCTTTGAAGAGTCTAGGATGCCAAGATAAAACCAGAACGAAGTCACAGGGTTCTAAAAACACGATACCCTAAAACTCCCAGTAATGGCCAGACACATCTAGAAGAAGTAGGCTGGAATAACAGTCCAAGAAATAACAGACATTTGCATTACCAAGGAATGACTGTACTTGGTTCCCAGCGGTTAGTAAACCATAACAAGCTTAGCCAAGGTGGGGGGTGGGAGGTACATAAAGATTTCAAAACCAAAAAGAGGGGTTCCTTTACTGAGAACTTAGGGAGTATCCTTTCTTTTCTTTCTTTCTTTCTTTCTTTTTTTTTTGGGGGGGGGGGTAAGCATCCTTTCAATCAGAAATTCACCGTGACTCTCCAGGCCAGGGATATCTGAGTATAAGGACCATCAAGCGCTGCTCTTCCTCCAGCAGAATGTATACCACGCTTTGCATCAGGGGGTTTGCTTTTTTTTTTTTTTTAAACAAGGATAAGGAAGGAAATGATGAGGGTGAGAAATGCCACTTGATTCCATTCATCTGGGAGAGGAACCTTTTCGGTTCCTACTAAGTAAATTCAGCGATCGCTTGCTAGACAGCTTTTTTTCCAAGGGAGCCCTTCGACCTGCCTCCCTTCTCACTCCTCTCCCCCAGCATCTAGTGAGATCGCCCCGGCGCCCACTGGGCGCCGCCGAGATTTGGCTCCCTCTCCCGTCACCCCCCATTCGCTCTGGACCCCCCGACGTCCCTCCAGCCTGCTCTGTCCCCCGCGACCCCCTCGCCAACCTACCCTACCTGTTGGGTAGGACTTACTTCCTGGGAACTCCCGCTGTCATCACAGGGGGGCACAGCGTCGCCTGGGCAGCTTAGCTGTCCCTTCCTAGTGGCGGGGCCCCCCTGTCCTTAAATGCGGGCTTCGCGGCAAGCAGAGTCCAGCGGGCAGGCGACCAGGCGCTGCAGAGTCCAGGGGCCCGGGGGAGGGAGGATGCCCTACCCCAAGCACCGCTCTGCGCAGCGGGGCTGCAGGACTTTGGAAGCGCCGCGAGGCCCCGGCCAGCCCTGGAACCGTGGAGAACCCGCCCGAGCCCCGGCTCCCCGAGGCACCGACTGCGGCGGACCCCGCCGCCGCCGCCGCCGCCGCTGCAAACCGGTCTGGCTTCCCTGCAGGGCGTGCGGGGATGGAGCAAGGGGGTGGAGAGAAAAGGGGAAGAGCCTGGGCGGCGGGCGGGCGGGGCCTGCAGCCTCCCCGCGCCGCGGCCGCCGCCGTGCAGACTGCTCTCTCCGCGCCTCGCTCCGACTCCGGCGCGCACGGCGCGGGGACCCAGCCGGGGACCCGGACCCGGACCCGGACCCAGCCCCAGCTCCAGACCCAGCCCGGGGGGCGCCGCTGCTCCTCCCGCCCCGGGGCTCCGGCCGCCGTTCGCTGCTCGCTGCGGACGGAGGACTGGCGGGGAGGGAAGGGGAAAGCGGGGACACGCGCGCGCACACACACACACTCGCCGCGGCGCGCGCATTGCACACTCGCAGCCGCGCGCCCCCGCCGAGGCGCGTCCCGGGCGAGTTTGGCCCCGCGGCTCCGGCCCGGCACCTGCCGGCTCCCCCGCCGCGCCGCGCCCCGCCCCCGCCCGCCGCCCCCCGACCCCTCCCGCCTCGCCCGCACCGAGCTCCCGGCGCCGCGGGGAGGCAACTACATCCAGAGAACTTGCAGACTGTGGCGCAACTGGTCTCGACGGCGGAGGCGCCCGAATGCTGCCCGGGTGAGGTAAGTTTCCTGCGCGTCCCCGGCCCCTCCCCCGGGACCCTGCCCCCCACCCCGCGGGGGCTCGGGGGCTCGGGGGCTCCGCGTCCTGGGGAGCCCCGGACGTCTCCCCACCCTCGCGCTGCGTCCGCGTGGGTGCTGGGGCCGGGCGGGGGGGGTCGCGTGTGGCCACCGAAGTGGGACCTCCATCCGCGGGGGCCGCGAGCACCCCCAGCCCCCGCCCCCGCCGCGGCCGCGTGACCCCCGGGGACCCCTCTGGGTCACTTAGGCGGGAGCTCCCTCCCCTTTCCAGGGGAGCCAGCTGAGTTTTGCAGCTGCCGGAGGGAGAGCTCTCCCACCACCCTCCCCCGGCAGTAAACTGAGGCGAACTTGCGAGGCGCCCCTGGGATCTCGAGAGGGGCTGGCGAGTCGGCGTTCTGGTCGTTTCTGGCGCCGAAGCCGGATTGCACAGGTGCGCTACGGTTGCAACCCAAATGCAGCAGCCGACTTCTGCGTTTCCCCTGGTTCTCTCCCCGAGCCGGGTTCGCGTGACGCTTCGGCGGCGGGGGCGGGGGCAAGGGGCATGAGAATGCCGGGGTTCCACTCGCCAGGCCGGAGCCCGGAGTCGCCCAAACAGAAGACAACAAATGTCGGCTTATCTCTCGTCTATGCAGATGAGCCTGTTGTGTTCCTCATCCCCCAAGCTCACTTGTCTCTGGTGCCCGCCCGGCGTGGCTGGGTAGAAACCTGTTCCGGAGAAGTTGTTTGGATAGGCTGATGAATTCTTTCATCTGATCTACCGAAATCTGGGCTCTTAACAAGAAAATGCTAGTCACTCGGATGCTTTTTGAAAGGCAGAGTGTTGCAGACCCCAAATGCCCAACCATCCCCTCCCCAGTCTTTGCAGGACCTTTTCAGCCTCCCAGAGGCCCTGGCTTTAAGGCGAATGACCCTTGCTTGGTTGGGCCTGAGGATATGTTAGTCTCCTGCAAAGAAAAAAAAAAGAAGCCATCTCCCCATTTGCACTCTTGAGCGTGGCTTTGGGGGAACCTCTCTTGCCCTTCGGGTGAAAATCATCCATCCAGACTTTTCTGTTGTTCTGTGGAAAGGCTGAAGTGTTCTGCAGTTGTTGGAGAAAAGCCCGAGCGTTGGTTTCATTACCCCTCTAATGTGATGAAGTAAAATAGTGCTCATGGAAGCTTTAGTCAGAACATTTCCAGCTGAAAGGAGGCCCTGGGAAAAAAAAATCTTTCTCAGCCAAGTCCATGCCAGTGGCACGTTGAGTAAGCATCATGCATGGACTCTGAGCTGAGGGGAATGGTGCATTCCAGGTACAATGATGGGAGTGGAGACAGCAGCACCCAGGAGAAAGCTGTGAAATCTGAGACTCTTGAATAATAATAGCATCTCAGTTGAGAAAGAAAACTGTTAAGGACTGAATGGTAAAACCACACTATATTTTTGCCCAAATTAAGGAGACTAGAGGGATCTCATAATAATACCTTGCACTTGAATCAATGCCTTGTTATTTGTGAATGCTTTTCAACGCTCTCATTAAATTCTGACCATTTCCGAGGGAGGCAGGGCAAAGATTATTAACCACATACTCAGAGGAGGAACACGCGGCTCCCAGATTCAGGGACTACTTGTCAGGGTAGTAAGTGGCTGGAATTAGAGTCAGCAGGCAGCTTCTCTGAAATACCCCCACCAACCTCCCCCCCCCCCCCCCCCCCCCCCCCCCCCCGCCCCCCGGCACCGCCCAGTGCTGTTTTGTACTTGTGGAAGGTTTCACAATGGCCACACTGTTTCTGCATTTATTGTGGTCTGCTGTGTCTCACTGTGGATCACTGTTCTCATTTCACAGACGAGCAAACTGAGGTTTAGACAGGGATGAGAGTTTTCCTTGGTATCCTGTCTAAGCTAGTGGAGGTTACAAGACTAGAACTCAGAGCTCTTGACGTCCAGTCCATGGCTTTGCAGATTATGCTGTTGTCTTGCTTCTGATGGCAATGAGGAGATGTGCTGGGTCTTGCAACACCCTAGGGACTGTTAAGCATGCCTGCTGGTGACGGGAGTTCTAGTTCTGGCACCCTGTTTGACTGTATGACCCCCGGGCCACATCATATCAACTTTGAGCCTCAGGTGTCCCATATATAAAACAAGAGACTCATAATCAATTATCTTCCACTTTCTAGTTTCAGCATTCTGTTTAACTGATTATCTATTCCACTTGTAATTTATTCCCCCTTCCCCTAGTCAATTCCCCCCCCCCCGGCCCCCCGTAGTGAAGGGAAAACATTTGCAGAGCACTTTAGCTTAGCATTTGTATTGTTCAGCATTATTATTTGACTTGGAAATCTCCTGATGGGCTGATCTACTCCAAAATACATGTCAAGATTCACTTAAATATCCCAGCCAACTCATAGCTTTAATTTTTTTTTTTTTTTTAGATTTGGAGTTTGTAAATAGTAATACTCAATAAATTGCTGTTGAAGGAAGGAGATGAATGAAGTCACTCTTAAGGAAAACACAGGCTGTAAAACAAAGCATCTCATCATGTAAATTCCCAGCACCTGCTCACCCATAAGGTGATTTACCTACAAGAGGTGCCCCTCCTGAATCTGGCGTACAGATGCCTGTTGTTGCACGCCTTCCTGAACGCATCATATAAAGAAGAGTTTTTCTCCATGTAGACAGTAACATTCCTAGAAATTAACTTGTGCCCTTTTAGGAAAGAGTCTTGAGATGGAGAAACCAACCGCTCCCCCCCCCCCCCCCCCTTGAATGAATTTCAAGCAACTGCTAATACTGGCTGGTGGTTTCAGAGAGGAAACCTAATTAACGAAACCGACCTAGTTTCTGTTCCCCATTAAGGGTCCTCTTTCCATCCCTCCTTCCCATAGACACAAAAGTTATGTTTTTATTTTCAGAAGAGGGATGATGAAAAATTATAATGGTTCTTAAATATTATTAACAGATCCAGCCATTGGGGTCGAAGTTTGTCTTTGAGATAAAGACATTAAATATGAAATAGTTCAGAGACCTGTGCCCCTTTTATGGGTAACACAGCTGAGGCATCGAGAGGTGAATTGGGTTGCTCGGGGTCACACAGAAGTTTCGCAGGAAGAGTAGGGCTAATGTGGAATTCTTAAGAAGGTTGTGCCCGGAGCTCATGGTGAAGGTACATTTTGACTTTTAGTAATCATAGAGGTTAACGGAAAACTCCTGTTTACTGATAAGTATTAGTGAAACATCATAATTTTAGATGAGTTAGTATTTATATTTTTGCATTTTCTTATCCAGGCAGATACCATTAAAGGGAAAATTCCTGTTTTCCTCTATCCACTTTGATTATTTTGACTTACATGTATCACCAGACTCAGAATTAATATTTTGTTCCAACCAGTGTGTGGAGAAAGGGAACCATTTGAATAGAAATACAAATGTATGGTGGTTTTCCAAGGTTCTTTTCCTGGTAAATAAAGCCAGAAGCCAAAGGTGGCATTGCCATACATCCGGTAAAGTCATAAATATGTATAAATTTCATTTGCATTTTCATTTTGCTTGTACTTTAGTTAAATGGTGAGTCAGAACATTTGGTATCCTGGAAAAAAATACATTTTTTTTTTTTTTTTTACTATGGCTAGAACCTTCATTAGCTACACTGTAAAACATCAAGTCCTAAATGTATTTGTTGCAGGAATGTGTTCTTTGTATCGAATATATTAACTGGAGTTGGAAGGACTCTTTTCTTTAAGAAACTGCCCAGTTAGAATTGTACATTATGTAGCTCATCTGTTCATTTGTGGACTTCTTTATGGCTATGCTAAATGTCAGGCGAGTCAGAGAGGGAGCAAACCTAGCCTTCTGTTTTAATATTTTTCTTAAAAAAAAAAAAAACCCTCTAAACTAAACATGATGAAATTTTTGAAATAGTGTAAACAGCTGGCTGCCATTGATGAAGTACTTTGTGCAGCCAGGTTCTGTTCCTGTATAAAAGATGAGGCTCAATTATATCTATTATATATCAATTATATCTATTTCTCTCTAGTTTCACCAGAGATATATCAAGGAGATGGTGATATAGGAAAACACAAGAACCCTACTCAGACTGGGTTACTCTTGGGTAATGTGGATTTCAAATATGGGTAATAATTAGGACATGGTTCCATGTTTACTCAGTGGTGAGTGCGTGGGCATTATTTTTAAGTTAAAACCTGTCCTTGAATGGGCAACTGCCTGAAGTGTGTGTTCCTCCTATAGAAAGTCCTCTGTGTTGTTAGTGGGACTGCATAAACAGCAGATGTGCAGTATGTTTTGGGGAGTTCTTGGGTGTGTGAGTTCTTGAGACTTGTTTTCTCTAAGGGTTTTAGAAAGTCACTTGTAAAATTGTGATGAACTGTAAAGCATTGAGTGGACGTATTGCTCCACTAAATCCGGGTGTGTGTATTTTTCAAGTGGTTCTTCAGTTGGACTTGCAAGTACCGGAAGCCTGGAAAGTGTAATTACCTTGAATTGGAACTAAAGTCATGGGATGAAAGACAGAACTGTAAAAAAATTTTTTTGTAAGAAAGAGGTGGTACTTAAGCCTTGGCATCCTGGGATGCTGGCAAAGGGGTTTAGGAGGCAGATATAGTTAGAGCCAGAAAAATCTATTTCTTAGCTTGACAGACTGGCACAAGTGATCCAGTAGGGTCAATATATTGGGTAGTGGGTTTTCAACATCTAATACAGACTTTCTTCTTTCTTTTCCTTTTTCAACCACACCCACGAATCCTGATCTCTGGATCTTTGGTCATAACATTTATTGATCAAGTAAGGAAACAAGAGCAGCAAAAACAAAGCAAAACAAAACAAAACAAAAAACAATGCTGTGAGGGTGCCTGGGTGGCTCAGTAGGCTAAGCATTTGCCTTCAGCTCAGGTCATGATCCCAGGGTCCTGGGATCCAGTCCTGCATCCGGCCCCTGCTCAGTGACGAGTCTGCTTCTCCCTCTGCCCCTCCCGCCTGCTGGTCCTCACTCTCTCTCTCATGTAAGTAAAAGCTTTTTTTAGAAAAAAACAAAAAACAAACAAAAAAAAAACAATACTGTGACCCACTTGAGGGAGCAGTAAACATAGGTGGTTAGCTAATATTTGCCAATGGGAAAGGTTAGGCATCCTGTTTTATTTATCTTTATATTCTTGGAACTTAGCTTTATGGCTGGCACATGGTAGGGATTTAATAAATGTGTACTGGGCAATTTATGCATTCAAACAAATAGCACTCACTCTTCAAAACTCTGGGACATTTTGTAATTATTCTAATGATTTTATTATTTTTCAGACCAGTTTAGAAACACCAGTATTTTTTGTTTTTAAAGATTTTATTTATTTATTCATGAGAGAGACACAGAGAGAGGCAGAGACACAGGCAGAGGGAGAAGCAGGCTCTATACAGGGAACCCAATGCAAGACTCGATCCTGGGACCCCAGAATCACGACCTGAGCCAAAGGAAGATGCTCAACCTTTGTAAATGTTGGAATGAATGAATGAGTCCCCTCCATCCTGTCAAGACAAACTGGGCCCCCGTTGTTTCACTCAAGTCAAACAGGTTCAGCTATGAAGACAGTTCTTCTGGGGGCACCTGGGTGGCTCAGTGGTTGAGCATCTGCCTTCAAGCTCAAGGCATGATCCCCGCGTCCTGGGATCGAGTCCTGCATCAGGCTTCTTGTGGGGGTTCTACTTCTCCCTCTGTCTATGTCTCTGCCTCTCTCTCTGTGTCTCTCATGAATAAATAAATAAAATATATATTTAAAAAAATAGTTCTTCTAGGCTAGCTGTGGTAGCTCTGTGAGAATGACATCTGAGTCCTGCAGGAGGAGGAAACAGTGCTTGCTTAGGTGAGTATGTGTCATGAGTATGAAGCAGAGTCTCTATTTGGAGAGCCATTCCTTTTTGTTTATTCAAAAATGAGTGGTAGCAAACTAATAAGTAGAACTTATCAAGCATGAAGCAGAACATTCCACAACTGTTAAAATGGAACCTAAAATGACCTAAGTTATAAACATTCGTAGTTCATAATTAAAGACAGGTTGTGGTGACATCGTAGGATGCTTCAGGTAGAAAGTTCCTTGTCTCAGCTGACTTTTCTTTAAGTGTAGGCTACATCACTAGCCCGACCCCAGGGAGGAGGCCAGGACAGTGGTTCTCAGGTGTGGCCCCTGAACAGCATCACCTGAGAACTTATTAAACTAGCATCCAGTACCCTAGGCCAGCTGAATCAGATTCAGGGGGAGTTCAGTAATCTGAGTGTTGGTTTCTAGATGATACTCCTGTCGCCTCAATATTGGCAGGAAGTGTTGATTCTGTTGCTCAAAGTATAAAACCTCTGGAAACACTCAGCATTTCCAGGTGATTCCCGGGTGTGTGGGAAGGGTGCCATCTTCCTGCTTCTACAGAAATTCTAAGGGAGAAATAAAACCAGTCCTGGCTTCTCTTAAAGCCGTATGGATCATAAGAGAACAAACTCATTGACTGGATTGGGTATCTCGGACTTGAGGTGATCCACCAAAGCTCTTGATGGTCATCGTCCTGCTAAGCGATAGGTCCTCCCAGGACTGAGGTAGACCTGGGTGTGTAGGTGATGAAGGGTAAGACTCTTTGCATAACTTCTGTTTGGGTGTTGCTCCCACAGGATACTGAGTACAGGAATGATTTTATGAGCTGATGGTTGTCTAGGCAGAGGAGACTGTGATGTCCTGGCAGTTTTCAGAGTATTTCAGGTCAGTTCAACCTGCTAGATACTGATGGACCGCTTGGCTAGGACCCTACCAGGAGCTGTGGGGTATGTACGAAGGTCTAAATGTGATCTGGCTTGACTTGGTCGAGAACTTACTGTATTCCAGGCACTTCGGAAGTGCTGTTCATTCATCTTCACCATGCTCCTGACGGTAGAGGAAATGGAAACCTGTTCAGATTCTAACATGCTCATGAACGCAGCCTATAAGAGGTGGTGCCTGAGATTCTAGTCATGGTTTTTCTGATTTTAAAACCCACGTTCTTTTCACTGCTTCATGTCTTTGCACCACGAAATGTAGTTTGGGAAGAAGAGATTTAGAAGGGAAGACATAAGTGAATCTAAACTTTGTTTCTCTGACCTGGGCCTCTCTGTGAGCTCTAGGTTGTATTATTGCCATTGTGCTTGTACTTGGGTATTCAGAGGCAACTCACAATTGACATGTCTAAGATCAGAAGATGGTTTTTTTTCCTCTGCATACCTGGTCCTCTTGCAGGGTTCCCTTGCTCTCTGGTGGGCACCACTAACCACCAGGCCACATGAGACAGAAACTCAGGGATCATCCTTGAGCCCACGGCATCTCATCCATCCTGCATTTCTGTTGCTTTTTGCTTTCTGAACATCCCCCCATCTGTCTGCTTCTCATTATTTCTATTGATTGCTTCCTAATCTAGCTTCTCAATCCTCTGCTGGATTCTAGCCACAGCCTTCCCGGGATCCTGAGTCCCCTCTGGCCCTCCCCTCATCTGTCACCTGCAGCCAGGGGCAGTGGAGGTGGCCGGAGAGGACCCTAGACCCTGCTGGCCGGATCCTTCCCACCCACATGCATCCAAGCCCTCATGGAAGCAGATGTACCCTGGCCCCTGCAGCTTTCAAGGCTGGTGGCCTTGTGAACAGCATGGCCTCTGAGGACCTGCTCTTCCAAACCAGTCTTTGTACATGGCTTTTTCAGATACTCAGTCACATTTGAGCTGTAAGTAAAGGAGAAGTATCAGTCGGCCTTCCTTCAGCCTGCTGTAACAAAGTACCATGGACTGGATGGCTTCTAAACAACAGCAGTATATTTCTAACAGTCCTGGAGGCTGCAGTCTGGGGTCAGGGCACCAGCACCCTCGGGTTTTCATGGAGGCCCTTTGCTGGCTCCAGACTGCTGACTTCTCATGGTATCCCCACATGGTGGAAGGAGGATGAGGAGGCCCTCCGAGCTCCCTTTTTTCTAAGGGCACAAATCCTGTTCATAAGCGTCCTGCTGTCAATATCTCATCTCTTTCCAAAGGCCCCACCTCTTAATACCATCGCATTGGGGGTTAGGATTTCCACTTATGAATATTGGGGAGCTTAAGCATTCAGAGCATTGCACAGCCCTTTATGGCTTTCTCAGTGCCCTATTTAAGAACTGCATTCTGTACACAGAGAAAGCCAGTACACAGAGACTTACAAATAACAAATAGATTCAAAAGAAAAGTTGCACGAAAGAATACTTTCACTATACTACATTGAGATGCGCTTTGGTATTTTCAGATATGTTCCTTCCCAATTACAGCCTCTAGCGAACACTGGTCATGATCCACCAAATTGATTATGCTCCCCATGGGAGGGTCCGGGACCTGCACGATTTGGAAAGCACATATCTTATCTGTCCTCTGCTCCCGTGCTGCCTATGTAGGAACTCAGACCAGAGACCTGCATTTATTGGCCAGCTGACCATGACTCCTCAGCCAGGGCTTTTTCTTCTCCTCTGGGTGCATGGAGGGCTGTGAATTGGACGATCCCTTAAAACCCTCCCCCTCTGCTGTATTTTCATTTCTGTCAAGAAATCATGGTAAAGGGACGCCTGGGTGGCTCAGTGGTTGAGCATCGGCCTTCAGCTCAGGGTGTGATCCTGGAGACCCAGGATCGAGTCCCACATTGGGCTCCCTGCATGGAGCCTGCTTCTCCCTCTGCCTGTGTCTCTGCCTCTCTCTCTCGCTCTCTTTCTGTGTCTCTCATGAATAAATAAATAAAATATTTAAAAAAAGAAAAAGAAATCATGGTTAAACTTTCAGAGTAAGCATGTGATCCAGCCCAGAGTTGGGGGAATTGTAATAAGGAGGCAGCCCTGTAGGGATAAATAAGTTACAGTGGTGAAACACATCCTTTAAACTGGGGTATGTCTATATTTTTTTCATATGATGCTCACCCTAAAGTTCATACTCACTTATTTTAGCAAGAATCTAAATATTGTGAGAAAAAATGAACTCTACTTTAAAACTATGTTAGGGGGCACCTAGGTGGCTCCGTGGGTTGAGTGTCTGCCTTTGGCCCAGGTCATGATCCCGGGGTCCTTGGATCGAGCCCCAAGTTGGGCTTCCTGCTCAGCTGAAAGTCTGCTTCTCCCTCTGCCTCTGCCCCTCATTCCTCGCTTATGCTTGCTCACTCTCTATCTCAAATAAATAAATAAATAAATAAATAAATAATAAAATCTTTAATAAATGTTAAGAGCAATTCGCCTTTTTTTTTTTTTTTTCTGCCTGAAATTCACTGAGACCTGGAGGTTGCCCATTTGCATTGGCTGTTCAAACCCAAAATGCAGAGGACTTGCACTCAGAGACTCCTGGCTACTCAGAACTTTTGGGGCAGGCTGTTTTACTTCTGGAGTAATTTGCCTGATTGCTAAGGGTTTACTTACTCCTTTAAGAGTCATCATTTATTAAAGCTGCTTTTGCATAGAAAAGTTCCTGAAAAGTTGTCACACCCTTCCCCACCCAATTCTTGGAAAGATTATATAGAACAGAATGTGTCTTTTATGCTCTAAGAAAGTGATAGCTTTTGGGTCTACTCAGGGATGCAAAACTCTTTACCCCTGTACCAACTGGCCCCTCTTTACTAACTTTGAAAATTGCATTTGTCTTCTCTTGATTTTTTTTTTTTTTTTTCTGTTAGCCCTATTTCTGTGACTTTCAGCAGTGGTAGCTCCTTCATTCATTGTTTGTTATTGAGAAGCTGTTGTGATCTTGGGGACCAGATAACACCCTAGTAGCTGTCTAAATTGTTTCCCAAATAAATTCATATTATGCATTGAAATTGCTTTTTAAAAAAAAGTTTTTCAGGGAGGGCCTTAAGAGTTCTATTTGTAAAGCAAGCAAGCTTTAGTCATTTCTCATTCACTCCGTTTATTGGCCAATAAAATATTTTTCTTAGGTCATGTTTCGAGGTGGTTCAGATAAATAAATTGCTACCTTTTTAGCCTGGGATAGTCACGATTTCTTTTTTCTTTTTATAAAATATGTGTTTACTGCATTATGGCATAAAGCACACTTTCATAGACTGTTTCATTTAATTTAAATAGAAGTGTAATTTATGAGTGTGTTGGTGACAGTTTGGTTTTTAATGTTTGATGCCTTTGAAGGTGGGAGGTGGCAAACATATTTCTCTTCCCATTGGAGAAATGGCATTAAAAGTTCCCCCAAGTTTCCCGATGTCCATCTTCCATTAGAAAATGCACTTTAATTCCTGCAATGAAACAAGTAAGGTGAATATGGGAAATTTAACTTTATTTTTTTTTTTGAGAAATGTAACCTATTTTATTTTATTTTATATTTTATTTTTTAATTTTATTTATGATAGTCACACAGAGAGAGAGAGAGGCAAAGACATAGGCAGAGGGAGAAGCAGGCTCCATGCTCCGGGAGCCCGACGTGGGATTTCGATCCTGGGTCTCCAGGATCGCACCCTGGGCCAAAAAGGCAGGCACCAAACCACTGCGCCACCCAGGGATCCCCGGAAATGTAACCTTTTGAAGGAGTGATGTGAGCCACACTGTTCTTAGGCTTGTGAATGCATTACTTGGAAACAAAAAATCAAGCATTGTTGCTTTAGCGAGCTGTTTTTAAATGATGTCCTTTTACTATTTTTTCCAAGACATATGGTCCAGACAGTAGCGGTTTGCAGGAAATGGAGTAAGTGGCAAGTCTCTCATGCTAAGGGATAAGAGAGAAACATGGCTTTTGTTTATGTTTATAGAAAACAATGGAAATGCAGCTTTTAAGGTTCATGTACAGTTGGGCTCCATTATTTAGTTTTGCAATTTCTCAGAAACTCCCTCTTCAAAGTGGCAGTTTATAAACATAAACATGATGCGTCATTTCATTTTGTGCAAGCTTTATATGAGAAAAAGTCACTTTCCTTGTAAATGAGACGACTTCTAGAAACGTTTTAGAACGGAGTGTCAAGTGGCCTTACAGGTACACCTCTCAGCTTCAGAGATGATGATTAACAGCCTCAATGGTTACATTTTTACTGGTTTCTTCTTTGCCTCCTTCCTGAGAAAGTGGTTTCCCCAGGGGGAGGGACTGTGTTCTGGCCACCACTGTATTCCCAGCACCTACGAGGTTGTCCAGTGCAAAGAGGGTTCTCAATTAACATTGGTTGGATGGACAAATACATGATTTTCTTAAGCCAGAACAGTCTTTCCTTCAAAACTTCCCAGCTAACCTTCCTTTTTATAATGTCAGCATTCTAGCCTCTAGCCTTTCCATTGCTCCGTGTTCTTTTCCCAACCAGCAGCTTTGTTCAAGGCCAGATTTTCCTCCGTGTTTTTTTTTTTTTTTTTTTTTTTCTCTTTTTTGCATTCCTCGTTTCTTGGCCTGTAGCTTTCAGAGCATTTGAGTACCTCAGGCCTCACTTGGTCCTGGCCACTCATCTGCTCTTGGGATCCCAGCTCTTAACTCTGTAAAAAGTACATCCATGATTCTTACATTATTATAGATTGTATGAGAGATCATAGAGTATATTCTAGGTTGGCATTATAGATCATATTAAATATACTTGAGTTGGTACCTTTTAAGAAACTGAATGTCTCCCTTCCCAAATACTCAATTTGCATCAAAGGTACCCTCATTCTTTTTGCCTCCTTTCAGAATTTTAGCAGATTTTTATTATGCTCATCCTTGTTTCTGTGTAGCTTTCAAGTCCTGAGGACTTAAACATGTTCTTATCTATTCTCATTTATATTTCCTATACGAATGCCTCTTACCTGGCCTACTGTAACAGCTTCCCAAGTGGCTTCCATACTTACCCCTGCCTTTAATCATTCACAGTGCCTGCTGTCAAAGATTATAATTTTGTCACCATCAGGCCCCCAGATGCTTAGATGCTTTACTGTGCCTGAAATCTTGATGTTTTGGTTTGGTCCACAAAACCATCCATAGCCTGACCCTCGCAGACCATTCATTGTCATTCTTGTCACAGTTGTCCTTGTAAAAGTATAACGTGACACCAGGTCCATTTCTTAAATGTGTACTCTGTACCAGGCACAGCACAGAAGACATGAAGTCATGAAGATTTGCAGTGCATTTTGGAGCTGTGTGATCACATGATGAGTAGGAGGTGCAGGTGGAAGGAGGTAGGGCTCCAGGGGGTTGCTGGGGCCAGACCATGGACATCTTGTCTGACTTGCTAAGGAGCATGAACTTTTCTTTTATAAGCAATGAGGCAACAACTACTAGATTTTCATGGACAGGTGTTGAGCTCCTGTTTTACGTTATATCAGCAACATTGGGCTATAGTTTGAGAGATGAGTGTGGGGAAGGGATTGGAGATGGGGATTAGAGGGTGGGCGTGGTTAGTTACAGGAGAGATGAGGACCTGATTAAGGTAGTGAGGATGGGGCAGAGTGAACAGATTGGACATTTAGGAGGGAGAATTTACAGGACTGGGCGACCACTTGTGTGTGAATTTTGAGGGAACAGGAGTAGTGGAAGATGGTTCTGGCTTTTGGCTTGAATGACTGCAGAGATGGGGGAGTGATGGTCAACAGAGTACTGAGAAGAGGCCGCATCTATGCAGAGGCTGTGGCAGGAGGGCTGTGATGATGAACCTGGTATTGAACATGTATTTGAGATACCTGTGGGATGTCAGGGTGGAGGGTGGCTGTCAGGAGAGAGGTCTATGATGGAAATAATGGCCGTGATGGTCCTTGGCTATGGGCAGTGATTCAGGTGATGGGAGTGGATGACACTGAGATTGAGTAGAACACCCAGGCAGAGGGCCTACAAGGAAGCTATACAAATGTGGCTGTAAGGAGAGAGCCCCAGTATAGAGACAGGGTTACGATGTCTCACCAGTGTCTAAAGCCATGGGATGAAATGAGACTTTACAAGAAGGGTTAATAGACAAAGAAAAGAAAATGTCTGAGAACCAGCATCATTCCCTCCTCTTCCTTTACAATTTATTTCTGTATACCTTGGCTTATTACATTTGTTCTTATTGAATCTTACATTTTCTTCTCCGTTTAAGGAAATGGCATCAGATTTTCATGACTCTACTTATGTCTCACTGTTGGGGAAAGCTGCTTTGACCCCACTAATTTCCATACTCAGTTGGCCTGAAGTGATTTCTCAGGCACACATTCCCTCTGGCTGTCTTGGCTTTTCTGAATCTTCAAGAACTTTCCCTACAGGCTGACTTTGCATTTGTTCTCAGCTTATCTTTCCAAGCAGACTTGGAGCCCTGACAGCAGGGACCATGTCTTCTCTTGCTTTGGGTTTCCCACCCAGTCTGATGGCTCCAGTGTCTTCTACGGACTAGCCACTCCTACTGCTTGTTCTTGACCTTTATTCTCCTTTAGAAGAATGAAGTAGAAAGGCAAGTAACTCAGTTCTATAAGGATTTATATCAATTTGTGTACCCTGAGCTACCTTGAAAGGGGCCTGCTTATAATGTGTATGTAGCTGAAATGTTCTATTTCTCCCTGAAAAAAAAAAAAAGAAATTTAATTTATAAAATGGTCCACAAAACCAGTGCAGAACTCTTGTAATTTGTTATTCTCACTATTTGAAACTTCGAGAGGAAGGGAAGGTATCTTTTGGCCTCTCCCCTGCACCTAGTATTTCGTAGTTGAAGCAGAGTTTATCTCCTGATTTCACTGGGTCATGCTTCCTGTGTTTTTCGACAACATTTTGCATACATTTACACAGGCTGAATCTGGATGCAGCAAGCTCTGGTCTGAGAAGCAGAGATTCTGGTTCATCCTGCCCTTCTCCTGACATTTGGGTGACCTTTGGTCAAGTAGCTTGACCTCTTTTGTGGCATTCTCACCCTCCCTCCCATCTGTTGAATGAGAATCGATACACTGGCTCCTGGCTAATTCAAAGGCATGTTGTGAGGCCAAATGAAATGAAGGCCTTTGAGGTTCTTAGAACAAAAGCCTCATGCACATTATTTCGTAAGAATTACAGGTCAGGCTTCGGACAGCCACATTTATAGCCTATGGGTAAGCAGATCTGAAGCAGAGGGTGTAGCATCTGGTGTGCTTGCATTCCCATAAAAGAAGAATTCTCCTTCCTTATTCCCAGGGGCCAAGGGTGAGAAGTGGGACGCTTGGCTAAAGTCTGATCCAAGTTCCAGAATTGAAACACATCCTCAACGTGGGTGAGGAGAGCAACAAACCTTTATCTTTAAAAAGAGATGATGAGGCACCTGGGTGGCTCAGTGGTTGAGCATCTGCCTTCAGCTCGGGTCTGATCCCGAGTCCTGGGATGGAGTCCCACATCGGGCTCCTTTCAGGAAGCCTGCTTCTCCTTCTGCCTGTGTCTCTGATGAATAAATGAATGAACAAATAAATCTTTAAAAAATAAAAAGAGATGAGTGTTGGATATGGAGGTTTGTTGAAGAAAGCAAAACTCATATTTACTTCTTAAAGAAACAGAATGCTGGTAGGCAACAGATAATTCATATGACAAACTCCAAAGAAGGATATGTGTTCAATGTATGAAGCAAGTTCCTTGCTTACTCAGTTCAGATTGTATGGTGTATGGCTGTCATTGTCATACCTTACAGAGCACCTAACGCCATGCCTCACATACAAAGGTGGTCAGCATTTCAGTTAATGCCTATTTAGGTGGAATAGAAGATCCTAGAAGTCCTCCAGAAGGCACTTTGAATATGTGTGGAATCTTTAAGGTTGTTTGAGGCTAATTGGACCCAATTCCTTAAATGAGAAATGAAATAAAAACTTAATGATAGCAAAATTTATAGTCTAATGACCTATATCAGATAGCAGGGGGGGTTGGCTAGAGTTACTGATGTGAGTGATACCAGACCAAAACTGAAGGGAACTCATGCAGTTTAATATTGTTGGAATAGGGGTTATGACTGGGGATCTCTAGTCATGACTTTGGGTCAGAGACCAAAATTTTAATTCCTTACTTAGCCTGGCAGTTGGCATAATGGCATAATCATAATCAGACAGGTGCACTTTCTTGGTTTTCTGCCCTTGGAGTCAGACTGTGGCCTCACTAAGTAAGCCTGGTGGACTTGGTTATGTATGCAGGCTAGATGGCAAATGGTAGCAAAGTCACCAGAGAGTAAGAGCATGACTGACAGAAGCTGGGATGATGTCAAAGCAGAGAGAGGAGAGAGTGCATGTGGTAATGTCCTCATCTCCTAACATGGAGGAGTAAGATATGATTATGTTAAAAGTTGGTGGAGGGGCATCTGGGTGGCTCAGTCGGTTAAGCATCCAGCTCTTGGTTTCGGCACAGGTTATGATCTCAGGGTCGTGGGATCCAGCCCCTCATTGGGCTCCATGCTCTCTCCCTCTGCCTCTCCCCACTTCAAATAAATAAGTAAATCTTAAAAAAAAAAAAAAAAAAAAAGTTGGTGGAATTCCAGAGTTGTTGCACCATCTTGCCTTCCCACCTGTGGTACGGGAGCATGCCAGTTGCTTCATATCTTCATCAACACTTGGCATGCTCAGTCTTTTGCATTTTTGATACTCTAATAGGGTCAGAGTAGGAACTCAGTGTGCTTTTGAATCATATTTCCTTAATGGCTAATGATGTTGAGCATCTACTAGCGTGTTTATTTGCCATCCTTATATGTTCTTAGGTAAGGTACTGAACTCATGTATTAATTCTAGTGACTTTTTGGTGGCATGCATAGATTTTTTTTAATATATATATAGGCAATCATGTTGTCTGTGAAGAAAGGCAGTTTGGCTTTAACCAAGAAAAAAAAGGGCAGAAACACAAATGAAGACTACTTACAATAAGAAGGTAATGAACAGAAGAATTAAAATGTTAGGAGGAAAATCCCTGTGATGAGTCAAGAATAAGAAATTTAAGCATGTTATCAGGTTACAGAGATGACCACCAGGAAACCAAAACAGAAAATTTGGAGAATGGTTGTCTTGGAAGAATAGAAGCAGCAATAGGGAAATCAAGATGGGGTCATTCTCCTGAAGTTTTCTGTTATCATTTGATACATTACCTTGCACATGCTTGTCTTTGATAAATCACGGGTATATTGGTGTTGGGCTCCCTGCTCAATGGGGAATCTGCTGCTTTCACTCCCTCTGCCCCTCCCCCCTCCTCATGTGCATGCAGGCTCATCTCTCTCAAATAAATAGATAAAATCTTAAAAAAAAATTTTTTTTTAAATAAATGAAGAAACTATGACGCAGGGATTTTAAACACAGTAGTCAAATATACACAGCCAGATTTCAGAGCCAGGTGGTCGAGCTCCAGAACCTCCTCTATTGGCCACCACACCATATTATATTTCATGGAGGACAATGGATATGATACCGTACGTGCATAGAATGCGTGATCCTTGGGACACCTGGGTGGCTCAGAGGTTGAGTGTCTCCTTGGGCTTGGGGAGTGATCCTGGGGTCCTGGGATCGAGTCCTGCATCGGGCTCCCTGCAATGCATGATCCTTGATCTTAAAATGACTTATTCTCTGAGGCTGTCTTCTAAAGCAGTTTCTAAGTTTAGTTCATTCATAATTCACCAGATATTTCTGTGCCTGCTAACACAGTTCTAGATATTAGGATTATTCCTTTTTAGTGAGCGAGGCCAGTGTATAATTTGTAATTTACATATGGTATATAATTTAATATACAAATTTAATAGGTATATTAGTGTATTTTATATACATGTAATATGAGATATTTGTATGTGTAAACTTAATACAAAGTGCTGTGGGGAAAAAAATAGAACAGGAGAAGGGGTGGAGTGATGGAAGCAGTAGTAAGGGCATGTTCTTCTCCAAGGGAGGGCAGGAAAGTTCTCTGTGAGGGAAATACATATGAGCAATGTCTTATCTGGGGGCTGCTATAACAAGTGGACCACTGGCTGGGTGGCCTAAACAGCAAACATTATCGCTTATAGTTGTGGAAGTCCAAGATGGGGTGCTGGCAGATGCAGTGTCTGCTGAGAAGGCCACTTTCTAGTTTGTAGGTGGCCATCTTCTCATTGTATCCTCACATGTTAGAGAGAGGAAGCAGCCCTCCACCTTTTTATAAGGGCACTAATCCCATTCACCAGAGCTCCACCCTCATGGCCTTATTACCTAAAGGTCCTAGCCTTTTTTATTTTTTTTAAAGATTTTATTTGTTTATTCATGAGACACCCAGAGAGAGAGGCAGAGACATAGGCAGAGGGAGAAGCAGGCTCCCTGCGGGGAGCCTCACCCGATGTGGGACTCAATCTCAGGACCTCCCGGGATCATGACCTGAACCAAAGGCAGACTCTCAGCCACTGAACCACCCAGTTGCCCCAAGGTCCTACCACCTAATACCATCACATTAGTTAGAATTTCAACCTTTAAATTTTGGGGGAAGGGCACAAACATTCAGTCCCTAGCAAACATCGTTCTACATGAAATGGATGGGCACACTATACAGACTTGGAGAAAAGCATTCCAGGCAGAAGGAATAGAAAATGCAAAGCCCCGACGTACTACATGGAAACCAGTATGGCCAGAGCTAAGGGACTGGAGGGGAGAATTTGGGGCCATGGCGAGTCTTATAAATCTGATAGTGACTTTGGGTTTTATTTTTGGTGTGATGGGAAGCCCTTAGAGGGTTGAGAAAAGGAAGAGGATATCAGTGAGAATGTTCTGCATTGTAGCTCATGAAGAGGCAATATCTTTCCAAACTGATGGTGTTTTGCTGGACAGTGCAAGTTTGAATGAATGAGTGAAACTGCTGGGAAGTCCAGTCCTCTGTGGACAAGGGAAAATTTTGGCCTGCACCACACTACCATGTGCCTTAAAAGTGACTTATTGGGGGGCATCTGGGTATCTCAGTTGGTTAAGTGTCTGACTCTTGATTTTGGCTCAGGTCATGATCTCAGAGTTGTGGAATCTAGCCCCATGTTGGGCTCCACGCTCCTCATGGAGTCCACTTGAGATTCTCTCTGCCAGTCTTCTTGCTTGAGTGTGTGTTTTCTCTCTCTCAAATTAATCTTTTTTAAAGAAGGTGATTTATTGGCTGGGACACTAGTTCAGTGTGGCTACATAGAGATGATAATTCATGGTACTGATACTGATTACTTCCTATGTTGAGTAAAGTACATGTGCTTAAACACCATTAAAAAATTGTGTTTCTTGGCTATAATTGCAAGGATATACTCAGGTGTGTGGGGTGCTTAAGGAGAAGTAAGAAATTTTGAAGGAAAGGTTTAACTTGAATTTAAAATATTTGCATAAATGGAAATACTGGATATCCAAATACATTTTTTTCAATGAAATGTGAAAAGAATTTAGCAGCCATTCTTTTTGCATCCTCACCAATACGTATTACCTCTTTTTTATTATGACCATCCCAGTGGGTGTGAGGGGTAATCTCATCGATCTGTGGTTTTAATTTGCATTTTCCTGCTTATCAGACTTCTTTATATATCTTTATAGATCTTCTTTAGTGAAGTGTCTATTCAGATCCTTTGCCTATTTTTAATTGGGTTGTCTTTTTATTATGAAGTTTTAATAGTTCTTTAGATATTCTAGATATGTCCTTTATCAGATATGTGATTTGCAAAAATATTCTCTCTTTATATTGCCTTTTTTACCTTTTCATGACGTCCTTTGAAGCCTTCAAGTTTTTAGTTGCAATTAGTCTAATTTGCTTTTTCTTTGGTTGCTTGTGTTTTTGGTGTCATACCTAAGAAATCTTTGTCAAATACAAGGTCACAAAGATTTATGTCTGTATTTTCTTCTAATTGTTCTATGGTTTTAGCTCTTAGATGTTGCTCTTTGGTCTGCTTTGAATTAATTTTTGTACACGGTATGGAGTAGGGGTCCAGCTTCATTCTTTCACATGTAGATATCCATTTGTCCCACTAATTTTCGTTGAAAAGACCATTCTTTCCCCCATTGAGTTGTCTTGGCACCTTTGTCCAAAATCGATGCACCATAAGTATAAGGGTTTATTTCTGGACTCTGTTCCATTGATCTGTATGTCACTTCTTAATGCAAGTACCAACTGTATTTACTGTAACTTTGTCATAAATTTTAAGTTGGAAAATGTGAGTCTCCCAACTATATTCTTTTCCAAGATTATTTTGGTTCTTCTGAGTCCCTTGAATTTCCGTATGAAATTTAAAAGCATGTTGTCCATTTCCGCAAAGGGGCCACCAGGGATTTTGACCGGGACTGCAATGAACCTGTAGATCAGTTTGGGAAGCATTGCCATATTAATGATAATGAGTATTCTAACCCATAAATAGAGAATATATTTCCTCTTCATTCTAATTTAATTTCCTTTAAAAACTGTTTACCTGTTAGCATTACAATACCTTCCAGATTTTATTTATTTATATGCATCTCATTTCAAAAAGAATTTGAGGTGGCTGACCAAATTGTATATGAAAATAGAGTCAAGGGGGAGGGGAAGCTGGTGATAGGAGAGGGAGGGGAGGGGAAGCTGGTACCTCAATGTACTGAATATTTGCTAGAATGGGATAATCAGTTTTGCCCCAAACTTTCCAGTAGCTCATCTTCAGCATTTAATGTGCTGAAAGTATAGAACAAAATGTAAAGAAATATAAACCGTAGGCATCAACTCTCACCTTTCTCCAAAGCTCAGCTATTACCAACTTCTATGCAAGTAAACCTTGGCTTTTCTTTGAAATCTCCAGAAATGAGTTCCTTCCTCTCAGAAGATGATAACATGCCCACCTGTCACAGAGAAGTGCCCAAGGTGTCCCTCCTGCATCTTGCATCCAGTAAGGTCTACAGAAGAGAGAGCTTTTGTGTCCAAGCTCAAGTGCAAATACCCTCTTGCTAAAAAGGAATTAGCCTTGGTTGAAGGAAAGACTTTAAACTTCCCTTCTCTAGTACTTCCCAGCATTTCAATGTTTCGTATTTTTGCTCCACAACAGGAAAGAGCCCACTGCACCTCTGGTCCTTATCACACACAGTTGGCACTCTCTGTGGTGATGATTTTATTCCAATTGAGATATTACCTTAGCGAAATACAAATCAAAACCACAATGAGATACCACCTCCCACCAGTGAGAATGGGGAAAATTAACAAGACAGGAAACCATAAATGTTGGAGAGGATGCGGAGAACAGGGAACCCTCTTGCACTGTTGGTGGGAATGTGAACTGGTGCAGCCACTCTGGAAAGCTGTGTGGAGGTTCCTCAAAGAGTTAAAAATAGACCTGCCCTATGACCCAGCAATTGCACTGCTGGGGATTTACCCCAAAGATACAGATGCAATGAAATGCCGGGACACCTGCACCCCAATGTTTCTAGCAGCAATGTCCACAATAGCCAAACTGTGGAAGGAGCCTCGGTGTCCATCGAAAGACAAATGGATAAAGAAGATGTGGGTTATGTATACAATGGAATATTACTCAGCCATTAGAAACGACGAATGCCCACCATTTGCTTCAACGTGGATGGAACTGGAGGGTATTATGCTGAGTGAAATGAGTCAATCGGAGAAGGACAAACATTATATGTTCTCATTCATTTGGGGAATATAAATAGTAGTGAAAGGGAATAGAAGGGAAGGGAGAAGAAATGGGTAGGAAATATCAGAAAGGGAGACAGAACATAAAGACTCCTAACTCTGGGAAACGAACTAGGGGTGGTGGAAGGGGAGGAGGGCGGGGGATGGGGGTGAATGGGTGACGGGCACTGAGAGGGGCACTTGACGGGATGAGCACTGGGTGTTATTCTGTATGTTGGCAAATTGAACACCAATAAAAAATAAATTTATTATTAAAAAAAGATATTACCTTAGCAACCAACTTACAGCACACTCAATTAACATACTTCCTATCTGTAATCAATATTCATTAATGCTGAATCATTTCTTTGCTTTGCCTTGCTCTATTTTTTATTTACTTATTTTTATTGAAGTATAGTTGGCATACAATATTGTATTAGTTTTAGGTGTATAACCTAGTGATTCGACATTTGGATACATTACAAAACGATCTCCATGATGAGTCTAGGTACCATCTGATACCATACGGAGTTGTGACAATATTATTGACTGTATTCCTTATGCTCTACTTTATATCCCCCTGACTTACTTGGTTTATAACTGGAAATTTATACCTCTTGATCCCCTTCATTTACTTTGCCTATTCACACCCCCTTCCTCTCTGACAACCATCAGTTCTATGTATTTATGCGTCTATTTTGGTTTGGATATTTTAGATTTCACATACAAATGAAATCGTATGGTGTTTGTCTTTGTCTGACTTCACTTGGCACAATGCCCTCAACGTTCACCCATGTTGTCACACATGGCGACATTGCATTCTTTTCTGTGGCTGAATAATATTCCAGTGTCTGTGTGTATCTTGGTTTCTTTATCCATTCATTCATTCCTTCATAGATGCTGAGGTTGCTTCCATATCTCGGGTATTGTAAATAATGCTACAGTGAACGTGGAGGTGCATACACTGTTTGAATTAGTATTTTTGTTTTCTTCAGATAAATGTTCAGAAGTGGAATTGCTGGATCATATAGTAGTTCTGTTTTTAATTTTTTGAGAAAACGCCATACCGTTTTCAGTAGTAATTGTGCCAATTTATATTCCTACCACCAGTGCTGGAGGGTTCCCTTTTCTCCACATCCTCACCAATCTGTGTTACTTCTTGCCTTTAAAAAAAAAAAAAAAAAAGATTTTACTTATTTATTCATGAGAGAGGCAGAGACATAGGCAAAGAAAAAGGCTAGCTCCCTGCAGGAAGCCCAATGCGGGACTCAGTCCCAGGACCCCAGGACCATAACCTGAACGGAGAGTAGACATTCAACCACTGAGCCACTCAGGTGCCCCTACTTCTTGCCTTTTAATACTGGCCATTTGGATGGGTGTGAGGGGATATAGCTCATGATTTGCCTTTCCATGATGATGAGTGATGTTGAGTGTCTTTCCATATACCTATTGGCTATGTCTGGAAAAATGTCCTTCAGATCTTCTGTCCATTTTTTAACTGGATTATTATTATTATTGCTGTTGGGTTGTGTAGTTCTTCATATATTTTTATTGTTAACCCCTTATTTGCTATATGATTTGCAATTACCTCTCCCATTTAATAGGCTTCCTTTTTATTTTGTTGATAGTTTCCAGTACTGTGGAGAAGCTTTTCAGCTTGAGGTGGCCCCACTTGTTTGTTTTTGCTTCTGTTGCTTTTGGTGTCAAATCCAAAAAATTATTGCCAAGGGGTACCTGGGTAGCTTAGTGCTTGAGCATCTGCTTTTGGCTCAGGGCGTGATCCTGGGGTCCTGGAATCGAGTTCCGCATCAGGCACTCTGCGAGGAGCCTGCTTCTCCCTCTGCCTGTGTCTCTGCCTCTTTCTCTCTGTCTCTCATGATTAAATAAATCTAAAAGAAAAATCATTGCCAAGATGTGTATCAAGGAGCTTACT
This sequence comes from Canis lupus baileyi, assembly GCF_048164855.1. NCBI lineage: Eukaryota > Metazoa > Chordata > Mammalia > Carnivora > Canidae > Canis > Canis lupus. The sequence continues at coordinate 89,615,411 of NC_132838.1, read as the reverse complement.
GCCTTTGTTTACTCCTGGGAGTTTTATGGTTTTAGGCCTTACATTCAAGTATTTAATCCATTTTGAGTTAATTTTTGTGTATAATCTAAGATAGAGCTCCAGTTTCATTCTTCTGCATATAGCGGTCCAGTTTTCCCAGCACCATTTATTGAGCATACTCTCCTTTCTTCCCTGTATATTCTTGGATCCTTTGTTGTAAATTCATTGACCATATATGCCTGTATGCCTGGGTTTATTTCTGGGCACTCTATGCTGCTCTTATACTTGGTTACATTTATTCCTAGTTGGGTTTTTTTTTTTTATATACAATTGTAAATGGGATTGTTTTCTTGATCTCTTTCTTATAGTTCATAATAAGTATACATAAATTGCATCTTGATTTTGTGTATTGACTTTGTATTTTGCAGTTTAATCCATTTGTTAGCTCTAATGGTTTTTTGATGGAGTCTTCAGAGTTTTCTTTATATCATCCTATGTTACCTGCAAAGAGCGACAGCTTTACTTCTTGATTTCCAGTTTGAATATCTTTTGTTTCTTTTTCCTTCCAACTTGCTGTAGTTAGAGCTTCCAATACTATGAAGAATAAAAGTGGTGGGAGTCTGTATCCTTGTCTTTGTTCCTGATCTTAGAGGAAAATCTTTCAGCTTTTCATTGTTGACTATGATGTTAGTTGGTGGGCTTGTCATATATGGCCTTTATGATATGGAGGTATATTCCCTCTAAACCCACTTTGAAAGTTTTTATCATAAATGGATGCTCAGTTTTGTCAAATGCTTTTTCTGATTTCCGCATCTATTAAGATGATTATATTTTTATCTTTCATTTTGTTTATGTGGTATATCACAGTGACTGATTTCTGGGTGTTGAACCATCCTTGTATCCCTGGAATGAATCCCACTTGATCATGGCATATAATCTTCTTAATGTATTGTTGAAATGGGTTTGCTAATATCTTTTGAAGATTTTTGCATCTGTGTTCATCAATAATATTGGCTTGTAGTTTAATTTTTTTAGGTTGTCCAGTTTGTCAGCATAAAATTGTTTTTCATAGTCTCTTTGGATATCTTGTATTTCTGTTATCAGTAGTAGCATCTATTTCATTTCTGATTTTTTAAATGTTTTTGAAGAGAAAGAGTAAATCCTTAATTTCTCTCAACTGGAACAAAGTAGATTTTGGCTTATTTCTGGGAGATATTAAAATCTCCAGCCTAATTTATCTTCCAAAACATAAAAGGAAGATAAAATCTTAACATATTCAATTGTTTATAAAAATTATGTTAGGGGGATCCCTGGGTGGCTCAGTGGTTTAGCGCCTGCCTTTGGCCCAGGGCGCGATCCTAGAGTCCCGGGATCAAGTCCCACATCAGGCTCCTGGCATGGAGCCTGCTTCTCCCTCCTCCTGTGTCTCTGTCTCTGTCTCTCTCTCTCTGTGTCTATCATAAATAAATAAAATCTTTAAAAAAATTATGTTAGAACCAATAAAATTAAGATTTTTAAGATACCCATGAAATAGGGAAAATATATCTACACACACACTCTCACACAGAGTTAGTGTCCATAATATATAAGGCACAGATAGACTTATGTTACAACTAGTCTTTATTTGGATAAATTGCTACAGGTTAAATATTACTGTTTTCACATGTGAGAGAGACCAATGTGTGCAAAAAGAACCAAACATGATAATAATGAAAGAACAACAACATGAGGTAAACTGAGATCTAAAAAAATAATTAAAATAGTAAGTTACAATCTTCTTGTGGCTGTGTAGAATTGGAAATAATTGCACATGATTGGTAGCATTCAGATTAGTACATATTTCCTGAAGGGGTGCCAAAATTATTTAACAAAAGCCATTAAAATGAATGTACCCTTTGATTCAGTAATTTCTTTTGGCAGGAGAAAAAAGTAGGAAAAACAAATCTTGTTAGAACAATATTACTTTTAATCATGAAAGACTACAAATAACTTCGTTATCTAACATTTGGGGAAAGGATTAGATGAACTAATAGCTCATAACAATACATTATTATTTACAGATAATATACTATGGCAAAGCCTATGGAAAATAGCTACAAAAAAGAATATAATACTGTAAAAGATGGTGTATAATCAGGTACACTGATAAGCATGAGAAAGCATAGAGCACTTTCATACAATTTGCTTTGATGATTTTGTTTACTGTTTTATTGTGTGTATTTGGTTGCATGTGAATACGATCTGAGGACTATGAGGATATAATTCATAGGGTGTCATAAGATGGAGAAAATAATATGTGGGGTCAATAGGATTTGGAGCACCTGGTACCAACAGCGAGGAACTAGAACTCCAGGGACCATCCCTTCTCTGCTTTCCATAAAGGGGAGTATAAGACAATTGATGAAATATCCTACAAGACTAGTTGGGACTAGTATCAGTTCCTAAAATGTAACCCATATCAGCAGATTAAATTTATCTATGAATTTAAAAATTTCTTAAAAGAAGGTTTCAGATCTATTATAATAAGCCATACCCAATTACATTTTAAAATTCTATACATAAACCTATTAATTCTTTTTTTTTTTTGAAGATTTTATTTATTTATTCATGAGAGAGACAGAGAGGGGCAGAGACATAGGCAGAGGGAGAAGCAGGCTCCCTGTGGGGAGCCCGATGCGGGACTCGATCTCAGGACCCCAGGATGATGCCCTGAGCTAAAGACAGATGCTCAAGCACTGAGCCACCCAGGCACCCCCAAATTTCTCAATTTTTAACCAATGTCGCACTCCTAAGTGCAGTGATACACAACTAAACTTGAGGAAAGTGGAGAATTTCAGGAAGCCCACAACGAGTCATTGGAATGGAATTTGACCTGGACTCTGTTGAGAAATAAAACTCTTGAGCCTGTCACATCAGGTGTATTGGAACTGACAATAAATTCCAAGGATTTTAGTGGGTGCTTAAAATGGGTCCTACCCATTTTATATATACAGTAAGTATAAATACAGATTGGCTAGAATGGAAACAAGAAAGGGATCGTGGATTTCCTAATTATCTGGAATTTACAGTGTTGCTCCAGTATATCTCCTTTGTTCATGGGAATTATTGCTAAGAGGCTTTGAAACCTGGCCACTCCCTTTACAGTCTTAGAGGCTACCCCTCCTTATTTATCCTTCAATCATTAACAGGTGAACAGGTATTACCTCTATGGCCATCACTGTTAAGGAAGGTTACCTTTAGCCCAAGTCTATGGACCCTTTTAAATATGTGTGATAGTTCAGTTTCAAGGGTCATGTGTTAAGTTTTAGCGCTGCTTTAGAATCTTTGAGGCTGTTCTAGACTACTTCTTGATGTCTGAAAGTTGCAGTGTTTCAGTTCAGCATCAGTTTATGAGTATCAGTTCCACCTGCAGGATTTCTGATACTTCTCATGCCTGGATGGAATGTGTCTGTTTTGCAGGGGGAAGTGAGGAGAGGCATACCTGACATTGCATTGTGGACAATGGACAGGGATCCAAGATGAGCCAACTCCTTTGTCTTCCCAGTGAAGAACAGTCTCTAAAATGAGGCTAATGTTGATATTTCAATGGGTTATGGAGAGGATGAGCTGAAATAAAGGAATATGGGTAATAGGAACTGGGTAAATACTACTTCGTTTCACTTTTCCTGTGCTTTTAGAACAGATCCACATATATATATATATATATGTATGGATCTCTGAAAGACAGAGAGAGGCAGAGACATAGGCAGAGGGAGAAGCAGGCTCCCCATGGGGATCCTGATGCAGGACTCGATCCTAGGACCCCAGGATCATGACCTGTGCCAAAAGCAGATGTTCAACCTCTGAGCCACCCAGGGGTCTCTCTAGCAGATCATAAGCTTTCTGTAAGGTGCTGAGGGCAAAGGGGTTAACATTTAGAGTGGGGTGGGGAGGGAATTGCAAAAGGAATGAGTGGGCTTTGCCCTCAAGGAATTACAATAGATTAGGGGAGCCAGGCACTTAATTAGGAGAAGATAATGCAGTTGGAAGAATGGTGGCAATAATGCTGAGCAGGGTGGGGGTTGAAGCCAGCCTGAGTCAGGGCCCCAAAGTCAGCCTTGGAGGTTGCAGGACTGCTGCTGGTTCTCTCCAGATCTGAAGATGGGCTGGTGCAAAGGGCTTACACATGCTGTGAAATTGCTCCCTGAGAGAACTACACTTCAAAAAGTGTCAACGTGTTAGAATTATGCTCTTTGCTTTTGAAAATGGCCTCTTCGCAGTATTTCAGGAAGTATTTTGTAATAACCAGATTGCAACCCTTTTTATAACGCAGATTTAAGGAGACTAGGAAAGGAGAGAGCTGTTTTCCAGCAACTTCCAGCTCATCCTCTGCTTCCAGGGCCCTTCTGCTTCCACCACAGCTTCTGTGAACCCGCCCAAGGGATAGTTGCTTCTAGAAGCTCTTGAAATCTTTCCCATGACACTGGAATAAATAGTGGAGGTGGAGGAGATAACGTTTTATTTATATTTCTCTTAGGACTTACCACTCCTCAGTGTGTATTTCAGTTATTTGCAGGAGTGTCTTATCTGCCCTGCTGGATTGTAAGTTCCTTGAAGGAAAAAGGGTCTCTTGTTCATTTTATAGTAAATAAAACTTTGTCCACAGCATTGCTCTTTACTCCAAAATCATGCTGATTGAATTAGGTGGATCACTTTTGTGTATGTGTTGGACAGTGCCGTTCACGGGTGTCTGCAGCTAATCATTTGGGTTTTGTCGTATTTGGGATTCAAAGGAGACTCATTCCCTACCGTTTCTAACTTAGGCTCTACTGGCATATTCCCTTCAGTCTGCTTGGGGATCAGCATCGCTATGTCTCATTTTTCATTCATATTCCTTCAGAAACTCAGAACGATGACCACCTCCATAGGAGGTACTGGTTTCAAGTCTGAGAGCTAAACCAGGCAATTGGGTCTGGTAGACAGAAGAGAGTGGGGGGTCTAAAGATAAGCATCAACACATCTAACAGAGGTAGGAAGGCTCTGAGAGAGTTCAGAGTTAAGTAGCAGTTGGCATGGATAGAGACGTCAAGAACACAGCGAAGTAGAGACATTTGCCTGCCCCTTTGGCCAAGCCCTTGGTCACTCTTGGTTGTGTGGAGCGGACTTTACAAGCAATTGCTGGCACAGGGGTGCAGGTATTCTTTACGCCCAGCGTCTGTTGATGCTGCTGGTGATGATGTTGAAGAAATTGGAGCCTTGCACCAGTTTTGATGCTTTGCACCTGCTGGGGAGGTCAGTGCCTTCTTCCTTGCAATAGAAAGGAAAGGTGTTTAATTTAGGTGTAGGCCACAAAGTGACTGTAAATACTCGTGTACTTGTGTAATTAAATTGGTGCCAGCCTATGTTTAGAAATCATCTAAGAAGCTGATCATCCAACCACAAAATTACCAGTGGGAAATGAGAAGCAGATGGCTGAAGAGAACTTTGCTACATGTTGTATGCACTTACACAGGATGGGACTGGGTGCTGGTTACTCTTCTGGCACGATGCCTTGCCCCTGCCCACTACCCTGGCATCACAATCTTTAAACTGTACACACTTGCCTATTTTCTTTTTCTCCATTTGTTCTGCCTGTGTCCATCAGCCCTTCTAACTGGTCAACGTGTGAAAAATGATGGCTAACCACAGTGCTTGCTAAAGAAATTTTTATAAAACGCTGTCTTCCTTGAGTCCTGTTGTCTATGCTGTATGCAAATGCAGTGTGATGTTTAGGCTTTGGGGGAAACAATTGAATAAAAACTTTCTCAGTTTGGAGGCCCTTAGACCAAGTATTTTTAATTTTCCTTCTGAGATCACCACTTATTAAAATACCTAGACTCTATAAGGGATCATTTAACTGGTAAGGAGGCTGTGGGATGTGCTGTGGTGATTAAGAGTGTGAATTTCGGTTCATATTCTGTCTCTGTCCCTTCCATGTGACCTCGGGAGAGCCGCTCAACTGCTTTATTCTTCAGTGTTCTCAGCTATAAGATGGGGGTAATTATGTGCCTACCTCATTGAGTTGTTGTAAGATGGGATGCTATGGGAAGCTTCTGTGGGAGGTACTCAAATATTTGCTGGTGTTTAATGGACAGTTAGAATCATCAGTGTACAAAGGTTATATAGAACAGTAGATGAGTTCATCCCATTAGAGTGGAGTTGGGGAGATAAGCTCATGAAACACAACCAGCAGGGCTAGGAATGCAAAATAAGATGGGGTTTCTGAGAGTTTGGAGGAGGGGAAAGATCACTCCTGTGTGTGAGGCACACAGGATTACTGCAGTTTAGAATAAACAAGAGAATGGGGAGATGTTCTAGATGGGAGGGAAGGACAACAGAAACAAAGTCTAAGAGCGACACCCAGCATTATCTTCTATGGCTTGGTTCAAATGCCCTGAGACAAAGGGATGGGAATGTCTGTGTAGTTGATGGAAGGCAAGTGAAGAAACATTGATAAACAAGGAAGAAGATACTTATCTACGAGCTGTAATCTGATGGAGAAACCATTCTACAGAGCATCTGGTGAGGTTAAAAGGGGAAGTGGGGAAGGCACATTAGTTCGATTGTTGTAGGAACCTTCTAACCAGATGGAGGCTAAGCCTGTACTTAGTTGACACAACCGCATACCTGGAAGAAGCAACAGGAGATGACTGTCTCAGCTTCTGGTGGGTGACTGAGTGGTCTAAAAATTAAGTCCAGGGCAGCCCGGGTGGCTCAGCGGTTTAGCCCTGCCTTCAGCCCAAGGTGTGATCCTGGAGACCCAGGATCGAGTCTCATGTCGGGCTCCCTGCGTGGAGCCTGCTTCTCCCTCTGCCTGTCTCTGCCTCTCTCTCTCTCTGTTTCTCATGAATAAATAAATAAATAAATAAAATCTTAAAAAAAATTAAGTCCAATACCTTTTGGCTCTTTTGGGTCACTTCACAGAATACAACCGAGGAAGTATTGGACTTATTGCTGACCACTCAGGAAGAATTACTATATCATAGGGAAGTTGCTGGAACCTTTGAAGAGAGTGTTGATGATCTGTTTGGAATTATTTTTAACAAACATTTTAGAACTTTCTTAGATTTAGAGAATTCTCAAGAATACAGTACAGAGTGGCAAACGCTCATTTTCCTTTATCATTATCTTTCATCCCTACTCCTGAACCAACATCTATACATTATTATTGACTGAAGTCCATACTTAATTCACATTTGCTGTGTTTCCCTACTACCCTTTTTTGTTCCAGGATCCCACCTGGGATACCACATTACATTTATTTGTCATGCCTCCCTAGGTTCCTAATAATGGTGTCAGTTTCTCAGGTTTTCTTTGTTATTGATGACCTTGACAGTTCTGAGAATTAGTGTCCGGTGTGTTATAGAGAGTCCCTCAGCTGGGGTTTGTTGGATGTTTTCTCGTGATTAGATTGGGATAATGTGTTTCAGGGAAATACTGTGCCATTCTTATCACACCGTATCAAGATTACATATGCTGTTAATATGACATCATTGCTGATGTTGATCTTGATGGGTGAAGTAATGTTTGTTGGATGTCTTCACTGTAGAGTTACCCTTTCTCTCCTCCCACTTTCCAGACTGTACTCTTTGGAAGGAAGTCACTGTGTGCAGCCCACACTTAAAAAGTGAGGAGTTATGGTCCTCTCCCTTGAAGGAAGAGTATCTGTAAGAATTATGTGGAAGTCTGGGGCACTTGGCTGGCTCAGTTGGTGGAGCATATGACTCTTGATCTCAGGGTTCAGACTTCAAGCCCCACATTAGGTGTAGAGATTATGTAAGATCTTAAAAAACCCACAGAATTATGTAGAATTCTTCTACATGGGAGATTTGTCTCTTCTTCCTCCATTTGTTTATTCAATCATTTATGTCACTGTGGACCCTTTTGTGTTATACTTGGAGTTATAATCCAATATTGCTTGACTTTCTTGCTCAGACTCATCTAGCTTTGGCATCTTTCATTGTTTCCTCTTTCCATTCACTCCTGTATCCCTTCATACCCCCTGTCCCTGTAGAGTTTTGTTTGCCTGTTTTTACACCTCCTTACTTCCTCCTGACACTACAAATGCTCCTGGCTCATCTGGTGTATTTCCTGTCTTGGATCTCTTGGAATTTATAAATAGGGGAAAAAACTCTGGTCATATGACATGCAACTAGAGCTTTAGGAGGGCAGAGCTTAAAACATTCAATGGAAATACATTGGATCTCATGGCTTTTAAGGGATATGTGACCCAAAAGGCCTGAGAGTTTCTGGAAAGCGGGACTCTGATTGCACAAATAGTATGAAACTTGATGGCAGAGATGGGAGACCACATCTGAAGGAACCAGTGTGGCTTTGGAGGACATTCAGTGATTGACTTGATTTTAAAAAGGCATGCGCAGAAGACTCCTTCCTGATTGAATGGACAGTTTCCATCAAGAGCATCACCAAAAGTTAGCTGCTGGTTTGTGAAAACAGCATAGCGGCAACACTTAATGGAACTGATACAGTTTACCTTTAAACCAGTTACGTCTTTTGACTTCTTTGAAACCGTCTCTCATCTTATTTGATTCATTTAACGAATATTTATGGAACACTCACTGTGTGAATTCACTTAGGCTCTGGAAATGCATCAGTAAGCCAACCCACAATGTCTGAGTTCTTAAGGAGTTTTCATTCTAGTTTGGGGAGATGGGTAGCAACTAGGTATTTTTTAGAATGACAGATGGTAATGCATGCTATAGAGAAAAATAAAGCAGTATGAGGGGATTGGGGAGTTTGGAGGTGAGGGGCTGGGATTGTTATTTAAGACAAAGTGATCAAAGGGCACGTGGGTGGCTCAGTCTGTTAAGCATCTGCCTTCTGCTCAGGATCCTGAGGTCCTGGGATGGAGTCCTACATCAGGCTCCTCACTCAGCAGGAAGCCTGCTTCTCCCTCTTCCTCTCCCCCACCCCCACTCGTGCTTGCTTTCTCTTTCTCTCTTGCTTTCTCAAATAAAATCTTAAGATTTAAATTTTTTTAAAATTAAAAAAATAAAAATCAGTCAAGGAGAGCCTGGTTCATAAGGTGGTGACATTTGAGCAGAGAATGGAAGCGAGGTAAAGAGGCTGCAAAATACAGATGACATCCCCCACACACTATACACTTATACACATAGACACCAGAAAGGTGTCTAAGTATGTAGCATATGTGGTATGTTATTTTTAGTAATACATGCATACTCACAAAAGGTTCAACCTGGAAGTTAATACAAAACTGAAATGTCACTTTGTGACAGATGTACCTTGAAGTGATAAAAGGCAATGCTGTGAGGTTGTAGGGAAATAGACATGCCTATGTACAGATAATGTAACTACGTATTTGGAGAGCAAATACATGACTGTGCCCTTTTTTCCAGGAGACCTACCCTGGTTATGGTACTTCAGGCAGAGGGGACATTGAGTGTAGAAAGTGTGAAGGAGGGTGCTTCCTATGTTCCAGGAATAGCAAGTTGGCCAGTGAGGCCAGAGTGGAGTCAGCAAGACAGAGCAGCAGATGGGAAGGCCAGAGAGATGGAGTGAGTAGGAGCAGGCGCATGCCTGGGTGAGGGGTACTGCATGCTTGTGGGGATGCCAGTCACATACAGTACATGTGAGTGCCTCTCCCCGGAGCCATGCACTGCTCTGGACCTGGGCTTTGTAAATCCTTTTTGAGACTTCAGCTTTTTCTTTGAGATGACAGGAAAAAGGGTTTTGTAGGGTTTTGAGCAGAGGAGTAAGGTAATCTGATTTCATATTTGAAAAGAACCCCTTGGGCTGCTCTGGGTGCGAGGAGCTTGAGGTCAGAAGCAGGGGGACCAGTTACAAGGTGTTTTAATCTATTGATATATTTTCATCTGTTTCTATGCATCTTGATCTATTTATATGTATATTTTGTAGAGTAGTAATTGTTGTTCATACTATTTTTCCATCTACACATGTTTGTATTCTCCTGTTGCTCTATAGTCCTCTGTTTTTATCATCTGTAGTGGTTTCCTAGTAGTGTATCAATTCCCTATTGCTGCTCTAAACATTTACTGTAAATTTAGTGGCTTAAAAGGACACAAATTTATTATCTTACATTTATGGAAGTCAGAATTCCTACAATTTAGATGTTGGCAGGGCTGTTTCCCTTCTGAAGGCTCTAGGAAAGAATGTTTGCTTATCTTTTCCAGCTTCTAGAGCTTCTATGTACTTTGACATAGGACTCATCCCCTGTCTTTAAAGCCAGTAGCATGGCAACCTCAAATCTCATCCCACAGTCTCTAACCTCTCCTTCTGTTGTGTGTCATTTCTCTAGCTGAGTCCTTCCTGCGCTTTCTCTTACATAGACCTTGAACACATTAGACCCACTTGGATAATCCAGGATAATCTCCTCATCTCAAAATCCTTAACCATGTCTATGAAGTTCCTTTTACCACGTAAAGCAGCATATTTGCAGGTTCTGGGTATTAGGACATGGACATCTTTGGGAGGGGGCATTATTTGGCCTACCACAGTTGGTGTTTTATGGTTCCTCTAATGATTCCCGTCATCGGATATTTAAATTGTATCCAGTTTGGAGCTATTATGATATTCCCCAAAGACATATTTATATACGTGAACCTTTTTATATTTTCAGGTTTATTTCAGAATGTGTCCCTTAAGATAAGCATTTAGCTGGAGATTTCCTGGTTTCCAAAGGGCAAAACAAATTATGTACTTGCCCATAACACAGTTACATTATCATAAGTCCATTGGGTATGTCCATTTCCTACAGATTCACCAGCCTGCTTTTTAAAGGTATGTTTTCATGGTTTGCTTCAAGATGACATTTCATGGTTGCATTCATTTCTTTACTGGCTAGGAACCTTTTTGGTGCATGGCATGTGCATGTTTGAGTGTGTACAGTGCGTGGTATGTTTTTTGTATTTTGAAAGTAGTGTTTTAGTTTGTTTTGCTTTTCAGCTGTTTCTGGAGCCAGAGGAATGGAGACAGAGACAGAGTATTGCATAAGAGCATAAGACTGACATTAATACGTGACATTTACAGAACTATTTTCCTTTCAGTTCTCCAGCAAAGAGTACAGTCATCTTCAAAAAGAAAAGAGATTGGGGCATCTAGGTGGCTCTGTGGTTGAGTGCCTGCCTTTGGACCAGGTTGTGAACCTGGGGTCCTGAGATCAAGTCCCACATTGGGCTCCCCACAGGGAGCCTGTTTCTTCCTCTGCCTCTGTCTCTCCATGTCTCATGAATAAATAAATAAAATCTTTTTTAAAAAATGAAAAAGGATTAAGAGGGATGTAGAAGACAAGGAAAGAACATGTATGTAACTTGAAGGAGTTCACATCTCTAGGACATTCTTGGCCCTATCTAAGGGTGTTGAAGGAATTAGCAGATACCACCTTTGAGGCACTGCCAGTGACCGTTGAATAAATCTTGGAGAGGGAGAGAGGTTCCAGAAGACCAGACACATACAAATGTTGTTCTGTTCAACCTTTGAAAGAGTTGAACTCCTGACACTTCAGTATATGCAATGTTCCCTTGCAAAAATTCCAAATTCCCATCATGTAAGTGATTTAAAACCCATAGAAGAGATTGCATCAATCCCTAGAAACCAGCATAAATTTCCTAATGTCTAGTCACCCATTCATCACATTGCCTTTTTAGATAAGCGTCCTAGATTGGTAGAGGAAGAGAGAGCTAGAGACCTAGAAGCATTCGACAAAGACCTCTCACATGTCTCCTTATGCACATAATAGCAGTTGGAGGATAGGAGAACAATCCAGGACATTCACAGCTGAGTCTTTTCATGTGCTATAGTGCAGTTCATGATTGAGTGACAGCTTGGAAAGAAGTTCCCAGTGGCAAGGCTTCAGAGTTTAGTCTGGTCTCCATATAAGACAGTCCCATAGGATTTGGATGGAAATCTTAAAAATCCTATATTTTATGTGGTTGATGACACCAAGTTCCACAGGCTAGCCAAACCTATAGAATAAATATTCACGTGATGAAGTAAATATTTGCCAGCTATGAAAATGAGCCCAAACCATACGTTTAACAGAAAAAATGAGAATGTTTAAAAACTAAGGTTGCTTTCCCCCAGTTAAAAATAAAAGCAATAATATTTATCTAGTGAGAATAGTTATTTCAGGTTTAATTCCTGTATGGTGGGAGAATGCCAGGTGCTACATATGGTCGACGTGAGAGCATGGAATAATGTAAAAATTGCTAAAATGAAAGGAAAAGATCTGGGTGATACCTCTGGCACTGCCATGAGCTAACTGGTTGTCATCCTAGGCAAGCAGTTGGCATCGCCGTTCTGGGTGTGAGTTTTCTTATCTGAAAGTTGGGGACAGAAAGTCATGGAGTTAATCACTGCCCCATTGCCCGCTCTCATGTTCTCATCAGGCACTTACAAGTTTGTCCTCCTGCTCCTCAGTTAGTTGGCCACATTTCTAGATGAAATAGAGCCTTCTAGATTTTTCTGGGTTAAACAGACCATTTCAGGCCCTTGGCGAATTTCTTTTAATCTGCAGGTTCTTTCAGAACTGCTCCCTTCAGGGTCCTCTTAGACCACTTATTTTCCCTTTAATCCAAGGTTAATTAAGCCGTGCACTTGAGCCCCTTGTGATCAGCCAACCAAGACCAACACCTGTTCTTGCTTAGGGTTCCAGCCCACCCCTTCGGATTTCAGAATGAGATGGAGCCTCTTTATGACCAGTCCAGAAAGTTCTCCCTGGTTTTACCAAAGGGGGCCTTGCTGTCAGCCCCTGCATCCTCCATCATGCTACCCTGGACCATCCTGGTCAACATTGGCTCTTGATCACTGACTCTTCCTCAGCTCTATCCCAGGCACCGCCATTTTAATCTAGTTGTATCCATAGTGAACACTTAATTTTGAACTTTAAACTTCACATTTTATTTTCCCTATTTATATCTTCATGTTATCCATTCAAAAAGGGCTGAGCATATTTCATGTGCCTTAACTTACCCTTGCCTTGTCAAATTTTTCCCTATTGTTAGTCATCAGACAGGATCTAGTATTTGTGTTTTTGCTTTTATGGAATATAATGTACAACTTCATACAACCTAGTGTTCTGCTTCTTGGATCTTATTTACTATTTTTTTAAGATTTTATTTATTTATTTAAGAGAGAATGAGAGAGCAAGCATGAGCAGATGGGAGAGGAAGAGAGAGAGGGAGAAGCTGGTTCCCGTGCTGAGCAGGGAACCCAAGGCAGGACTCGATCTCAGGACCCCAGGATGGTGACCTGAACTGAAGAGAGACACTCAACCATCTGAGCCACCCAGGCACCCCTCATCTTATTTACTTAGATTAAATTCTCAGAGTTGAGGTCCGTGATGGAAGGCTGCGTGGATATGGTTCTTTGTTTCATCTTGGGCAACTTTTGACTGAAAAAGCCAAGGAGAGAGGCCACTTTAGCACATTACCTTCTTCCCTGAAACCCTTAAAATGTCGTGGAATTCCGCACTTACTTACATGTAAACCTGTACTTTTCAGCCGCCTCCTACGGCTTCCCTCAATCCCAAAATCGTTTTGGTGGGAGGACTGTTGTACCATCTGAGGATCTCTCTGGTTGCTGTACTTGTCAGCCAGCTCTTGCCTAAATTTCTCCTTTGGGCTTCATCTGCCTTGAGTTCTTCCTGGGGTCAGCAGTTTTGCATTTTCGCAGCTCATCTCAGACACTCCCAGCCCTGCCCTGCCTATGCATGCTCCGGGCTTTGCAGCTAACTTCAGGTTCTAAGTCTCAGCTAATTACTGCTGAGCCCGGGTGGCAGGGCGACCGATGCATTGTCCAGGCTCCTGCTCGCTCTCTGTCCACCTGCTCTAAGTATATCTTGGTTTCGTGTATTATGCTCCATGTTAGCCCAGGGGCGGGAAATGAGCTCCCTGCTTGTGGCTGTGATCCAGGGGAGTCTCTGTGCTTATCTGAAAAAAACGTCTTTAACTTGCCACCTGTGGCCAGTCCCTCCCTGCTCCTGTGTCCTTGGAGGCCGCCTCCTCACCCCTTGCCTAGAAAGCTCTTCAAGCCCAGCCAGCCTGAGATAAGCAGAGTGAAACAGGAAGCCACTCCTGTGTGGCCGGAGGCTGCTCCGTGCACCTGTATGCATCAAATGTCTGAATTTCCTTCCTTAAGAAGTGAGAGATTTTGGAACTGATCCTTTTGTCAGATTGAGATGATGGCTTTTTTCCCCCCTAACAAGTTCCATGTTTACAAATAGGGGAATACTTAAAGCCTTTATGGTATTTGTGCTTCTAAGGACGGTTGGCAGTCTGTCTACTTTGTATACATGTTTTGGGGCTGGGTAAATGTTAAATAGCTCTCATCTAGCGTGATGCCATGGAATGGAAGTTAAATGGCTGTTAATGTGTGGAGATAGCAACAGTAGAAGACAGAATAGCCCATTTCTTCTCTTTAGCCACAGAGATGCCTAGCTTACGGTTGGAGATCCCTTCTTTTTTTTTAAGATTTTATTTATTCATAAGAGACACAGAGAGAGGGAGAAGCAGGCTCCCTCTGGGGAGCCCGATGCGGGACTCAATCTCAGGACCCTGGGATCGCAACCCAAGCCAAAGGCAGACATTTAACCACTGAGCCACCCAGGCAAGTTTCACCCTGACAATCTCTGGAGTTGGGCTTCTGCGTAATGCAGGTGTAAAACTTTGTAACCTGGACGCAGGTTCAGTAGCTGTGACAAAGTCACTGGAGCTCCTTTAGCAACGGACTTTTTTGCATGTCATAAAACTATGATATAATGACAGGCAAATATTTATTTAGTAAGAAGTGTAAGTGTGCGCAGTAAGACTTGCTCTTTCCTTATGGAGTATTTCCTTGTGAAGTTCATTTGTCCTGACTCTAGGGCACTGTGATATCACAGGAGTGGCACAGGCCATAAATGTTGCCAGGTCTGAGTTCAAGCCATGGTTTGGCTAAGTTGTCTACTAGTTGTAAGCCTTTAGGTTCGGAAGTCATCCGAGGGTCCAGAGGTGTTTTACCTACGTAATTGGGAGGAACTAGGAAAAATATGAAATTAGGCCATTTCTAAAGACAGTATCTTTACAATATCTAATCAGTATTCCTAAATTCCATTTCACCTCTCATTATTACAATTACTTGCCCATTTCACCAGACTTAAAAAGAAAAAATATATAGCCTGTATTTCCATCACATAGACAAAATCTTTATTCATATGTTAAAGTATTTCCTTCCAGTCTTTATCCTAAACAGACATATGTAAGAGGGGCACCTGGGTGGCTCAGTCGATTGAGTGTCTGATTTTGCCTCAGGTCATGATCTCAGGGTCCTGGGATAGAGCCCCATGTTGGGCTCCTTGCTCAGCAAGCAGTCTGCTTCTCCCTCTCCCTCTCTGCACACCGTCCCCCACCATCTTGTGCTCTGTCTCTCTTTCCCTCAAATAAATAAATATAAACTTCTTTAAAAAGCCAGATACAGGGATCCCTGGGTGGCGCAGCGGTTTGGCGCCTGCCTTTGGCCCAGGGCGTGATCCTGGAGACCCGGGATCGAATCCCATGTCGGGCTCCCAGTGCATGGAGCCTGCTTCTCCCTCTGCCTATGTCTCTGCCTCTCTCTCTCTCTCTCTCTGTGTGTGACTATCATAAATAAATAAAAATTTTTTAAAAAGCCAGATATATATGTAAGAATGGGTAAAACATCGTGTGTCCATGCACATCACAGAGATGTGGGATCATACCATATGTACATTTGCGTAAAGTGATTTTTGTTCCTTTTACTGTCATACCACAAATATTATCTCATGTTGTCTAAGCAGTGCTGTGAGCTTTTATGTACAACTAGATTGCCTGGGTCATTCTGCAGTTTCTCTTGAATTTTCTATATTGGAGACCGCATTATAGGCACTCTCCAAGCTAAACACCCTGGGTTTGTGAACATCCTGTGTGAGTACAAATAGCCAGCCTTTGCCATTCCAAAGAATTAAGCGTGAGGAAGACGCCAGGGCACCTTGTGCCTTCTTGCTGTCCACTGCAAAGGGATGCAGGTGGACATAGCCAGGGGTCCGAGTGGTGGTGACAGTGCTTGTGATCCAGCAGTGTCTCACATGACTTTCACAGATAATTTTGTTTGTGCACAGCCAGGTTCAGCAGGGCTGATGCTGGGCAAAGGGTTGATAGAGGGAAACTGGATAATCAAGCCTCGCCTTTTTCTGCCCTGTACCACCTGGCCTCTTGCTGCCTCTGACCCCTCCTCCCATCCCCCATGTATCTCCCCGTCCTCCGTGGGCCTGTGGCATTTTGCTCATGCTGCAGATAAAGCTCTTATCGTGTAGTAACTGGAAGTGTTATGTGGCAGTTGCTGGGTGTGAGGAAGGGCAGGGTAGGTTATAAGAAGTCAGAAATGTATGTCTCCCCATTTCCTACATTAGTGAATTTCAAAGCTGGAAGATCATCTAGTTCAGGTTAAAAGGACTTGTGAAGATGAATGGTGACTATTTTAAAATCACTTTCTGTTTTTTTGTTTGCATGTAGTGTTTCAGCGATGTTACGGGTTATATGGTTTTGGCTGGCTTGTGTACACCGGGCAGTGTCATAGTAGGAAATAGTCCATTGAGTGGGAACTTTCACAGATGCCCTAAGAGGCTCCTTCCAGTTCTAAAATTCTGTGATTTGTAGCATTGTTTCTATGGGAAGAGGCATTCCAAGTTCCAAAGAGTTGAGCCCGTGGATCTCTACTCCTTTTGAGTTGTTGAACCACCCGTATATGAACTCATCCTTATATATGCAGGTAGGTGTATGTCACTTGTTTTATGTGTAGACAACAGTAAGAAAAGTACTGTTGAGTGAAACTGCCACCCTTATGTGGCAGGTCCTTTGCTCAGAGCCTCCACATGTTCCCTGGTCCTCCTCACAATGATTGTTTGAGATAGGTATCATCCCCTCCATTTTACAGATGAAGAAGCCCAGCAGAGCCAACACATGACTGCAGACCCGTCCAGCTCCAAATCTTGTGACCTCTCTTCTTTGGTGCCTGATGCCTCCCAACCCTGTGCTAGCTAACCTGCCTTCTCTCTGCTTCACCCCCAAAGGTCCTTCCACAAGAGAGGTGAAAGTTCTTTTATTTTTTTTTTTTATTTTTTAAAGATTGTATTTATTCATGAGAGACACAGAGAGGGAAGGAGAGAGAGAGAGAGAGAGAGAGAGAGAGAGGCAGAGACACAGGCAGAGGGAGAAGCAGGCCCCATGCAGGGAGCCCGATGTGGGACCTGATCCCGGGACTCAAGGATCACGCCCTGGGCTGAAGGTAGCGCTAAACCACTGAGCCACCCGGGCTGCCCTGAAAGTTCTTTTAAACATATCTATGTTACTTGCTTTGAGAGACTTGAAACATTGATTGTTGTACGTGGAATCATGTGGCACAATGGAGCTTTTCAATCTTTCTGAGCGGGGAGTGAGTAGGCCATTGACATGGTCTCAGACTATCAAAGAATATCCTGAGGAAAAAAACCTTTATATAAAATGACACCGAAGTATTCAGTTAGAAGATTTTAAAAAACCTACTATTAATCATCTGTAGGGAATAGAATGGTGTAGTCAACAATGATGAATAGCAGGCCTCTCTTTTAAAAATAAACAATATACTACAGTATTCACATGAGTCTAGCTTAAAACATGGGCCAGGATATCCATTCATTTGTTCATTTACTTACTAGCCATGGGACTTTTGAACCCTCCTATACCAGATTCCATGCCAGGCTGCAGGGAGCACAGAAGTAGATGAGATAGTCCCTTGCCTTTGGGGAACTTAAAACCTTAATAGACAGAGGCCCAGAAACATCTTTTAGAACGATCTAGGCTTTAAATGTGTGCTCATAAGAGTAAGTCTTAGATGTGAAGAAAAATCTGTTTTCTCCTGGTAGAGATGTTGGTGAGCATTATTTCCAATAACGTAAAGACTCAGCCAGTATGCGTTGATTGGCAAAAACCCACAGAAATATAACACTGCAACAGTTGTTGACTTTTGCACATTGGCTCTACCACAATGCCAGTTGACCGAGGAGGAGTTCTGTCTTGGGTTTGACTGCTCTGCACTCTAAGATGTGCTTTTCATGATATGGCAAAAGGGGCATGAATGCAGGGACTTAGGCCTCATCTTGTGCTTGGTGTCCTGGGGTTCCCTGCTGGGTGTGAGTTGAGGCTCTGGGCTTCTCAGCTGGATCCCCATGGAAGGAATCCTATTAGGATGACACCTGAGGACAACACTCATGAGACTTGAAATTGGAAACTCTGTTGGGGCCTGGTTCATGAGGATCAGAGCTGAGCGTGGTGGTGGATCCTGGTGGGGATCCCTTCCTGAACCACCACGTTTGTGTTTCTAGAAGAGGAGGGGAGGGTACAGGAGATGAGAATGTTTGGTGTGGGCAGGAGGTCAGTAGTCTCAGTTACTACAGATGCTGAAGGCTCTGCTTGGCTCGATGAGGAATGGAGGTGAACCTGGGAACCGTGGTGGTGTCAGTGTTCCAGCCCAGGCATGATGGACCTCATTTTTACTGTATTTTCCATGAAATGTGCTACCATGAGGAAGTTTTATGTGTCATCTGCTTCAGACAAATAGACTTTCTAGGATGCTATCAGAACACAACCTGAGCTCATCACCTACTCTCCCATGAAGAGTTATTTGGCCAGAAGGCATTTTCCTTGTTTCTGGATGAAAACCTATCATGTTACTCTTCTGATTGCTCTTATATTACAAAGAGTCTCATTTTAATTTGCCAAATACTTAAAATGTCTAGTACCATGTAATATTTGAAGTTCCCAACTTCATTTACATTTATAACTGCCCCCCCCCCCCCCAGGCTCTTACAGGGAGGAGGGTCTATGGCTGGACATCCTCTCTCTTGCTTGCTCAGTAGCTGTTGCTTCTGGGTTAAGGAGGGGTGGGAAGGACAGGATGGAGCCTAGGAACATTTTTATTGGCAGGCAGGATCAAAGTAGAGCTGTTTTTGTGTTGTGGGTTTTTAGAATTGGATCTTGCTCTTAGGGAGCCCTTTCATGGGTTCTTCAGAGAGATCTGCTCACCCTGTCTCTGGGGCCCTCTTACCTGCAGTCACCTTGGTTTGGCTACTGTACACTCTTTCTCTAGTCTTGTTGCTACTCCTTTCTTAGTCTCTGGAAAGCTCACTGGTCCATTTGTTCTCCTGTCTGCTGGGTTCCACTGCTGTCCACTTGGCCCTTGGTTGGCAGAGCCAGATAGAGCCCCATATATATGCTCTTGGCATGATCCATGTCTGGGCCATGGCAACCTTTGTCTCCACAAACTTGGGGGAATTGCAGGTAATCCCAGTGTAGGTGTTGCATACTCTGGCTTGTCCCTCAGCATTCAGCCAGCCACCTCCAGCTTTAGATTTCTCAGGCAGACACCAGCAAGGTGGTGTCTCCCATATCATAGGAATCTCCAGCTCTCCATCTAGTTCCCCCTGAAACTCCTCACTGGGCTGGAGAGGGGAAGGCAGGGACTCCCACCTCTTCCCTAATCCTCCCTTCTAGGGCCAGACTGCAGATGACTTGGTTTAATCATCCCTCCTTTTAGCCACCAGAAGCCTCATACATTTGCATTCTCACTGTGAGTGAGGTCAAGATCAGTGCACTTGGTTTTGAGCTATGTTCTTGAGGAACTGTATCTAGGCCTGGCACTTCATCTTGGAATCAGATATCTAATCTTATCTTAGTGGCTTAGTTGACAACGTCCATATTAACATCCTAGAATACTTTTTTGGGAAGCAATGCTTATCCTCTGGGAGGTTCACAAGCTACACGGCATAAAAAAGGCTTCCAGGCCTCCTGCCCGCTTTGCTCTCACCTCTTCCTCACCTGACCTTCCTGCTGCAGGGCCTGTGCTCACACCATCTCTCCCTGCTGGAAGCTCGCTGCCAGCTCCTTGTGGCTTCTTTGCCATGTTGGCTCCCCCTGAGCCTTCGGGATTCTTAAATGTTGCTGCCCTTTCTTACCTCTTCCCCATCAAAGTAGATTACCCCTTAAGTCTCTGCCACTGCATCCTCTCCTCTTTATTTCCTTCATAGCACATATTAAAGAAGATATCTTTTCAAAATACAAATCAGACAAACTATTAAGTATCTTTCTGTCCCATTCAGTTGTAAGCCCCATGGCGGAAAAGTCCATGTCTGCTATATTCAGCAATGCATACCTTATTCATACCCTCCCAGTGTTTGTTGAATAAATGAATAAAGGCATGAATTAAAAAGTCAGCTTTGGGGACACCTGGGTGGCTCAGTGGTTGAGCATCTGCCTTTAGCTCAGGGCATGATCCCAGGGTCCTGGGATCAAGTCCCACATCAGGCTCCCTGGAGGGAACCTGCTTCTCCCTCTGTCAGCGTCTCTGCCTCTTTCTGTGTCTCTCATGAATAAATGAACCCTAAAAAAAATCAGCTTTGTTTAAGCTCTGATTTCCCAAACATGTCTCTTCTTTCATGTTAACTCTCAGCGTCTGGGGGCATGGTTGCATGGGACGCTCAGCACAGTTTAGGCAGTGTGGATAGGAGCCTTCACTTCCACTGTATACTTTTCTGGTCATCATTACCCATCCCCTTCACTTTCATTCATCCTCACCATCTTCCAGCATGATCTTTGTTTTTGAGATCAGCACAGTGGGACCATCACCCCATTTTACAGATAAGCATGCAAGGGGAAGTAGTTAGGTGTGGGCTCCCTGAAGGAGTTAATGGCAAGCATGGCCCAGAGCTCAGTGCTGCCAGGGCAAGCTTGTCCTCTTCGGTCTCCCCTGCTGTCCCTGTTGTCACAGCTGTTCTCTGGCCTCAGAGCAGGACTCTGGCCTGATGCGCCGCTTCCGAATTGTGTAGAGGCCACAGCAGCTCCGCCTTGGTTTGTAATGAAAAGCCCAGAACCCATCTTGCATGGTGCAGAGCAAGAGCATTTTTCTTGCAGATGCAGCAGCTAAGCAAGCAGTCCATTGCAGTCCTTGGCCTACACAGCTGGAATTTCAGCCCCAATGAGAAGATCTTCCTTCCCAGGGGAGAAGTAGAGGCTGGGTTTTGAAGGAAGGTGTTGAGCTTGAACTAGGCTCAGCAGTTGCCTTAGCTCTCCTTTTTGCCCCCGTTACTTGACAGAGTGTCCTTACCCCAGCCCCAAGTCCCAGGAACCTAACATTCTTCCTTTGACAAGTGTTATTTACTCCCTGCAAGACCCATCGGGGCAGTCCAGCCTCCCCGACATACACAGAGACTTGCTTCAGGAGGGGAGAACCTTATCTCTTGTGTGCACATTCTTCTGGTGTGTCCTATCTAGTTATTATCAAATCGAAACTGCAGCTGTTGACAGTTGGTTATGTAATTACCATGTGTTGATTATACAGTAATAGACCACTACTCTCATTGGTTATCGATTATTGCTGTGTCTTCACAGTACACCGTGCAATGGAGCACTTTATGCTGGCTTCCTGATGGTTATCACTTTATATTAAGAGTGATGCCTCACATTTGAAACGTGCTCCAGAGTTAACTGAGCACTTTGGTTTTATTAGCTCATTGGGCTCTTTTATAGGAAAATGCAACTGGCTCCTTATTTTAGGAGAGTGGGAGATGAAGTTTTTTTTTTTTTTAATATTTGTTTTTATTTATTCATGAGAGACACAGAGAGAGAGGCAGAGACATAGGCAGAGGGAGAAGCAGACTCTGTGCAGGGAGGCCGATGTGGAACTCGATTCCGGGACTCCAGGATCAGGCCTGGGCCGAAGGCAGACGCTAAACTGCTGAGCCACCCAGGGATCCCTGACATTTTCACTCAGGGTATCACTTGACTGTAAATGTTGGCCTGATGGTAACTTCTTTTTTTTTTTTAACAGCAAGTATTTCGTAGTTGAATAACAAAAATTATAAAGGGAATTTGGCATGCTTAGATTCCAGTTCTTGAAGCCTCCTTTGTCAAAGTCCAACAAGTAGAGGAGTAGAACCAGGGTTGAATGAAATAAATCCTAAAATGAAATAAAATAAAAAATTCTTGAAATTAAAAAAATAATAAATAAAAATAAATCCTGGTTTCTCGGCCAGATAACTACTACTCTAGGGTGCAAACCAGAATATGATTTAATATTATTACATTGTCAAACAGTGGGTTGTCCACTCTGGAGTTTGCTTAGCATGGAGGCCTCCATTTATTTATTCTTATTTTTATTGAAGTGAAATTCACATGACTTCAGATTCACCGTTTCAAAGTGAAAAAAGAGAGGCAACCACCACCATCTAGTTCGGAAGCATTTCCATCTCCCCAAAATGAAACCACCTGTCACTAAATACTCACTCCCTGGTACCTACTCCCCGTAGCCCTAGGCAACTAATCTGCTTTTTGTTTCTATGGATTTAACTGCTCTGGATATTTCATAGAAATGGAATCACACAATATGTGTCCTTCGGTGTCAGGCTTCTTTTGCTTAGCTTATGTTGTCAAGGCTTATCCATGTGGTAGCAGGTGTCAGTACTTCCTTTCTTTTTATGGCTGCATACTCAGTATTTTTAATGTCAGAAATTCCTGGGGTTTTGAAAAGTCTGGCCCTGACCCCACCCATAGACCTACCATATCCTTCTCTTCCTTGGCAATACCTTCCTTTCTCAGTACGCTTGGAACTTTGGTCCATAATGTACAAATCCGAAAAATTTGTGTGCAGTTAAAGCTGTAATCTGTTGCATATTACTTCTATATTATGTTACATAGGCCATTTTATTCAAGGGCTATAAGTAATTCTTCAGATAATAAGATACCTCCTTGGGGACAAGAAATGTTCATGAGATTATGTCAAGAAAATAAATGGATGCAAATATTCACAAGACTCTCACAGCATGGAAATTTGTGCTTTCCAGAAACTTCTGGCACTGCTTAAAACACATGCGGATTTTTAGTTTCCTCACATTGGTCCCAACTCAGAGGTTGGGACCTGCTGGTTTAAGACCTGTTCTTCAGCTTTTGTAGGTGACGTGATACAAAGAGAATGGGCTTCTAGGTGAACACAGCTGGGTTCAGATCCTGCCTCCACCACTTGTTAGCCATTTGTCCTTGGGCACATGACTTGAAATTCCCTCTTGGGTACATGGAAGTGATGTTATCTGCTTGTGGTGAGCTGAAAAATCGCTCTCCAAAAATATCCATGTCCTAATCCTTGGAACCTGTGTTACCTTATTTGAATAAAAGAGTCTTTGCAGAGGTGACTCATTGAAGGATTTTGAGACAAGCAGATTCTCCTGGGCTATCCATATGGGCCCTACATAGCATCACAATGTTCCTAATATGAGAGGCAGGGGAGATTACACATAGAGACACAGCACAGATGGTACATAGACACAAAGAGGAAAAGGTCATGTGAAGATGGAAGTAGAGAGTGAAATGATGCGGCCACCAGCCAAGGAGTGTCAGTGCTGGAAGTAACCAGAAACTGAAAGAAGCAAGGGATGGATTCTCCTATAGAGCTCTACCCCTCGGAGGGAGTATGGCCCAGCTGACACTTTGATTTCAGCACAGTATTACTGGTTTTGGATTTCTGGAGTCCAGAGGTATGAAGGAATACATTTGTGTAGTTTGACCCCACCAAATGTGCTGTGATGTGTTGCAGTATTCTCAGGAAACGAATGTACTTCTTGGGGATCCCTGGGTGGCTCAGCGGTTTGGTGCCTGCCTTCGCCCAGGGCATGATCCTGGAGAGCTGGGATCGAGTCCCATGTCGGGCTCCCTGCATGGAGCCTGATTCCCCCTCTGCCTATGTCTCTGCCTGTCTCTCTCTGTCTCTCTTTGTCTCTCAAAAATAAATAAATAAAATCTTTAAAAAATGTACTTCTTTTATCAGCTTACTTATAGCTATATTTAACTGGCATGTTGTACTTAGGTATCCTTCCTTCTGTCCTTGGGTCAAAGATGGTGTTTCTCAAACTTTGCATACAGCAATTAGAAGTTATAGCTCTAGAGCTACATCTCAGCCTCATCATGGTTGACATCCTGGGCCAGATACTTCTTTGTTGTGGAGGCTGTCCTTTGTACTGTAGGATGTTTTGAAGCATGCCTACCCAACTAGATGCCAGTAGCACCTTCCCTCCAGTTGTGATAACAAAAAATAAAAGTCTCTAGACGTTGCCAGATACCACCTAGGGAACAAAATAACGCTCTGCTGAGAACCACTAACCTAGGTTTGATCCCAGCAATATCACTGCAAGGCTCTGTGTTCCCAAGTACATTGAACAACCTCTGAGCCTCAGTCTCATTATCTCTGAAATAATAATAGTCCCTACATCACAGGGTGGTTGCGAAGATATTCACACCATATAATATACACAAAGACCTCAAAATAGTGCCTCGTACCTAGGAAAGTGTTGAATACATGAAAACCATCATTAACCCATGTTCTACTGTACTAATTTATCACATCCTTTTTAGTAGTTCCATTATAGAAATAATGGGGTTTTAAAACCTTTTCCATATCCTACCTTGTATGATGAAACTCAGTATTTGAAATTAAACACCCTTCTTTCGTTACCTGCCCTTTCCGCCCCACTGCTTCCCAACACTGTGCCTAAAAATTGAGGAATCATGGCTCGGCTTGCATGCTTGGACTGCCTGTCAGCCGTGCTAACTCACTGAACTCTTCATATAATCCCCTCGATGAGCTGTAATAACAAGAAAACCCCCTTCCATCTGTCAGTGATCGTTCTATTATTCTGTAATTACAGCTTTCTCCTCAGTGACGTAGCTGCAGAATTCACTTATAGATGTGTCAATGTCTCTATTCACATGTGTGAAATATTTAGCAGCGTTTAGCAGTTTTTGGTGAAATGTTAGAAAGCGTTCTGAATAGATACCATCATCTACTTTTGTAAGGAAGAGGAATGTGCTCCAACTGTGGTTTGAGCCATTGTGTGTCTAAGCACTGCAGGCATGGCAGTGAATAAAACAAAGATTCCCTGTTCTCAATGAGCTTGCATTCTAGCCCAGAATAATAATAATATGCATGATGAGTAAGTAAATGGTATAGCGTATTGGAGAGTGGTAAGAACTTAGGCAAAGAAGTAGCCTAGGGTGGGGGGGGTTGGGAGCGCTGGATTGGCACTGGGGACAAGATGCAATCTTGAATAGGGTGGGAACACTTTTTAATATTTTCATAGGGATGGATGAAAATGCCTTTGTGGATTGAAACCATTGTTTGCTAATGCATCTCTGCTTATGATGTACGATTTGAATACCTGAGTCTCTCGAGAGCCCTAAACCTCTGCTCCTTCTCCATGGTATTGTCTGGGAGTGTCTCAGAGGGTTAAGCCCTGTGGCTTTGGTTTATCCCAACTGCCGTGGGAATTCTTCATGGGAATGGTTCAGGGATAATTACTGTCAGTGCAGTCTTGGGGAAAGAGTGTGCCTAGCACCTCAGAGCACTGTTACTTACGTCAAATAGATTATCTTTTTAATTCTGGCTCTCTACGTATATAGTGGATGACTTCGAGCAAGTCACTTAATGTCTCCAAGCCCCACCCTCCTTATGACCTTTGTAGAGATTAAATGAAATAACGCATCAAAGCACTTAGATTTGTGTCTGGAGTATAGTAAATCCTCAGAAATACTGGTAGTCCAATTTTCCGATTGCAGTGTAGAAAATTTCTAATGTAGTATATACGTATTCATGGTAATTGTAATTGTCTGCTTTAGATATGTGCAAACATTGCTTTAATAAATCCTGTTTGCAAAAGGTGAATCTACGTAGAGAGCCTGTGAGCTGGACATACTGAATACTCTGTGCAAACTTTCATAAAGGGAGATTGAATTGAGTAGAGGCAGTATATAATTCAGGTAATAAAAGTCCAGCTATTAAAAATGTGATGAATTAGTTACCATGGATGGTTCCTTTGATTGACTTTTGTGGGTAATAGTATGGCTATTCACCTCACTGGTAGATGCTTGGAGAGGCATTTATTAGATGATGGAGTAGAACTAGTTGCCCAGTGATGCTGAATAACTTCGGTGGTCCTCAGGGACTCAAAGGTTTGGGAAATAATAAGGACCAGGAATAGAACATACCTGGGATGCACTGCTGCACTGCCAAAAAAAAAAAAAAAAAAAACCCTAGAGGTCATGGAGGTGGTGACCACCACACTGTGAAGGTACTAAGTGCCACTGAATTATTCGCTTTAAAATGATTGGTTTTATGTTATGTAAATTTCACCTTAATCAGTTTTTTAAAAAATGAATTTCTGGGGGACGCCTGGGTGGTTCAGTCAGTTGAGCATCTAACTCTTGATTCCACTCAGGTTGTGATCTCAAGGTTATGGGATCAAGCCCTGAATGGGTCTCTGTGCTCAGTGCAGAGTCTGCTTGAGATTGCCTCTCTCTCTCCCTCTGCTCCCTCCCCACTCATGTGCTCTCTCTCTCTCAATAGCTAAATAAATAAAATATTTTAAAAATTAATAAAAATGCATTTCTGACCGTGCAAGAACTGAAGCCCAGATCCCCCATCTCCTTGTCTACTCTTGAAAACAGTTGCAAAAGAATAGGGCCTAGGTGGCACCCAGGTGGCTCAGTTAGTTAAGCATCCCATTTTTGGTTTCAGCTCCAGTCATGATCTCAGGGTTGTGGGATCAAGCCCCACGTCTGGCTCTGAGCTCAGCTGGGAGTCTGCCTGAGGATTCTCTTCCACTATCCCTCTCTTGTGCGCTCTCTCTCTCTCAAAAAAAATGAAATCTTTAAATAATAAAAAAATAGGGCAGTTCATATGGACTAACTTCTCTTTAGCTTTATAAATGTATTAAAAGTTTAATGTTTCAGATATGCAATGTGTGGTGCCTGTTTGCTTGTTTATAAAATTCAGTCCTGCTGTACTGGTTATATAGCTAGAAGCCAAAGCTGCATCCCCACAGTATCCATCATAGTATCTCACCCGTAGTAGCTGCTCAATAAATGGGGATTGAATTGAATGTATGATTTTTTTTTTCTGTGTTGCTGCAACTTGAGAATGTAACGTGTTAGTGGAAGTGGAGTTGAGCTGTGCCATCATAGTGATCTTGAAGTTCAGCTTGCTCTAAGTTGAGTAACCTGGACCCAGGGAGGTTGGGTCACTCATATAGTTAGTGGCCAGACCAGGGTATTGTGTTTTTCTTCCCTAGTCTTATTGAGATCCAGTTGACATACAGCAGCTTGTACAAGTTTAAGGTGTGCAGTGTAATTATTTAACTTATGTATATCGTGAAATGATTACAGCAATAAGTTTGGTTAATATTCATCATCTCATACAGATACAGACAAAAGAAAAAAATTGGCTTTTCCAAAAAGAAATGGTCTTTTTCTTGTAATACTTAGTAAATATTTAGTATTTACTTAGTAAATACTCTCTTAACAACTTTCAAATATACCATTTGGCAGTGTTAGCTATAGTCATCACGTGTTGCATTACCTCCCCAGTATTTATCTTGTATCAAGAAGTGTGTGTACCATTGGACCACCTGCATCCAGTTCTCCTTCCCCCACATCCCACCTCTGGTAAACACAGATCAGATCTCTTTTTCTGTGATTTTGGTTTTTCTCTTTCTAGATTCCACATATAAATGAGATCATACAGTATTTGACTTATTGCACTTAGTATAATGCCTCAAGGTCCACCTGTATTATCTTAAATGGCAGAATTTCTTCTTTTTATGGCAGAATGGAACTCTGTGTGTGTGTGTGTGTGTGTGTGTGTGTGTGTATGTACTGCATCTTTGTCCACTGATTCGTTGATGGACACTTAGATTGTTTCCACACTTGGCTGTTGTAAATAATGTTGCTGTGAACATGGGGTGCAGATGCCTCTTGGACATACTGTTTTCATTTCCTTCAGGTATATTCCCAGAGGTTGAATTACTAAATCTTACTGCAATTATTTTTAATATTTTGAAGAACTTCCATACTGTTTTCCAAAGTTGCAGCACCGATTTGCAATCCCTCTGCTCCTGGGTGTAGTGTCTCAACTTCATATTTATGAAAACATCTGTAGGTAATTCATTCTATCATTGCCATTGGGATATGATTTGGTTTCCTTTTTTTCTCCTCTCTCTCTCTCAAGATTCTGGCAACCTGATGTTTGTAGAAAATCCTCTTTCTAGGACCATAAAACCCATGTTCCCTTCCTCTTTTTTTGCTACTGTTTCACCATGTGTTTCAGCTGGCTCTCGGAGTTTCTGCTAGCTCACCTATCAATTGGGAGGAGTAGTACTTTGTGTAGGGGCCAGAGATTGGACTAGGTGTCCTTCTGAGGCTCTTTTTGATTCCCCCTGCTTACTCAGTGATCAACTGGTGAGTTGGTTCTGAGCTGGTTTAAAGGTGAGGGGGTATTGCAGGTTCTGGGTATAAATCCGAACTACTCCTCCTACTGTTTTTATGACCATGGTTGAGAAAGGATACAGAAGGAATGAATATGGCCATGGAAAGAGTGGGAAAGGGTCAGATCTGGAGTTTGGACAAGGATTCTGATTCTACTATCCTTTAGGTTCTCAGTATAACAAAGTATGATTGGTTGACACTAGAAGGTTTGAAAGGGGCATTGTAAGAAGCAGGATCTTGAGCAAGGGACCATAAAAATGAGGATACCAATGGTGTCCAAAGTAAACAAGGTAGGTTTTTTGGTTTTGTTTTATTTTGTTGTAGTGAAAACAAAGGAAAAAAAAAAACAATTTTTAAAAAACAGAAACTACCCAAGGAGAGCAGGCAGCAGGAGAAAATATAGGCAGTAAAGATTCAATAAAAATAAAATCCAGCGTCTGAGCATAATGGTTAATGTAATGCCATAATGAAACTTCCAATCTGCTGGTTCCTCTTATCTCTTCATTAAGTCTTCTCCCAGGAAAATCGGCCATAAATCTGCTTTGCCTAAAAACTATAAACTTATTAGTAGAAAAGGAATACATCACTTATGTAGAAAATTTAGAAAATGTACATAAGGTAAAAATCAGTCTCACAATTCAGAATAACTAATTTTAATAATTTTGGTATATATCCTTCAGTCTTCTCATTTGCGTTCACTTGCACATCTTCTTAAAGAGTCATAAGGAACAAACTGCTTTAGAATCTACTTCTTAAAAACAAGATGGGTGGCACCAGGCTGGCTTAGTTGATGGAGTATGGGACTTGATCTTGGGATTGTGAGTTCAATCCACACGTTGGGTTTAGAGTTTACTTAAAAATATTTATATATATGTTACATATATAATATATGTTATATGTTATATAAATATCTAAAAATTTATAAAGATCTCTAAAATAGAAATATTTATGTAAATATAAAATATTTATAAATATATAAAATAGAAGTTAAAATATTTTTTTTTAAAAACTTGAGATGGCATGTATATACTTCTGTCACTAACTAGTTTTCTGTAACATTTTTAATAAACCTAGCATATGTACAGATTACTAGTTTTAGAAACGTATTTTAATCATTAACTCTTATAAGTACTATAAATATGCTTTAAACATCTCCGGTCATTTCTGTGGGATAAATTCCTGGAAATGCAATTACTGGATCAGCGGGGGCTCATGAAATGATAGTGTTTTTTAATGTACATGGCCAAATTTTTCTCTGGGAAACTAATATTTACCTAGATTTAGACCAGCAGTGGGATTGGCTAGTTCCCTGCTTATTTGAAAACATTTGACATTTTCACTTTATAAAATTATTGGCACATTGGTATCAGAAACAATGTATCATGTATTCATGTGCATATATTTGATTTTAGGTATGTTTGAATATTTTTGGCCATTTGTGTGATTTTTTCCCCCCAAATTGTCTTATGTCACTTGCCTGTTTTTGAAAGCAGAATTTTTAATTCTCTAGAACTCTTTATCGGTTAAGATTGTAAACTCCCTTTCTGCCATATGTTGCAAATAATTTGCCTTTTGGTTTGGTCTTTAGTAGCTTTACTTGACTCAAAGATTTACATTTTATGCTGTCAATTTGATTAACATTTTTCTGTGGGAGTTTGGCTTCTGTCATGCTTAGACAGGTCTTTTCCACCCCATTATTATATAAATATTACTGTAATTTTCTTCTAGTACTTTGGTGGTTTCGTTTTTCGCACTTAAATTTTACTGCATCTGAAATTTATTTCTGGGTCAGGTGAGAGATGGGGACCAAACTTTATCCTTTGCAAAATGAGTAGCCAGTTGACCAACCTGATTTTAATAATTCATCTTGTTTGTGTTTGTTTGAAATGTATTAATTATGTGCTGAATTCTAGACTAACCTTAAACACTTTACTGCTAAAAACAGAACAAGTTTTAGTTCCTGTAGCTTTAGAACACATTCTGGCAATATATCTAGTAGTGCAATTTCTAGTTTCTCATCCTCTTTGCTCCCAATTTACTGAGTATTCTTGACAGTCTTCTAAAGGAAATTTAGAGTAATCTTACCAGAAAGAAAACTTCCAATGAAGTAGTAATTGTAACTGAATTACATTTTTAAAAAGATTTTATTTATCCTTGAGAGCCAGAGAGAGCCAGAGACACAGGCAGAGGGAGAAGCAGGCTCCCTATGGGGAGCCAGATGCAAAACTAGATCCCAGGACCCTGGGATTACGACCCAAACTGAAGGCAGATGCTCAACTACTGAGCCACTCAGGCACCTCTGGATTACATCTCTGAATTAATTTGGGGAAATTGTGATCTTCCATAATTCTTCATTTGTTTCCCACAGTAAAGTTACATGGGTTTCTTTAGCTGGTTCTCTATACTTCTTTTTAAATGTCTTCCTGTTTGTTTGGTATCTTTTTTTCCTTTATAAATGTGAATTTTGCTCCCATTATATTTCTAGCTGGTTATTTCTACAAATTAAGGAAACTATTGATTTTTTTATGTTTTGGCTGTGATTTTTTTCTTCTGGTGATACTACTGGATTTAAGTGGGTTGATTATCTTATTTCCAAATAATGTTAATTGTATGTTCTAGTTTCCATTATTTATAATTTTGTACTACTTTGGCTGATACTTGTAGAAAAATATTTAGATAACAGAGGCGATAGGAGGCATGCTTGTCTAGTTTCTGACTTGAAAGGGAGTATCACTAGTGTTTTGCCATCACACATGATTTGTGGTTTTCCTCCTACATACAGTACCTTGGCAATTCTGGGCTCTTTATTCTCCAAATAAGGTACAGTTAATAAGTTATTGGTGTGTGGCCTTCTCAATGTATAACAGTTAAACTCTGGAAATGGTAACTATATTTCCCTGGAGTTCTGTGACTAAATGGCGACATATCAGTCTTATATGTAAATACCTTTTATTTTAGATTCTAAGTGATTTGTACTTGTACTCTATGCACTTCTGAACTGTTAAAAATCTGTAAGACATAATTTGGAGTATCTTCTACTCAAATTAGAAGGGCAGGTCAAGGGCTCCTGGGTAGCTCAGTGGTTAAGCATCTGCCTTTGGCTCAGGGTGTGATCCCGGGGTCCTGGAATCGAATCCCACATCAGGCTCCCTACAGGGAGCCTGCTTCTCCCTCTGCCTGTGTCTCTGCCTCCCTGTGTGTCTTATGAATAAATAAATGAAATTAAAAAAAAAAAGGCAGGTCAAAAATTCATGTAACATAAAGCCTTCATTTTTTTATGCAGGATTATTAAGACCTTATAAGCACAGTGTCATTCAACAGATGAGTTTCACTCCTACTTCAAAGAAACAAATTAAAAAAAAACACAAATGTTAGTTTTATGGTGTCTTTAGAGACTGCTTTTCTAAAGATACTATTTTTGGTTTTCATATGGATCTTATTTTTTGGATTTGTAGTGGGATTTTTGAAAGCACTTTTGGGAGTATACATCTGTTTAATGATGTCACCAGCAGTTTGCAAAATGTACTATATGCTGATGTCAAAGGAGCATGCTAATTCAAAATATATTCAAGTACCTTAGTAATATGGACCCCTTTTATTTTTAAACACACAAAAACACAAAAAAGGAAAAGTGGCCTGTATAAGTAATTCAAGTTTCTCCCTGAAAAATGTGAAAAATATTGAAAAGCGTAAGGAATTTAATCCTACTAAGAGAGATAAGCATTGTTGGCATTTACAATAGTTTTTCCTTCGTCTGTGTAATTGCTATCATACTGTAAATACAGGTCCTTTCATCTAGAGGTTGTAATCACATGTGTTTTTCCTTGCTTGTTTTTCCATGTAGAGCATTTAATCAAGAAAACAAGGGGCACCTGGGTGGCTCAGTGGTTGCGCAACTGCCTTCCTCTCAGGGTGTGATCCCTGGATCCCGAGTTCGAGTCCCACATCGGGCTCCCCACAGGGAGCCTGCTTCTCCCTCTGCCTCTGTCTCTGCCTTTCTCTGTGTCTCTCATGAATAAATAAATAAATAAAATTTTAAAATAAATGAGTAAACAAACAGGATGGTTGGGCTGTGGGAATCTGGAGGGAGTAATGATCCGTGCAGCCTTACAGATGGCCAGCGTCCTGAGGAGTCATCCCAGGGCATGACCTCTGCACAGTCCACCACCATCCTGAGACAATGACTGAGCCAGGTGTCCTCAGAGAGCCTGAGAAGCAAAGCTGAGATTATCCTGCATGACCTCTGGGAGGCTTAGGGTCACCTGAACAAAATACTCCTTTTTTTCTGAGCCACGGTGTAGATTTTGCTTGGACACCTTTGATCAGGCATCTGACACACATGGCGATATTACCAGTGTAGACTCTCCCCTGTTGTGCAGAAAGAATAGCTTGGAGACAGAGGTGTCTGAATCTTAAGGCCAGATTGCAGGGATTTTTTTTTAAGGGACTTTGGCCACGTGATATTGTACATAAATATTTTTTAAGAACCCTGTTTGACAGATCAGCATATCTCCCGCTGTGGTATAATATTAGTTCTAAAAACTTATAGCTGATCCATTACCAAAGCCAAAAAAAGGGGGTGGTGGGAGAGCCTGAATTAGAAATTTAATGCGAAGAATTTGTGAATTGCTGGTATTCTCATTTTGTCAGCGTGACACATTTGTGTAAGAAATAGATTTCTAAAAATGTATAATGGCTGCTCTGCAGTCTACGTATTTGTTCTTACTTTATGGTGGTTTCACAAGGTCATCTGTAAATTAAGAGCCAACCAACAAACAAGGGAAGTTTTAAGAAAGTAATTTTATAACATTGTTTTTTTCCAGTCATCTTAGTATTCCAATAATTAAAAATAAAATTAGAAAAAATTTTCTTTTATCTTGGATATTTTTATAAAGTTTGGAGATTCTGATGATGTATACATAGAGACTTCTGCCACACGTTCCCTCTATAATTTCTTTATGTCAAGGGATATATTTTTTGCCTGTGTTTCCATTTTCTAGAATTTCAGGTTGAAATACACAAGTCTCAATCTATTCCTTTAGAACAGCACCGTCTGCTAGAAATACAGTGAGAGGCACTTACGTCATTTTAAATTTTATAGTAGTCACATTTTACCTACTCTATCAAAAATATTTCAACAGTCCCATGAAAATTTAATGATACATTTTATATTTTTTCTTCAGGCTAAATCTTCTAAATCTATGTGTATTTTACACTTATTCAGACACTGGATTTTCATCAGAAATACTGGGTCTTGATTTAGATTTCATAAGCTTTCAGTTGAAAAAGTAGACTCACATTCCCAGATGTTCCAAACATATGTAGAAGTTTCCCTGTGTCAGAAACAAGCAGAGTTTTAATACCTTTTTAAGTTAAAATTAAATACAATTAAAAATTCACCTCCATTATATATATATTTCAAGAGCCATTTTAGTTTTATGCGTAGCATTTAATCCTAGTTATTAGTAGCATAGGGAATTGGAAGAGAACTGGCTTGAGAAAGAGAAGACTCCTGTTGGCTCTGTGATTAGCTGTGTGACCTGGAATATAGTACTGTTGGCCTCGAAATCTTCATTTATAAATTAGTTGTAGGGAATGGACCATATGTTCTTCACAGAGTTCCCTTTGATGCTCATTAAATATTATGAATCTTGGATGTAGAAAGCCTCAAAATGCCACACCAGTTTGAAGGTGTTTCAGACCATTTCTGTAAAATAAATAGCTGTTAAGTGTTATGTTTCATGATACATAGCTTAGGTATGAGGATAGAGAAGGGAATAGCCACATCAGATATGGTATCCACAGGAGCTCTTGGCTCTCCTTTGGGGGAATAAATGTTCACATGCTGTAGAAATTATAGAACTAATATATCTCTTTTTCATGAAATTGCCTATATTTATTTCCTATTGCTGCTTAACAAATTCCCACAGATTTAGTGGTTTAAAACAATACAAATTTATCTTTATAGTTCCGAGAGCCAGAAGCCTAAAATTGGGCTCAGGAGGCTAACATGGAAGTGTCAGCAGGGCTACTTTTTTTTTCTGGAGGCTCTGGGGGAGAATCTGTCATTTTGCCTCTTTGAGATTCAAGAGGCCAGCAGCATTCCTTGGCTGATGGCCTCTTTCCATCTTCAAAGCCAGCAATAGCTAGCAGAGTCTTTCTCCCATCCTGTCATTCAGACATGAGCTTTCCTGCCTCCCTTTTGCATTTGCAGGACCCCTCCGATTACATTGGGCCCACCAGATAATGCAAGATAATCCTACTTTAAGGTCAACTGATTAGCAACCTTAATTTCACCTGCATCCTTAATCCCCTCATCCTGTGACACCCGTATGGTCACAACATAGTCACAGATTCTGGGGATTAGGACGTGACCATTTTGGAGGGACCATTTTTCTGCCTACCACGTTGCCAATCCCTGACATTTCATAGTTTTTGCTAGTACTTTTAGAGCTAGTCATTTTTGTTTCTCTGCTCCCTTTTCCTTGTCTGAGATAGGGAGCAGTCAGATAACAGAAGGCAGGAATCAACTGGAAGAATTCAGGCTAAGCAGTGACCTCAAATGACTAAAATATTTCTCTTCAGTGAAGCCTACCTCAATCTCCACCTGTTTGTAAAAGCTAATTAGGTGTTGAAGTTTCTCTTATTTGGGACCATGTTCCCAGCCATGGAATGAGAGAGGCTGTGTCCTTCTCAAGAGAATAGGGATGCATTACCTAAGTTTATTTTCTCCTCTTTACCTTTCAACAGAAGAGCCATAAATGTTTGCCAGAGTTCAGCATGCAGATTTTCTCTCTGCTGAGCAGGTGGTCAAAAGTTGTGCGATGATGTTCTCCTAAATACAGAATCATAATGTCCCTGTGAACGTGCTCATTAAGAGAGAAAAATATTGGACTGTATTAATTTGCATTTCAGTCCATTCTTTTGGGTAGATCTTTATATCTGCCTCTCACTATAATTATTTGCATCTCTGGTGAAAATGTTACATTCATTTCCAGATGAATTATGCTATTATCAAAGGCTCCGAAGGAAATCTTCTGAATTCACCATTAGCATTTAGAAAAAATGGATGAGAAGCTGATATAGAGAAGGTAAGGTAGAGATTTTTGAGTGTCCTAGTACTGAGTAACAAAAGTAGCACTTATCTTTAGGTCGACAGTGTTATTTAGATTTTGCCCTCTGAAATGTTGGTTTGGAGGGTAATAACCTGTTGGGAGATCTCAGTGGTTAAGCTCCATTTCATATGTATTATAACCTCTGTCTGGGCCACTCACTCAGAAATGCTTATGAGTGCATCCTCTGTGCCTTATTTTTTGGAAGGCAGTGGAATTACTGTCCTTGGAGCTGCCATACTGTACAGTTGCAAGATTCCCCATTTGTGTCACTCTGTAGTCTCCGTGAATGGCACCCCCTGGAGTTGTGCAGTGAAAGACTTGGAGGCCTTCTGAAATGACCTTGACATTGCCCATGAAGGACATTGTCAGTGAGGGAGTCCATAGCCTAGTGAGGAACAGATTTACATTGAGACTCTCAATTTTCAACATTACATGTATGGGGGCATCTACATGGTAGTATCTGACTTTTTCTGGAAAAGTTAGGGTATTTGGAAAGGTTTTGCAGAGGAGGTCCTACCTCAACTGAGTCTTGAAGAATGACTAGGAGGTGGTCAGATAAGAAAAAGCTGGACAGTTTCTGGGCCACATCAGTGGTGTGCAGAAGCATATGGCATTTGCAAGACCTGCAAATATTTCAGTATGACTAAAGTGTGAGATTCATGTAGGAACATGATGAGGCAAAGCATTTAGCCTTTCTGTGCCTTTAGTTAGTTCCTCATTTAGTAAAACGAAGAATATAATGTTAGCCACCTTTGGGGGTTTTGTGCATGTTAAATGAAATACACCGTAAGTGAAATGCTTATTAGGAAGGGGCTTCCATAGAAAAAAAAGCACTTAACAGATGTCAACTGTTGATGAAGGTGATGACAATCATGTCACATGAGGTTAAAAAAAGTAGGCAAGGTCTGCAGGGCTAAGCAATTTCAATATCATAGTGCTGGCATGGGGAAATTATTAAAGGTTTTTTTTTTTTTTAAAGTAAACATGATTCACAGCTTTGTAGATTCATAAACTCAGTGTTGTCATTCTATAAGGCTAATTAGACCCTGGTGAATTGATTCATACCACCCAAAATCATCAGATATGATGAAAAAGGCCACCTTATCAATTTACTGGCAGAATGGATGGAAAACACTTGGCATGCTGTGATGAGTATGTCAGTGAAGTGCTATATTTTCTTCCCATGAATTGGTAAACTTGCTTGAGCTCCTGGGTTAACATCACACTTACATGGTCTGTAAGTGAGGATGAGAGTCAGAACAAATGGAGATGAATGACTGAAAAGGCTGGTTTCAGCAGATGATGCCAACCCATTGGATCCGTCTTGGTCACAAACTATATGTCTGTTGTACAGATAAGGGTTCTCAGAGCATTTGGTTCAGGGCACCATCTTCTCTGGAGATGCTGGAGACACTTATCTTTTCTATCCTTTGGTACATATCCCCTTTTGTGGACACACTCATCCCCTTGCTTTTTTTTTTTTTTTTGTCTTTACCTTTGCTTCAGTCTACTTGTAGAAGATGTCATAGTTTTCCAGTTCTCTTGATTCTCTTTAAGGTTGGCTGCTCTTTGATGAGATTTGGGGGTGTACTTAATCTCAACAATAGACAGTCTTCATAATGGTCATTTTCTCATTTCATGCAGGAATTAGGTGGTGGGTTATTTCTGGGAATATGTATTCATTTGAGCCCATCGTCCACGGAAGCTGAATTTACAGTGCTACTAATGATGTGTAGAATGGCTTTCCATTTCTTAGTGTCCTCATAGTCCCCTAATTCATTGTTCTGGTCATCTCTTCCCCTAAATTGTGAAATCCATGATGTTTGGGAACCTCTGGTATAATGAATGAATAGGTAGGATAACACTTGTGTCTTAAAGTTGTAGTATTTGTATCAGAATAAACATACTCTTATCACAGTACTGTTGCAGGACTTTAGAAATATTTTAAGATATTTTACTGAATGCTTTAGGAATATAAAAATAGGGACACTTGGGTGGCTCTGCGGTTGAGTGTCTACCTTAGGCTCGGGTCGTGATCCCGGGATTCAGTATTGAGTCCCTGCGAGGAGCCTGCTTCTCCCTCTGCTTGTCTCTGCCTGTCTCTCTCTCTCTTTCTCTATATCTCTCATGAATAAATAAATAAATCTTTTAAAAAGAATATAAAAACATTTCTTTTACTGGATTTTCATCCTGTCTTTTAAGCTATAGTGTTACTCTATACATTCCACCAGGCCTTGATCGCAAGGTCAGGCTGATTAAGTAATACTTTATCCAAACAGAAAGTAATAATGTTAAGACAGAATTATTCTAGTGACACTTGATGAAGTAAACCTTTTCTTGCCCTCACCTCTATTATGTGATCTCTTAATCATAAATATCAGTGTATCCAAAAAAATTGATCTTATGTTTCAAACTGTAATTATGCTGGTTTCTTTAATAGTTATTAGAAACATGGAAGCATTTTACACATTTGTGTGCATTTTTAAACAAAACCGGGTTTAAAAAAAAAAAAGTGGAGAAAGCCCATGTAAATTCACTGCCTTATGGAATATGTATTCTGAATATCATTTTTAAACACTGAAACAAAAATGCTTTGATGGAATGCTACAGTCACTGCTCATTATCTTGAATTCACTTGCAGGTCATTTGTTCTTAACTGTTAAAAAAAAAAGTAAATGTTCTTGCTCCAAAGGAAATCAGTCACAATTGTTCATAATGGGTGCTTCTTTAAAACTGAAAACTCTGGAAAAAAATAAAAATGGAAACTCTGAGAAAGACTGTACTCATAATTTTTAATGTTTCAGACATTACAGATGTTGACATTTTGATGAAACAAGAACTTGCCTCCAGTATTATTTTAGTGGCCTGTTCTGTGGAGCTGTTAGAGATAAAAATGTATTATAATGAAATGTTTATTAAAATGCTTATACTGTGCTGAAAATTTGGGTGTGGGCTTGTGCTACAATGACTTCTATGCTCTAGCAAAAATGTTCAGGTACATATTTATGTTAATACAGCATAGAGAAAATGGTGGTTCTCCCTTATTTGGAATAAACTAAAAGTAAAATTCCAGCAACAGTATCAGAGCTGTTAAAATGCAAGGCATGTTTTTCTTCTTACTGTTTTAATTCTCCACTAAAGCAGGACCTATGATTTTAAGAAATCAATATAATTTACTGTGGCTGTTTCGTTTATAGATAGATATCAGATAATATAAAGTGATTTCTTAAGTTACTGTAAAGGACCAAAGAGCACATGAAAGAAAATGTCCAATCGGTTAGTAATTTTTTTAAATGCCAAAAGAAAGTGCTACATTTTGTTCCCTAAGCCTGAGTTTGAGAAGAGTGATAATACCAAGGTTAGAGTGGATGGGGGGAGAATAAGCACTCAGATTCTGTTGGGAATGTCAATTGATGTACATTTTCTTTAGGGCAATGTGTTCATCAGCCTTGAAGTATTTATCTTCCTATATTGCATTTCTACCTCTGGGAATTTAGTGTAAGGAAATAATTGAACAATAGTGGAAAAAAATAAAGCACTGCTATTCTTTGTAGCATTGTTTGTAAAAGCAAAAATTACAAACGTTACCAGTTTCCATCAGTAGAAAATGAAATTATGGTTCTTTTATCCATGGGATGCCTTAGAGCTGTATGGAATGATGCTGTGCAGGAAAAGATGGCATATGTAGTAAATTACAATCTAGTGGATGTAATTTGGTCTCATTTATGGTTAAAGAAAAAGCATGTTTGTTAGACTTTGTGGATGCATCTGACAAAATAAACAGAAGCTATCGCTGGACAATAGATTGCAGGAAACCTTTATTCTTGGCTCAGTTTTATTCTTTGCTTATTTTTTATGTAAGTAGAAACTTTTTTACAAGAAAAAGTTTTTTAAAATATATCTTTGACTAGCAGTTCAACATGTATAATTGGATGAGTATACAAAGATGTTAAATCAACACAGTATTGTTAACAGTTGAAAAAAAATTAACCTATCTACCTATCCCCTATTGTCAGGAATTTAAGGAAGTCAGGGTATAAGGATGCTTCATAGCCATTGAAATTGAAGATGTAAATCTGTATTTATTGATATAGAAGAGATGTATACATCATATAAAAAATAAAAAGGCTAATAAACATTGTAGGTAGGTAGGAGGGTAGGAATGTAGACAGATAAAAGTCTGGAGTATTTTACATGATAATTTCACTAGTAATTATTTCTGGATGATGGGATCATGGGTAACTTTCAACTTTTCCTGTGTGTCTTTATTTTTTCAATTTTGTTACAATGAACAAATACCTCTTTGATTACTAGAGAAAGTAAAAATCAACAAAATTAGAGACAAAGAAAAATTATCAAAAAATTCTGTAGGATACTATGTGAAATTCTGTGGAGATACACGAAGTATGTGGTATTTCTAGAAAAAATTATTTTATCAAAGTAGCTCCCAGCAGAGAGATCCTAAGTCAGTAACCATGTAAGAAATGAAAAAGTTATCGAAAAGTGCTCTCAGGGCACCTGGGTGGCTCAATGATTGAGCATCTGCGTTCAGCTCAGGTTGTGATCCCCAGGTCCTGGGATCAAGTACCACATCAGGCTCCCCATGGGGAGCCTGCTTCTCCCCTCTGCCAGTGTCTCTGTCTCTCATGAATAAATGAATAAAATCTTAAAAAAAAAAAAAGTGCTCTCAGAATTCAAAGTGTAAGCCCCAGATGGCCTGAGTAAATTCTTCCAGCATTTAAGGATATTATTAACAAGGGTGAAATTATAATTTGTTAAAATGGGGCTTTAATTGGGAAATTTGGTGTAAACCAGATTGTCCTATGTAAACCTGGATGAGTGTTCACATTATAGTTTCAACATTTTCTAAGTATACCACAAAAAGTCAAACTTCCAAGTTTAAGATGTAAAAATGATCTTTATAACCAGAACTTTGCAAAGGTGGTGTGTGTGCACATGTGCATATGTACACTCACATATACTGGAGATCAGTCTTGCTTATGAATATTGATGTAAAACACTGCAATAAAATACCACCAAATAGAATTTAGCAGTACATTAAATAAATACTAGAGCTAGTGGTACATAACAGGAATGTGAGCTTGGCTCCACATTAGGTCAAAAAAGAAAAATCCATGTGCTTATCTTAATCAATGCCAAAAATGCTTTGCTAAAATTCAACATCTCGTGATACGTTGATTGTGGCAGTGGTTACATGACTGTACACATTCGTCAAAACTCCTTGAACTATATTCTTTAAGAGTGAATTTTATTTCATGTAAATTTTGCCAAACTTAACTTTTTAAAAAAAAATTATTTATTTATTTATTCATGAGACACAGAGAGAGAGAGGCAGAGACACAGGCAGAAGGAGAAGCAGGCTCCATGCAGGGAGCCTGACGGTGGGACTCGATCCCGGGTCTCCAGGATCGCCCTGGGCTGAAGGCAGTGCTAAACCGCTGGGCCACTGGGGCTGCCCCAAACTTAACTTTTAGAAGAATAAATCAAATCGTTTATGGTAACAACAATAACAAAAGGAATACACATTCCTGATTTAAAAGGGAAAAAAAATTAACTTGGTGCAATTAGAAGTAGTAGAATTTGTTACTTTTTTTTTTTTTTGCTTTATTTTAAATACATAGTCTTATGCCAAACCAGCATCATATTTTGTGAAACACAAGAAGCATTCCCATTTAAATCAGATGTGTGGTAAGAATGCTCACTTTTGCTGAAATTATAAAACTAACTAGAAAGTACCAGCCAGAAGATAAGAAAAAAAAAAAAAATATATATATATATAAACATTGGAGTGGAAGTTGGCAAACCTCCTGTTATATGTAGGTATTTGAAGTGCACACTTGGAAAGTAGAGAATCAACTGAAAAATGATTACGAACAACAAGAGAGGCCAGTAGGCTGGGTGGCTAGTTCTAACTGGTGCTAGTGGGGAGAGCAGTGGGAAGAAAAAAGGAAAAAGTGGATGCATACATTATCCACTAGGACAGGTTTCAGGGTATCGCCCACCATCATTCATAGGCAGTGCCACATACCCGGCCCCTGCCAAGCACTGCAGGGCATTCTTCCACCTGGAAGACATGACTGTTGTCCTCTCCTAGAGAGCATGTGGCCAGAGATGGGTTGAGCATCAAAAAAAAAGACAAAGGATGTTATGAAAAGAGTAAGAGGAATGACATTCCTGGGTCACAAGGGCCAAGCCTAAGGTCAGCCTTTCTACCTTTTGATCAGTATTAGTGTTAGCATTTAATTTTTTTTGATAACTGTTAAAAAGCATTAACTCTTTAATCTTTAAGAAATTGAACATCTGTACAGTGTGAGAATTCACATTCTTAGAGATCTGGATTTTTCAACCTCTCTCGAGGTCCCAGCACCCTTCTCAGCAGAAACAGCATTAGCGGGAACAGAGCAGTGGCTGCCTCTCCCCTTTAGATGTGTGAGGGCTCTCCAGTCTGCTGAGGGCAATGCTCTTTATCTTAGTGCTATCACTCCATCTATGTGCCTGCCCTTGGAAGCATTTCAGTTGGGTCTCCTGGTGTTGGTAATACACTAAAGAGAGATACGGGACCAACTAGGTTCTTAAGTGGTAAAGCAGTGTCTCTAGGAGCTGACTTGTCACTGTGTTGGTTAGTGTGATGGAAGGAACATTTAAACAAATTACAAAATATTTATTTTATACACCCAATAATCCCTAAGTCCCCCATCATAGTTTTAAAAATTAAAAAATTGTTTTTATTTAAAATACCAGTTGGAGGGTTGATCTTTGTGGGGAACTGGCCATCGTCCACCTCTTCCTCAACATTCTTCCTTCTGGGCTCTGCAACATGTGCAGAATTCCTTTTTGGCCAGGGTGATCTTTCTCTTCTTTGACACATCATTAGATTAATTGAGCCTTTAGATTTTACACATTCCTAAAGCAAATTAAGTGGGAAAAATGGGACAGGCTTTCACCACCACTTATGTTGTGGAGCTTTTTCCAGCGTATGTTCTGTGTCGGGATCAGTGAAGTATTCTAGAAGCAAGAGGATTAATTGCATTTTGCCTACATTTTTTTTCTGAAGAAAGGTGGAAGTTTTTATGTTGTCAGTCATGGAGCCAGTTAAATGTAAGTAGCACTCTGAAATCTTGGCTCCTCTTTTATGAAGAAGGATGTAATTTCCGCAGATCGGGGCTGATCTAAAGCTAAAGGTTATTTTTTTATGCTTAAAAAAATATTTCTGGTGCCCTCAATTCCACCTCTTCATCCACTTTAGGGCTTTTCATCTTAAGTATCTTTTTTTGTACCATCTACATCTTTCTTGCTACTCATCTTTTCTCAGGAGGAGAAAAAAAGTTTAAGAAAGTCCCATCCTTAAGACCCTGCCCATGACCTGTCACTGGTGACATTTTGTTGCTTGTTTTCTTCATTGTCTAAATGAAAGCACCGGGCACCCAGTCAGAACTTGAAAAATGTTCTCTCAGTCTGAATCAGCCAAGTTTTCCAAAGCTTACTCTATGTGACTGCCCCCCACCCTGTCTGTTACTACCTCCCCCAGGCCTTGCTCCTTCCATCTGATCTTTTTTTTTTTCCTGCACTCTCTCTCTGGCTCTACCTGAGTCCTCTCGCCAAGGTCACCAGGTGTCTCCCAGACACAAGAAACTCCCTCCACAATCCTTATTATATTCTTGAGCATTTCTGCCACGTGTGATAGGTGTCAGATGTCCCATGTGTAACAAGTGGCATTTGTGAGAGGAACTCTTTATTTTTGCCTCTCCCTGTAAATTTATTCAATGGGGAAAGGTCTACTCTTCTGAGTGTAAAACTCAGGAAGCTTTCTGCTCACTCTTAGGCAATAAAATGTCCTCCTGTCACTTTAAGACACTGCAGCTGGAATGTCAGATGTTGGGTGTCTTGCAGTGGGCAAAGGCTGCACCTTCACATCAGCCACTCCCCTCCCTTGGGGGGTGGGAGTCTGCTGCTCAGCTCCTGAGGAGGGTGGGGTTCTCTCTCTTGCCTTTGACCATCTCCCTGCGCTTCTCACCTCTCTGGGTCAAAACAGGGAAAGGAAGGAATCCAGGGAATAAAAAAACAAAAATTCTCAAAGATCTTACTCAACTGGTACTATTGTAAGATGGCTTCTCACGCTTCCAAGTTCAGCAAGTCCAACCAGACTTTCCCCCAAGTTTCCTCATAGACTGTCTGATCTTCCTCTCAGCTAGCTGAAAGCAATCCCCTCATCTTCAAAGCTATTAGTACTTTTTTTTTTTTTTAATAAAAATTAGACTACCCTGTCCCAGGCCCCATTGAATAGGATTCTCAAGACTGGGGCTCTGTTGCATTTGTTTTCAAAATTCCATGGATGATTCTGGTGCTCACTGCAGGCTAAGGACCCAAGATCTAGCCTATATTATAGTTAATAATTTGCAGCTCCCCCCCCCCTTCCTGGACTCTCACCTTCCTTGGGGTCTTTTTCATCTTTATAATACCCTCTACGGAACCTTGATCATAACCGGCTCAGAGGAAGTGTTTTGTGGAAAGCAATTGGCAATCTCAGGGTTCTGGCAGAGAAGCTTTGCTAGCAGTGTGTGTTCTGTCTTCAGATTGAACTGCATACAG
The DNA here is from genome assembly GCF_048164855.1 of Canis lupus baileyi. Classification (NCBI taxonomy): domain Eukaryota; kingdom Metazoa; phylum Chordata; class Mammalia; order Carnivora; family Canidae; genus Canis; species Canis lupus. Next base: position 89,571,361 of record NC_132838.1, on the reverse strand, counting down.
TTCTCGTGCTCAGTAAATACTGGATGAGTTCCTGGCGAGGTGGTTAGTGCCCCAGAAAGAGAAGAGAAGAGAGACCACAGTCTAGTTAAATAAGATGTACTGGTTGTGGTTCCAGGCTCTCTTTTGAGAAGACTCGTTTGTGTGTGGCTGTATTCTAAGAGCTTCACATGTATTACCTCAATTAACGTTCACAACCATCAGTTGACAGAGCGACTCTTATTCTCATTTTTTAGGTAAGAAAACAGAGGCTCGGGGATCCCTGGTTGGCACAGCGGTTTGGCGCCTGCCTTTGGCCCAGGGCGCGATCCTGGAGACCCGGGATCGAATCCCACGTCGGGCTCCCGGTGCATGGAGCCTGCTTCTCCCTCTGCCTGTGTCTCTGCCTCTCTCTCTCTCTCTGTGACTATCATGAATAAATAAATAAAAAAAAAAACCTTAAAAAAAAAAAAGAAAAAAAAAAAAAGAAAACAGAGGCTCAAGGAGGGTACATAACTTAATCCCCAAGGTCATGCAGTTGTAAGGTACAGTCAAGATGTAAACCCAAGCTCTCTGACTTCAGAGGTCAGGTTCTTAAATACTATGTTACAGCAGTTCTCACTCAAAGGGAGTAAAGCTTTAGAGAAATTTGGGGAGATGCCAGGGTTAGCCCTCTCCTCCCTCTTTCCTTTGCCTTTCTCTCCACAGTTTGCCTGCCTGCCCTCTTGCCCTGCAGAAGCATTAATGAAAGAATTTGAGCAAGAGGAAGGGGGTGTATGTACTTTGATGAGATGATTTCAGAAAATTCACTCTGGCAGTGTTTATGCAAAGTGGGTAGGATTGGAGTCATTCTAACTGGTCAAGGCTCATTGGCATTAGGGCAGTTGTCAAGGAGCGGGGGACGGGGCCCAGTGCTTTAGTAACAAAGGCAGAAGGGAAGGGCACCAGATGTTAAGGACATACAATGATAAGAGGAAGGAGAGGGGTGATCTAGAATATGTTGAGTTTGGACTTGGTTGTCTGGGGAGATTGTTGTGTCGTTCATTCTCAGGGAGAGCGGATTTGAGGGAGGGAAAAGTGAGTTTGTTCATTGACCAGGTTGAAGGAACATCAGGTGGAACATCAAGTGGCAGTGCCGCATAGGTGGCTACAGATTCCAGTCTCAAGATAGGTCAGCTGTATCTAGGGATAGAAATGTGAGAGACATCAACACATGGGGCATAGTTAAAACCATGGACGTAGATGTTGTTGCTTAGAGAAGGAGTTTGAAGTGAAAGCAGAACCATGGAGCAAACATCACAGAGCAATCTGTACAAATTTAATAAAGTATCCTGCCTCTGTCCTGGATGTCCTTTTGAACTCAAAGGAATCATTGAACTCAAATCTCTGAACCTCAGTGTACTGGCTGGTCAAGTTTAGTGTGGGTTATTTCTTTTGTTTCCCACAAAGATTGATTGATTGATTTGAGAGAGAGCAAGTGTGCAGGGGGAGGGACAGAGGGAGAGAGAGAACCTCAAGCAGACTCCATGGTCCATAAAGAGCCCGACATGGGGCTTGATCTCCCGACTCTGAGATCAGGACCTGAGCCAAAATCCAGAGTTGGACCCTCATTTAACTGAGCCACCCAGGCACCCCTAGTGGGCATCATTTCTAAAGCTGCCTTCTGATCAGACATTCTGCAATTCTAACTCTTTGCATTGGTTTTCTTGTCCACTTTGGGACAATAGGGCATTGATTAATTGCCTGATTTTGTAACCTCACTGGTATCTGTAAGCCCATGCAGTTATATGGAGGCCTTTTCTGTCTTTCTGATGAGCAGAATGATTACCCTGTATGTGTCCAGCCCACTGACATTCTTGGAAGATAACCTGGAGCACCATGAATGTGGCAGCTGTGAGGAATCCAAGGGGTAGTAGGTGAGGTGATGAAGAGCTCACCTCTGGGCTCCAGTTTCTTTGTCACTTACCTGGTTATGCCACCTCAGGCAACTTAACCTCTCTAAAATGAGGACAATAATCCTAGAGTTGGTGTGGGGACTGAACAAGTTGATACACAGTACTTACAGGGGTCCTTGGCACACATGTCTTCACTCAATATAAGCCACAATTATATGATGACAGGAGTGATGAAAGCATTGGTGGATTGGTGGAAAGCGTCTTAATTGTCAAGGTTGAAGACTTTTGGTTTTCAAACGGAGAGGGAAAAAGAAAAATCGGCATCACTTCCTAATGAGTAGGAACTTTCAGATGGCTAAACTACATGAATGGTAAAAATATGCTTCATATTAACAAATGGAACTATACTTATGTTCACTTTAGAAATGAGCAGGTGCGATACAGGAGGAATTAGAGCACCCCCACCCTTAATATTTGCTCTTTGTGTTGCATTTACTTGTCCTATTTAGCTTGAAGGACAGTGGGTAAAAAGAGCAGAACAAATCATGAACTGCTCTCTGTCTCAGTATTAAACCTTGCTACCTTCAAGTATCAGAGAGGGTAAGAGAGACTTAGCTGTGCAGTGGCTACCCTCTGAACCAAAAAAATTTCCCTTAGGCATGTTCCTTACCAGTCTAAATCTGGCTTCCAATTCCTTTGGAACATTGGACCCACTCTTCAGAACATCCTGACAGGTGTCAGTTACCTGGAGGGAAAGACACATTTTGAGGGAACAGTGACTAATGAAACTTCTTGAATCTTTCTCCAGCTCGCCCCCCCCCCCCCCACTCTGCTTACTTTGTCTGAAAGAGGCTGTGTTCAACTTGTTTGTCAGGAATAGCCAAATATGTGTCCCTGTGCAGTTTATTATATGCCAGGAAGTACAAGCAACATGACAGCAGTAATTCAAAACAGGGTTTAAAATGAATAAATAAGAATAAGCCCCTGGGATTAGTCCCAATTGAAAGTTCAGCGCCACCAGGGAGGGTAGCTGCTGTCTTTGGGGATGAACAAATGGCTTGCTGTAGGGAATAATATTCACTGATCCAGCCACATTTTTACTTACTGACAGCCTTTCCACCCCTGTGGGGTCCATCTCTTCTCAGATTCAGTAAAATTCTTAGAAAGGAAGTTTATTATTTCTCCACGTCAGACACTGTCAGCCGCATGTGAACCTTTTCACTCATACTTTTTTAAACGATAGAACATGTATCATGTCTCTAAAAATTACTCTGGTCTTGGGGAAGAAGATGAAGAAAGAATTTTCTTCCACAGAATCAAACTAAAAGTAAGAAAACAAGGAAGCCCTCTGGTGAGAGGGGTAGAAAGGGGGGAAAGATCACTTTGTGATTGTGGCACTGAAGTTTTTAATACAGAGGGAGCTATTGGCTTTTACTGTTTGTAAGGCCTCGTATGGACATCATGCCATTTGATCCTCGTAAAGAGGTTGTGTCCCCACTTCATAAAGGATCTAAATGAAGCCCAAAGAGATTGACAGACTAGTCCAAGGTCGCAAAGCTAGAAGTATGATAGTCTGACTCTGGGTCTGACACCTTTATTTATTTTTTTGCTGTGATCGTGCTGTGTACTAATTTGTTGAGCCCTCATAGAGGTTTCTGAGACACCCAACTGGAAGGCCCAAATATGTAAATCCAACTAGATTTGTAGCCTTTGCATGTTTTAGAGTTAACTTTATACATTATCCATAAAACCCTGAGTTATTTTTTTCCTTCTTGCTGGATGGATCAAGATGGCAGGCAGGGAGAGAGCAGTATATAGCCATAGAAAAGGGTATCAGTGATTGCCTTGGTTTATGGCCTAGGAAAAGTTCGATGCCAAAGTGAAGGTACCAAAAAAAAAGGAACGCTGCCAAAAATATATAAAACCAGTGAGGAACAAATGATATCAACTCATTTTTCTCTTCTATGGAAAGATGTAAGGCAGTAGAGAGTAGGGGCTGAATGGCTCTTTTTAGTATCTTCCCTGATACTCTCTCCTTTGAGTAAATTGAACAGAGTAACTACAATTCACATTTATTTGTTGACTTGAATTTTGCTGAAGGCCTAGGCTGTGAGCTTCTTCTGGTGGGGCTTTGAGGCCCTTTCTACCATTGGGCCCATGTCTGTATGATGAGTGTGGCTCCGTGTGAGTGGGCTGATGAAAAAAAGATCATTTTTTTCAGCGGCCATGAAAAAAATCTCAATGGAGCGTCAGAAGTCCCAGAATAAACTTCTGCTCTGATTTTCTAATCTTTGCTGTTGCTTTAAAGCTTTAAGGATTGGTCAAAAGATCCTTGAAAGCAAATTCCTTAGAGAGGACCTATACTTAGTGGGCTCTCAATAATTGGAGAGCAAATGGCTGATAAGTTTCTGATATCATCTTCTGTTTTTCTTTCGTTAAGATAATTAAATAACTTCATGTCTTTAAGCACAGTTCTCATTCTTCCCATATGTGATAACAACCCCTGCCGAGTTCCTGGACTCAGTTTACTTTAACTGTTCCATCTCATGAATGATGCTGGGAGGATATGTCAGAGCTGACTTTTAGCAGATACACAGTTGAGAAAGTCAAAGGCTCTGAAATGAGCTTCGTTTCCTCCTTTGTGTCTTCTTAGAAATAACTTGATTTTGAGGGCACTTTGGGGATAGGACTAAGGAGAGCTGGTGGTTCTGTTGGTGATCTATAAGCAGCCTAAGACAAGTATCCAATGCTTACAGGAGGTTGCTGGAGTCTGTTGGGTGTTTACGGCCCCAGGGAAATGTAGCTTGAGGAGTGTGTGTGTGTGTTTCTGTGTCCATTCTTTGGACTGGCAAGGCCAGCTAGCTGTTCTCCCACTGATATCGTTGTGTGTTGGAGAGATTTGGAAGCTCAGCATTCCAGTTTAGACTCATGATTAGTGTTTGAACAAAATATCTCCCTTTCAGTTGAAGTATTCTTACTCTCTGTCTTCCATTTATATTTCAAATTCCCATCGTCTCTTTCTGTATTGATAACATTTTGAAGTCTAGCTCCTTAAATAATATGGTGTATAAATTTCAAATATTTAGTGAATTTCCACATGTGTGTATACCTGGGTAACTAACACCCAGATTAGGAGATATTTATTACCTTGTGCCCACCCCCCGCCCCAGTCATTTGTCCCAAAGGTAACCAATATTTTGACTTCTACCACCACAGATTGATTTGGACTGTTGTTGAATATCATAAAAATGAAGTCACAGAGTATCTACTCTTTTGTGTTTGATTTCTTTCTTGAAATATTATCCTGTAACTCGTTGATGTTGTTGAATAAATAATGCCATTATATAATTTATTCACCCATTCAACTGTTTATGGATATTTGGGTTGTTCCCAATTAGGGGCTATTACAAATAATAATGCAAGGAACATTCTTGGGACATGTCTTTTAGCAGATATAAGCATGCATTTCTCTCAGGTATATACCCAGGAGTGTGTTTACTCAACCATAGAACATACATGTATTTTCTTCTTGTAGGTACTGCGAAACACTTTCCCTAAGTGATTGAACTAGTTGATAACCACTAAGTTCCTATATTATAAAAGTCCACTTTTCCTCTGCAATATTTTTTTAAATTTTTATTTATTTATGATAGTCACAGAGAGAGAGAGAGAGAGAGAGAGAGAGAGAGAGAGAGAGGCAGAGACATAGGCAGAGGGAGAAGCAGGCTCCATGCACCGGGAGCCCGACGTGGGATTCGATCCGGGGTCTCCAGGATCACGCCCTGGGCCAAAGGCAGGCGCTAAACCGCTGCGCCACCCAGGGATCCCCTTCTGCAATATTTTTATTCTAGGTTGGTGATGCTTGTTACTATGGGATGTTGAGATATTTGTCAGTCCATCTAAGGGCGTATATGTATATACACACATTTTTATTTCACAGTCATTCAATATGGATGGATTCAGAGGTAGATGTTTGCCTTGCCATATGCTTGGGAGTTTAATAATGGAAAAACTGCCCCTAGGAATTAAAAGGAAACTATTTGTTAGCTTAAGAAAATGTAATATTAATCACAATAAAGCTTAACTATTGAGTGGGTATCTGCCTTTATGACTCAGGAGTGAGCATGAATATCAACTGTCTGTGGTATTTAATTCATACCCAGAGTGAAACCAGAAGGATGAATTGACTCAGGGACAATCTCCTGAATCCTGCCTCTGGCATTATTCATTTGTAACAGGCTGAATTGCATTTTATGGCTGCTGTTTTCTCTCATTTATCCTTTATTCCTTTGAGAGGAAGCAGTAACTAAATATATTAAACACTGCTTAGAATCTTCAGCACTGAGCATTTTAATTCTATCAAGAGTGTATCAGCATATGGTTGAAAAGGAGTGGAAACTTAGGCCTTTGGTTTCATAGTTCACATAACGGTTCATTCAAGTGATCGACCTGTGTGGTTGGGAGGACACTTTAATAATAATATTGATAAGAGAAAAGGATTTGTCAAAGTACTTAGAATCAGTGGAGAAAAGCCTGTTAAGCTGGATAACAGGGTTTTCTTCCCTTCTGGACAAAGCTGTGCTAGTCCATTCAGTCATCAATCATTTATTTGCACAGTGATTCAACTACTTACTGAGTCCTACGTCCTAGGCTCTGGTTTAGGTATTAGGCATATAGCAGGAAACAAAGCAAAGGCCTTGTTTTTGTGGAGCCGACCTTCTTGACAAGGATAAGAGGCAAGAAAACTATGTCATATATGTCATTTGGTGCTCTAGAGGAAAATATAGGCAGTGTAAGGGGTATGGGAGTGAGTGTACGTTTGATGTCATGAACTGCTGTTGGTTTTTATAAGGGAAGGTTGGGGAAAGCTTCTTAGTCAATGACATTTGTATAAAGACCTGAAGGGATGGAGCATGTGGATGTCCACTGGAAGAAGAGGAAGCCAAGTGGAGGAGGGAGCATGCCTAGTGGGCTGAGGATAGTAAAAGGGCCTTTGAAGTTGGAGGGAAGGCATTGAGGGGGACAGTGTCTGGACGTGGGGTCAGAGGGACAGTAGGGACCCGGATCCCATAGGGCTCTAATGACTGCTGTAATGACACTGACTTTTTTCTCTGAGTGGGAATTCCCCTGAAAGGTTCTATTCAAGTCTTCCCTTTAGAATTACCTTCAACACTGGCTGGAGAACTGACTTACAGAGATAGGGGTAGAAACAAGCAAATGAGTAAAGACAGCTAATAGGTGTGTTCAGGCAAGAACCAAAAGGCACGGATGTCTGATTTTGTGGACTTTTCACCATCTTTGTGCTTTTAATAAAGATAATTGTTTTTAAAGATTTATTTATTTATTCAGAGAGAGGCAGAGACACAGGCAGGGGGAGAAGCAGGCTCCCTGCAGGAAGCCCAACGTGGGACCCGATCCCCGGTCTCCAGGATCACGCCCCGGGCTGCAGGCGGTGCTAAACTGCTGCGCCACCAGGGCTGCCCCAAAGATAATTGTTCTTATCCAGATGTGGATGAACAATGTTGGCACCTTTGAGCCACGAGTAATAATTTAATAATACAAAAATTAGCATTATGCTGTGACTATTAAAAAGTTCCATAATTCATGCTTTTTTCTATTTATCCTATATTAATTTACTTCTGAAGGCTCTTCCTCATCTCTCTCCTGTTTTTATTCAATAAGGTACCATTCTTTCAGCCACTCATGCTTGAATTTGTCATTTGTGACACCTCTCTCTCCATCCTCTATAAATGCAAGGAGTCGGGTACTGTCATTACCTTCCTGTCTCTCAAATCCATCTCCTTTTTCTGCCGCTCCCAACTTGAGCTTAGACCTTCCTTTTGTCTCGCAGTTTAGCCATCAGATTCTCCTTCTCTAATCTGTGAGAAAGGCAGCAAAAACAATGCAGGTTTTGAAGTAGGACCTTAATTCAGATTGGCTCAGGTCTTTGTTCTTCTGTGTAGCTGTAGGGCCTTTTGCAAATTTTTTAAAGAAGATATATTTATTTTAGAGAGTGAGCAAGAGTGAGCACAGGGAAAGGGGCATAGGGAGAGGGAGAGTCTTAAGTAGACTCCACATTAAGTATGCAGGGCTCAGTCTCATGACCAAGATGACAACCTGAGCCAAAACCAAGATTCGGATGCTTAACCAACTGCACCACCCAGATGCCCTCCTTTTGCCATTTTTTAACCTCAGCTGTCCTGCTATAGAATGAGCATAACAATATCTAATTTGTAGGATTGCAATGAGGATGCAGTGGGACTGTGGAGTGTTTAAAGTGCCTGGCAAGTCGTGGGTGTTGGTTCTTCCCCCTTCCATTCTTCGACTTCACTCCATCATTGAGCTGTCTGGCAGGTCCTAAAGTATAGTTCTCATAGCATCATTCCTCTTGTCAGAAAGTTTCCACGGTTTCCTGTTGCCTCAGATGTTAAATTTGGGTCCTTTTGGCTGGCATTCAGAGCCCCGGTTCTCTCACTCCCACTTCCATTTCCAAGTTTTTCCCCATTATTGTTCTTCTCCACGTACATCACATCATGTATTAGCAAATTCACTATTTTGTCATGCTGTCGCATCTCTATGAAAAAGACCATCGCTCCATAAAAATCCTACCTATCCTTTAAATCCTGCCTCAAGTACTGTTGCCTTTGCAAAGCTAAGAATCTGGAAGTGGCTTCTCCCAATTCTAAAACATCATTGCCCTTTTAGGAGGCAACATGGTGCCCAGGCTTTCTGGAGCCAGAACGCTCAGATTCTGCCCTTTACTCTCATCCTGGGGACATTGCTTAATTTCTGCATCTGTTTTCCCCTGCAAAATGAGGACAATAATACCTCCTTGAAAGGGCTGTTTTGAGGAGGTAAGTAATAAGGTACTACACGTGAAGCCCTTTAAATAGTGTCTGACACCTGGCAAGCTTAAATCAGTTTCTATATAATTATAAGCATGACTAATCAACATTATTATATCATTAGGACCTGTACTTCACAGGGAATTCAAACGAAAAGCTATTCTGAGATAACAGTGGAAAAAGAGGCATAGACTAGGAACCTGGATCCTAGTACTGGTTCGCACTACTAAACAAGCTGTGTGATGGTGAACGTCACTTTTTTTTCCTTCAGCTGCAAAAAGAGAAGAATGAACAAAAATCACTAAGCTTTCTTTCGGTTCAGACAGCCACATGGCTGTCCGATAGCCACCTGCAACTCACATCGCCCAAGGGAGAAGTCTTAATTCCCACCTGTTGAAACCCACTCCATCCCTATCTCCGTAAGTGACCATGCTGTGTATCCAGCGGAAGCAGGAAACCTAGGAGTTGCCTTTGAATGGCCTGTTCATTTCATCATCTAAATCCAACCCATCTGAGGCCTGTCCTATTGGTTCTACTTCTCCCTGTCACCGCGGCTACAACCCTAGCCGGGTCCTCTGCCTGCGCCTCGGCGGTCGGTTCCTCATCGGCCTCTCTGCTCCCACCCTTGCCTACTTTCAGCCTAATTCCCACCCAGCCCAAGCCATCTTTAAAACCTAAACCAAAAGAACACCACTCTCCTGCTTTAAACTCCCCAGTGGCTTTTCATTGTACTTGGGATGAGAGATCCAGACTCCTCTGCGCCCTCACAACCACTCTCCCCCCTGCCCTTTCTTCTCTTGGCGCCAGCTCACCAAACTGACATGTCTAGGGCTTTACTAGCACGTGCTGTCTTCTGTGCTTAGAGTATGCATCCCCCAGATGTCAGCGTGACTTGCATCTGGAATTTAGATCTCCGTCCTTTCTAATTGCCCGCCCCCCCTTTCTATCAGTAGTGCTCTATCACACCATCTTTTTTTTTCCCCCCTTTCCTAAGGTTTACCACGATCTGAAAACAGCTTTATTTATTCATCTCTCTCTTTCCTTGCAGTAGAAATGAAATGCCCTCCTATTAGGGCCTCCTTCCTAACAGTGCTTAGTGCATAGTAGGTATGCAAAAACAAAACAAACAAAAAACCCCAAACCGTGATTTTCATGATACCAAAATTTATGTTAATTGCCTAAGCTGAGTGTTGTGTTTTTAGAGCGTGAAGCCCTCTTACTTTTGCCTCCGTTTAAACCCTCGTAGGGAATGAAGATGATCTTGGAGCACACATGCTCGTGCTGGAAACGGGACTAAATTAAGAGGGCTCCAGGGACAGGCTGGCTTTCGCTCCGGGGCCTCAACAGCCTCCCCCTCTCACCCCCCACCCCTGCTTCCAGGACTGCCTCTCCTCCGGCCTCCCTCCTGCTCCCTCCTGCTGCTTCTCCTCTCCCAACGACCCCATTCCCTGCAGACAGCAGCCTGCAGGCTTCGCTGCGGGGGTTACACCCTTTCCTTGACCCCACCCCCCCCACCCCCCCCACCCCCGGAGCTTTCATTGTTCTTAGGATCAGGGCCCGGGCCACCACCTCCACCTCCGGCAGGCCAGCCCCCCCCCTCCCCCGGCCCCCGCCGCCCACCGCGCTTCCCCTTCCTGGACGCCCCGCAGCCCGCTCCCGCAGCCCGGCGAAGCCCTCCCTGCTTAGGCCAAGCTCCGCTCCCCTTCGTACGGCCCCCGCATCGCCACCAGCCTCTCTGTCAGAGCTCTGCTTTGCTACACCCAGACTCCGGGGACTATGGTGACCTTCGGAAGCCGCGTCGCCGCGAGCTTGCGGCTCGGTAGTAGTAGCTAATTGCGGAAGAAAAGGGCTGAACGGCCGCCGCCGGGCCCCTCGGCGCCCCTCCCCCTCGGGCTATGACGCATTAAGCAGGCGCCGCGCGGAGAGAAATCTCAGGGCGCCTGCGCGGAGGGGCACGCATGCGCAAGAGGACGAGCCCGCTGACAGATTGGCGGCGGCGGCGGCGGCGGCGGCGGCGGTGGCCCCAGCCCTGGCCCTGGACCGCGGGGAATGGGAATCCCAGGTCTCTGAGCGCCGCCCCCGCCTCCCTGCCCCCGACATGGCTCAGGAGAAGATGGAGCTAGACCTGGAGTTGCCTCCGGGTGCTGGCGGGAGCCCGGCGGAGGGCGGCGGCAGCGGCGCGGGCGGGGGCCTCCGGAGGTCTAACAGCGCCCCCCTGATCCACGGCCTCAGTGACACTTCGCCGGTGTTCCAGGCCGAGGCGCCGAGCGCCCGGCGGAACAGCACGACGTTCCCGAACCGCCACGGCCTGCTGCTGCCGGCCTCCCCGGTCCGCATGCACAGCAGCCGCTTGCACCAGATCAAGCAGGAGGAGGGCATGGACCTCATCAACCGAGAGACCGTCCACGAGCGCGAGGTGCAGAACGCCATGCAGATAAGCCACTCCTGGGAGGAAAGTTTCAGCCTGAGTGACAACGACGCGGAGAAGTCCGCCTCCCCGAAGCGCATCGATTTCATTCCGGTGTCACCAGCGCCGTCACCCACCCGGGGGATCGGGAAGCAGTGCTTTTCACCATCCTTGCAAAGTTTTGTGAGTAGCAATGGATTGCCTCCGAGCCCTATTCCCAGCCCAACGACTCGGTTTACTACCCGGAGAAGCCAGAGTCCCATCAATTGCATTAGACCAAGTGTTCTTGGACCACTGAAAAGAAAATGTGAAATGGAAACTGAGTATCAGCCAAAGAGATTTTTCCAGGGCATCACCAACATGCTTTCTTCTGACGTTGCACAGCTGTCAGATCCTGGCGTGTGCGTATCGTCTGATACCCTTGACGGAAACAGCAGCAGCGCCGGATCTTCTTGTAACTCACCAGCGAAAGTCAGCACTACCACCGACTCTCCTGTGTCGCCTGCCCAAGCGGCCTCTCCATTTATTCCAGTAGATGAACTTTCATCTAAGTGATTCACCCTCCCATCCCGAGACTCGTTGTTTTCTGTTTTTGTTTTTGTTTTTTTTGCAATGGAGAGAAAAATCAAGTTGGAGCAAGCACTGAACTTTGTCAATTAATTTGAGGCTATTTCCTATTCGACCCTTTCCTTTTTTTTTTTTTTTTTTTTTTTTTTTTTTGAATTTCCTGAGATGTTGTTACTCTAGAGAACTTTTATGTCAGGTTCCTGCGGGTGCCCTTGAATTCAGTGTAGTGATATTTTCAGACGTTTTCCAATAAGTGTGTTGAAGCATACGTCTTTATGCTGCTAATATGTTTAAATACATATGTTATCCCTTGATTTTTTAAAATAATCGAGAGCTCTATTTATTTATGGGATTATTAAGTTCTGATGCAAATATAAATGTTGAATTAATCAGTATAGTAAACTGATGTTTTAAAATTCCATATTTCATGCCCACACTAATTTTTGATGTTATTTTTCCAGTGGTCGCTAATTTCTATTTGATGGAGGATAACCTAGTTACTTACAGCGGTTTTTAAAAATATGTTAGTTATAACATAGTGATCCAGTGGTTGTCTATTTTACCCAGGAATCCTCGGATATTTAATTTTCTGGGTACACAAGTGGCTGCGAGGGGGGAATGATAAAAACAAAATATAAAAGTTTGCAACAAGTCTTTTTAAATTAACTATATAAAAGTAAACAAACGCATTTTCTAATGAAGTTTTAATAGTAATTCTAATAAGTCATGCCAATATAACTACAGAAAAGTTTAAAAATTTTTTCTAGACCAGAAAGTGCATTCTCTTGGGTATAATCCTGAAGGGACATGGGACAGTGCCTTGCAGTCTTAGCCCACTGTACATAGGCTGAGACCAGGTCCTTTGTACCACTGCAAACTTAAAAGTTTCTCAGATGTAGAGAATGTGGGAAGCCCTGTTGAACTTCACCAGAGCACCCAGGCAGATAAAAATCTCTCAATCATTGATATGCTTTAAAATATCCAATTGTGCCTCAGTGAAAATCCCTGCCAACAAGGAGCCAGAGCAACTTTTGGCTGCTTTTCTGCTCTGCCCATCTGTTACCTTCCTGGTTTTCCCTGGCTCAGGAAGGAAGCGGCTGTTTCCTTGCCAACAGGTCCTTCCTCTCCACCTCCCACCAAACTAGGGCATCATCGGTTAGACAGAGGTACAGTGTGACTTGGATTTCCGACAGTGAGCAACAACAGAACTGTGGAATTGTTGCAGGAACCTGTGTAGTTAAAGCCACAGCTGGATTTGACTGCCTTGGGGATGCCAGTTGATTAAGGGTCAGTGACTTGCAAGAGAAAAAAAAAAATCAGTGGAGAGTCACATAGGTAAATCGTTATTTAACTTAGATTTTGTTAAAGGTAGAATTGTGAAATGTTCTTTTCTTTGCCTTTTACAACTAAGACAAAATATGAAAATATTTAATAACAAATGTTTTTATATTATACCTTCCTATATCTTCCTTTACTAGATAGGTAGAAAGAATGGCAGACAAAAAAAGGGGAAGAAATAAAAGAGACCAAGACAAAAAGCTCCGGCTTTCTTTAAGTAACTGCCTACAGAGACTTTAACAATTATGTGGAATTTTTTTTTACAACTACGAGAATAAATGGAACTAGTCAACTTTTGAAAGTTGCCTTAAGAGTTCAATGAAACTATGTTGAGGGTAAGATTGTGTCCACAGGCTTAAAATTCTCTGTTCTGGGTAATAGTTCATGTGTGCCAGTCCTGACCTTGTTCCTCCAGTATGTCCAACTTCCTGTTGGGTACCTTGATCTGCTTCCAGACGTACTGTAACCTCAGCATCTCCAAAACAAAAGTTAGTATCTTTTCATCGAACCTGTTCTTGAGTTACCTAAATTGATGTGCTCGCTGATTTTCTAAACGAGAAACCATAGAAAGCGTTTTTGACTTTCCCCTTTTCCCTGTCACATCCAGCGTGATCACTCAGTTCTGTCTACTGAAGTGAACCTGAGACCTCTCCGCTACACTGCTTCTGTTGCCTCTGATTCAGCTTAGGTTCCAGCCTAAGTGATTTCCCACCTCCCCTCTGGCCTGGTCTTCACCCCACCTCTAAAGTGATCTTTCTGATATATAAACTTGATTTTCCCCCCTCCCGCTTGAAAACTCGATGTGCATCCTCATTTCTCACGGTGTAGGGAATGCTTTCTGTAACCTGGCATATAATACTGTCCTTCGTGAACCGGGCATATTGTAAAACAGCTTCACAGCTCTGCTCATCCTACCCCGACACACATCCTTCCTTCTTACTCTGCAAACACTAGACTACTTGATATTCTTTAAATATGCCATGTACTTTCATGTGTTGTGCCTTTGGATGGATTGTTCTTTTCCCCTAAAATGCCATTCCTGTCCTTTTCAGCCAGGCAAGTGCTTTGTTTCTTTTTTTATTGCATGTTAATTTAACTATGAAAGAATGTATACCTGCTGATTATAAAAGTATTTAAACAATGCAGATACCTATATAGTAAAAACTGCAAGTCTGCCTTTTACTATGTAAAATTCATCTTCCCTTCCTGTTGCTAATTTCTGTTAATTCAAGATATACTGTATAAGATGTTTTACCCCTCATTTTCATGTATATATGTATATAAATTCAGGAACCACCACGCCCTTGACATCTCTCTTCCTTTTCTTTCCTCCGAATCTTCTCCAAGTCTTAGTGATTTTCTCTTCCAGAATCTATTACTTTGTTTTCATCTCTGTTGCCACCCCAACCCAGGCTACCATTCATTTCCCTCCGAGACTTCTAGCGTAATTCCCATCTCTCCCTCTCACACTGTCTCTGGTAGGCTGTCCATTCATTCTCCATACAGCAGCTAAAGTAATCCTCTTAAAATTGCATATCTGATCTTCCATCGCCCAGCTTAAGGCTTTTCATTTGCTTCCTGTTATGTTTGTGGTATACCAAAATACTAATTCTGGCCCGGGAGGCCCTGGGGGATCTGACCCTTGCCCCTCCTTCTTGTTTTCTGTACCCCACCCTCACTGGCTTGCTTCCTTCTCATTAAATACATCATCTTCTCTCCCATATTAGATCCTCTTACCAGATCATTTTCTCTGAAGGTACAGGGAAACCTTCACATCCATAAGCTTATTTTTCTATATAGGTGGTAAATTTTAAATCAGATGAGGCTCTAAGAGTTTATGTAGACCATTTACATTGTCATATTATTGTTCATAAACTTAGTCTATTACTTTGTAGACTGTAAGGGCTTAGGTCACGTGAGAACTATCCTTCAAAAAACATTTGTAAGATATGAGTATTGATAAGCTATAAACTCTGCTGAAAGTCCCAGTGCACATATCAACATTTAGTTAAAGTACAGTCTGTTCTATATAACAAACCTCTGTGGTATATTTTCCTTTATTTTGTCTGTTATAAACACTATGAAAATGGAAAAAAAATAATGGTCACCAAATCTGCGACTGCTGGACGTCAGAACCTTTAAGTGTACTTAAAAGATTGATTGTAATCAAGAATAACCTGTATCAGGATGCCTTCCAGTAATTCAGGTTTATTAGGTTAGGTCAGCTGGTCATACACCTATAGAAGAGACAACTCTTAAATATTTGGCAGTAAGATGGGGAAAGTGACCAGGCTTATGAGGGGAAACAGGACTAAGATTTTTTTTTCTTACGGCCACATTTATAGAGGAGTACAAAAAGTTTGAAGATCCAAGAGAGAGGTGGAAGATGGGAATCATTGCCAGAACAACAAACCAAGGAAGGTGATGTAAACTACATTTCCAGGGTAGCATCAGCGTATAGAAGAGTCAAGGGACACCTGGGTGGCTCAGTGGTTGAGTGTCTGCCTTTGGCTCAGGTCATGGCCCGGGGTCCTGGGATCAAGTTCCACATCAGGCTCCCCAGTGGAGCCTGCTTCTCCCTCTGCCTCTCTCCACGTGTCTCTCATGAATAAATAAATCTTAAAGAGCCTGGGAAAGGAGGTCTGGAGGCATTTTATTTTTCTTTGAAAACAGAAAGAGTGAAAAGACCCAAACAAAGATATCAGTACATGTTAAATTGATTTGCTATTGCAGGAGTTGATGGGTGTGGAGGAAGGTATATATAAAGTGGAAAGGATTTGTTTCTGATTACTCTTATTTTTTCAATTATTGAGTAGTCTAGGATATTTGAGTGTGGACGGGAGTAGATTTAAAAGCTTGAGCAAAAGAAAGAGTTAATGTTGCCTTATGAAAATTGTAAAGCAGTGACTCAAGGTCAAAAGGCAGGTTTACTAGGCCACATTGGATGCGAGGTTGCAGTTGGATGACAGATACAAAAGAAGTGGTTTGGATTGACCTTGGTTTAAGAATTGGTCAAGCCAAGAACACCTGGGTGGCTCAGAGGTTGAGCGTCTGGGTTCGGCTCAGGTCGTGATCCCAGGGTCCTGGGATCGAGTTCCACATTGGGCTCCCTGTGGGGAGCCTGCTTCTCCCTCTGCCTGTGTCTCTGCCTCTCTTTCTCTCTCTGTCTCTCATGAATAAATAAATAAAGTTTAAAAAAAAAGAATTGGTTAAGCACATCTAGGTTGAGTCCAGTGTATGGAGCAATTAAAGATTCTGCTAAAAATGTGGCTGAATTACTGGCCAAGGCCTTGAGGATGGTAACAAGTTAGCAGTGAGTGATGGACGAGGCCCCCTTTCTCAAGGCCTAAAAATCAGCCGTGACAAAGTATACAGAGAATTGGATCTCATGCAGAACTCCTGCTTCAGTTTTGCCCATATTTTTCATGGCTAATTTGATTTTGTTAGAGAATCAATCCTCAATCAGCAAGCCTTGAGTTCCGCTTATATGATTAAAAAAAAATTAGATTGCTCCCTGTAGCCAGCACAGTTCTTTATGCCTGCCCTAACTTGCCATCCATGTAAAAAATTGTCTTAAAAGTTGAAATGACCTTTCTATTAAAAAAAAAAAAAAAAGTTATATATAAAATACTTGTTATGTGTCAGGCACCGTTCTAGGTACTAAACAATTTCACTTACTCTTAATATCATCTGAGAGATAAATGCTATTGTCATTTTACAAATGAGGGAGTGGAGGCAGAGCGAGGTTAAATAAGTAATTTGCTCAAGTTTCTAAAAGTGGGTGGTAGGCAGAGTATTGTAGTAGTTAGGAGCACATGCTGTGGAGCCCAGCAGTGGAGAGGATTACGTGGGTCAGTATACGTAAAGTCCAGCAGTGCCAGGCAGTTTCCACAGAAATGTCAGCTGTCATCACCTGGGAGGTTGTCATGATTGTCATCTAGTGGGGACTGGCTAAGGAAGCCTCTCTTGATCCCCCTTGGCTGATGGAAACTTGCGTTGACGCTCAGTGACAGTATGCTGTCTACCCTTCAGGGCAGCCTGTCCTTTTATGAGGTCAGTGTTTTCCACTTTGGAGGGTCTTTCTTTCAGCTGACATGTTCATCTGTAACTTCCATTGTTGAATTCAAGGCTGTCTCTCTGGAAAATGCAGAACAGGCCTTATCTCCCTCTCTCTCTTAGGTGATAACTCTTCCTTCACAGATTGGAAACACTGATCCTCTGTAATTACCTTCTCTTTGCTGCTGGCTTTGAGAAATCTGGAGCAGTTTTTTCACTGTTTTTCCCCTGCGAAATAGGACTATCATCCTTTATAGCCAAGATTTTTAAAAGATTTGATCCCTTCAAGACTGCTTGCCTTCCCCAGTGGGAAAGCAAAAGATGGCCTGATAACATGACCCATTGCCGGTAACAATAATTAGTAATAATTAGCACTAATATTTTTTCAGCACTAAATTGAACACCTAGACACTATTTCCAGTGCTTTGTACATATGAGTTCATTTAATTCTCAGGACAGTTTTGTGGGGTAGGTGCTGTGATTATTTCCATTTAACATGAGAAAACCAAGTACACTTTCTCAAGTCTCTATTCCTTTTTTTTTTTTTCTTTTTGAATTTAGGTCTTTTTGTTGTTTTCTTATGAACAGACTTTTTCCTTATTTGAAATAAAGTCTATTTTCCAGCCTACTCTTGCTGCCACTTATATGTTGAATCAAATGATATGTTTATTTAAAAGGATGATTTTAGACATATTAAAGGAAGCTCTCAGAAGAATTGTTTTCTTTAGTAGTAGGAAAAATTAAATTGGTATAGAAATAAATTGTGGTTTACATATTTTCAAACTGATTTGCTATTTGAAATAAATACCAAAATACAAATTTTAGACTATTTTCTTAAAAGTATATGTATATGATTTGTTATATTCCAGTTATACAGTATCCTTGATTGCCCTTAGATTGTCATTCCAAGGGAAACAAAAGCAAGACTATTTTGACTCCCCCCCCCAAAAAAAAGCCCTGTAAGTTTAAAATGTATCATATTTTTTCCTTTCTTTTTAATTGAAGTATAATTAATATAGAGTTAAAGTAGTTTCAGGTGTACAGTATGATTCAACAATTCTGTACATTACTCAGTGCTCATCAAGATAAGTGTACTTTTGGGGAGCCTGGGTGGTTCAGTTGGTTAAGCATCTGCCTTCAGCTCAGGTCATGATCCTAGGATCCTGCTCAGCAGGGAGCCTGCGTCTCCCTCTCCCTCTGTCTACTACTCTGCCTACTTGTGTGCTCTCTCTGTCAGATAAATAAAATCTTTTAAAAAAAAATAAGTGTACTCTTAATCCCTATCACCCAGTTCACTCATCACTCCACCCACTCCCTTCTGGCAACCACCAGTTCTCTGTATTTAAGAGCTTTGTTTTTTTTGTTTTTTTTTTTTTTCTGTTTCTTTGTGTGTTTTGTTTCTTAAATTCCACATATGAGTGAAATCATGTGGTATTTTTCTCTGACTTGTTTTACTTAGTATTATACCCTCATCCATGTCATTGCAGATGCAAGATCTCATTCTTTTTTGCGGCTGAGTACTATTCCATTATACATACCATGTCTTCTTTATCCATTCTTCTATTGATGGATATTTGGGTTGTTTCCATATCTGGTTTTTGTAAACAATACTGCAATAAACAGCGGTGCATATATCCTTTCAAATTAGTGTTTTTGTTTTCTTTGGGTAAATACCCAGTGGTGGAATTACTGGGTTATAATTCTAATTGTAAATTTTTGAGGAGCCTCCATACTGCTTTCCACAGTGATTGTACCAATTTACATTCCCACCAAGATTACATGAGGGTTCCTTTTTCTCCACATCTTCGCCAACACTATTTCTTGCCTTTTTGATTCTAACCACTCTGACAGGTGTTAAGGTGATGCCTCATTGTGATTTTGGTTTCCATTATTCTGGATGTTGAACATCTTTTCATGTGTCTATTGTCCATTTGTATGTCTGCTTTGGGAAAATGTCTATTCAGGTCCTTGCCTATTTTAAAATCAGATTATATGTTATTTTGATGTTGAGCTGTGTAAATTCTTTATATATTTTGGATATTAACCCCTTCTCAGATACATCATTTGCAAACCGAAAAAGACCATAGACAGTAATCTGTTCAACATCAGCGGTAGAAACAATTTTCTCTGTCTCCTCAGGCACGGGAAACAAAAACAAAAATTAAGCTATCAGGACTATACCAAAATAAAAAGCTTTTGCACCCAGAAGGAGACTATCAACCGACAAGGCAACCTATACTGAATGGGAGAAAATGTATCTTTTTTTTAGAGCGAAAGTAACAGCAGGATTTAAAGAAGGATCCAAACCCTTTTATTGCCTAATAACAAGCTTGTCTTCTTTTTCTACAAGAACTCTCCCCAGAGGGCAGAGATTTAAATTCAGAACAATTGAGCAATCTCTGAGAAACTTTATTATTTTTTAACTTTACCTCCTAGGAAATGACTTCACTGTTGAATGAAAGGACCAAAAGAGGAAAACTTTGCTTTGAGTACATTTTAGAATTTGTGCTTAGACTTCAAGTTTCATGGTGTCATGTTCCTACGTTAGACATTTTGAAACAAACCCATCAAAAGGTGCAATTTGTTCCAAAGGGTTAGTTATCATTTTCAAAGTTCAGCAGGTATTTAAAAATCACTTCAAAGGTGACTTTTAGTTGTGTAGCTTGTGAAAATGATTTTATAACAGAGAGAGGTTAGAGATAACATCAAATACTCAAGTGTCATGCACATGCAATCTGAGGTACACAAACGTACACACATTCACGTGCGCACACGCCTGACCTACTTTATGAGCCTTGATCTGTGTACTTGGAGTCATAATTGAGCTTTCTTCCCATTCTAGATTTCCTCTCCTTTTCTCCTGATTCCAAGTGCTACCCTAAAAGAGAAATGGGTTTGTGTCTAGGATCTCTTTGTGCCTGAAAGCTACTTCTCTTTTTTGAACTTCTAGAATAAGTATGTAGGGAGATGTGAAAATCAGTAACAGGTTCTAAGGCAGTATGACTGCAACTGGAAAACAGAAAGCCTGTTGCTTTTATTGTCCCATGGAAGTTCAGTTCTGTATCCATGCCAGGGGTAGTTCTGGTTTTTTTCCAATTGCCTACAGTGGTCTTCCGAGCCAAACTAACATCTAGGGCTTGGCTAGCAAGGCATGTTGTGAAAGAAGACAATTGAGAAAGATCTTTTGTCCCCTTGGAAAGTCAAGTGGTTGGTTGAAGTAACCATTCCTGTGATTCAGGCAGTCCCTCCCCCTTAATTGAAAGAGAAAGAACAATTTTACTCTTGCAATGCCAGGAGGATTACCGGAGCTCTGGAGAGACCGGTAGCTAGTGAGTGTTGGTATCTTCTGAAAGGAAAAATATGAGATGTTGAGGAGGGAATGGCAAGTGAGAAATTGGGTATTTCTTTTGGTGTGGGAGACTTCTCTTGGACTCTTGGTAGCTCCTTGTTGACTAAACCGTGACATTGATGCTCATTTCTTCGTGGACCTTTGTGTACTCTTTCTTCCAGTTCTTTTGGGACTTGGAGTTAAATCAAGATATGTTTATGAATTTCTTTGAGCATCTTTCTTTTAATGTTCTCTTCTTTTGAGTCTTCTGAAAAGATAGTAAATGATAATAATTATCCTTGTCAGGTTACTTGGGGTCAAGCATTAGAAGTCTTGGAGTTCTTTACCGTACCAATTTATGCTAAGTTTCTAACTCTGAATTAAAATTCTAAACCTATCTGTAGGGTCTTTGTTAGGGCTCCATTTTACCACACTACTTCCTACCAGATTTTTCCCCCTCCACATGTCCTGGGAATTCTAGGACTCTAATGAGCTACCTGAGGTTCCTCAGGGCTTCATGCTCCCATATGCTGTGTTTTGATAAGCTGTGTCCTCTACTGAGAATGGCTCTTCACCTCTCCTTTTTCTACAGTCTCTACCAGCCTTCTTTCATTAACTCCTTCAAAACTTAACCCAAGAGGTACATGTTCTGGAAAGCCTTTCTTGATGGCCCCTGCCTCTCCAGCCCTAGCCAGTTAGATGACTTTCCTCTGATCCTGTTAAAACCCAGTGCTTCCTTCTATTAAGTGTGTTACCAGCTGATATTTGTATGGTTTCTTGTCTCTTTGCCATGTGCTTAAGCAAAGGCTCAGCCTTTTACTCCTGCCCCTAATATCTGTGCAGAGCACATTCTAATTGCTAGAGTTTACATGGAATAGATGAGTAATGGATAAATGGGTGAAAAATTGGCACAGGCTATTTTTAAGAGAAAGGAATCCAGTCATGTGACTGAGCGTGCAAAGAGACTAGAAATTCACTTTTTGAGCAATTTTGACTTGAGCATCTATTATATGCACTTCATACTGGCTAGTCTCTTAAGGCACATCAGTAGACAAAGACTCACGCCCTTGTAGAGCACACGTTGTGCTTACATTCTAACAGTACTAGGAAGGATGACCACATATATAATAAATAATTACATAACATGTAGAGTGAGGAGAAATGAGGAGGTCAGAGTGGCTGGAGCAGAATTACTGAAGGGTAAGGTAGTCAGAGGGGCTGAGAGAGGTGGGCAGAGGAGGGATTGTTGCAAGTGTAGATATCATAGGGTCTTGTGTACCATGGAAGGATATTGGCTTTGATTATGAGAGATGGAGAGCCATTGCAATGCTTTGAGCCTAGAAGTGGCATATCATTATAAGTTTTAAAAGGAACACTCTTGAGGCACCTGAGTGGCTCATTTGGTTGAGTGTCTGCCTTCAGCTCAGGTCATGATCCCAGGATCCTGAGAATCAGGTCCTGTGTTGGGCTCCCTCTTCAGTGGGGAGCCTGCTTCTCCCTCTGTTCCTCCTTCTCTCTCTCCATCTCAAATAAATAAATAAATAAAGTCTTAATAAATAGATGGGAGGGATGGATGGTTGGTTGGATGGTTGGACGACTTTTTCAAAGATGATAGTAGATTTTAAGGGGCAGGTATAGAAGCAAGGGGGCCACCACCTGCAATCCAAGTAAGAGATGGTGGTGGTTTGGGTGCAAGTGGTAGTAGTGGAGGTGGAAAGAAGTGGTTATATTCTATATTTTGAAGGTAGAGCCAACAGATTTAAGATGGCCATGAGAGAGAGAAATGGATAATTGCAAGGTCTGGGGATCTGAGCAACTGGCACAGTGGAGCCACCATCACCCGAGATGCAGAAATTTATGAGTGTGGTCAGATTTTTGTTTTTGGCTTGTGGAGTTAGAGGCACTAGTAGCTCAGTTTTAGATGTTTAAGTAAACGATCCTAATTAGACATTCAAGTGGAGATGTCAAGTGAGCAGTTAGTTATGAGTCTGGAGTTCAGGAGAGGGACTGGACTGGAAATACATTCTTGAGAATCATCTACCAATAACTGGATGGTTTGTAGAATCAGGAGAACACTTGAAATCACTAAGGGTCACATGAATGAGTGTCAAGAATAGGATAAGAACTGAACCGTGGGGCACTCTGTCACAGTAAGAGGACACCGAGAGGGGGCAGCCAACGAGGTAGGAAAACCAAGAGAATATGGTGGCCCAGAGACTGTGTGGAAGGAGACGGAGTGACCAGGTGTGTCAGTCGCACCTGATCTGACTAGTAAAATGAGGACAGATCACTGAGCGCTGACTTAGTAACACAGGTGTTACAGGCCACCTTGGTGAGAGTCCTTGTTGTGGAGCGCTGGGCTGGAAACCCTATCAGAGTGGCACAGGCCCCCGAGTGGAGTCCACCCCCTGGCTGAAGAAAGTGAGTTATTTCAGATCATTGAGAATACAGAAGAACCCAGGTAGGGTCATCGTCCCTACTGATCAATTGTTTATAAGCATTTCCCAAGAAACATCTTTTTACATATATGTGATTATAGTCTGGGCAAGAAAAACAGGACAAAATAAAATGTTCTTTCCTTTTTGATTTTTTGTTTGTTTGCATTATTGTGAGGGGAAAAATCTATAAGTAAATGTTTTTACTCCAAACATGAGTAAACTATAAAAGCTAAAGGCTTACTGATTCACTTCTTCATGAATTCGTCTGATTCATTTTATTCCCTTGTCATCTATTTTTGATGGCTTTTTTCCACTTATAAATTGAAATTTAGTTCCACACCCGTGACACAATTACTTCTGTACGTTTGGCCCAGTTTCTTAACCCAGAGACATTTTCCTCTTCAGTGAGTGCTGTGAATTTTTTTTTAAGTAGTTCATTGTCCTCTTAGAGTTTTATTTAGGGACTGATTATTTTTTTCGTATTCCTTTTCAAAATTATTGTCGAACGGTGGGAGAGGAGGGCACCAGTAATGATAAGGAAGAAAGAATGCCTTCTTTGCGTTGAATTGCTCAAATTTCATTCTAATTATAAAATATTGTCAAGCTCATTCTTGTGGGTTGGGCAGCCTGTCCCAATCCTTTCTAGAAGAGGACTCGGACATCTAAGCCAGATCTGTACCCAGGAGAGAACGTTGCCTGCTCTGGGATCCGCTCTCTCCTGATACTGCATTTCTGTCTTCCAAGACTCCAATCAAGTCCTGCTCATTCCATGGAGCCTCCTCTGCTTCTCCTGGCTCTAGGTAGTGTGGGTTTCCTCTGCATCACTGTACTGCCTACTGCCTTTAGCCCTTATTTTGTTGTTGATGGTGTGTGTTTAGGGGTGGGCTGGGGAGGTAGTGTTACCATAATGGTTAAAAAGCACAGCCTCCACAGACTGGTAAAAACTGCATTTCAGACCTAGCCTTTCCACTTCCCAGTTCTGTGATTTTAGGCCAATGTCTTAATCTTTGAGTGTCTTGGCCTTTTCACTTGTTAAATGGGTATAACTCCTACCTCAAAAATAGTAAAAATTAGAGGGGACAAGGCATGCAAAATTACTGACCAGGAAACTGGTGACCTAAATAAACGGGAATCTGAAAAATATGTGTAATATATGAACTAAGCACCTGTCTCTATGGCACATTTCCTGGAAGAAGGGGATACTGACTTATGTAGCTTTCCTAATACCAATTTTTAACTATGGAAAACTCAGTGTTTATTACTGACGATAGTTGGTGTTTGGGAAATGGTGGTCGGGGTAGGGGGATGCATGCTCATGGAAATATGTTCTGCATGTCATAGTGTATTTCGTTGCTGCCCATCAGTGGGTGCGTTAGGTTTTAGGAAACCTTCTAGACTCAGACTCTTACAGTGCACAGTCTACGGAAGTGATGTTACAAATTTTATGGTATAGGAAGTCAGTAAGTTTTCCTTTTAGTTTTCCTAACACTCATGAAAATTGCTGAGTTTCTTCCTCTTCTTGACATTTCACAGCCCAGAATACAGAAAGCTGCTTTGATTTTCACACAGTCAGTCAAATTCTGTATAGTTAGGAGAGGAGCTTAGATGACTTTTACTTTTAAGTAAACTTTCATAAGCCAGGTATTTTAATAATGTGAAAAAAGATGAGAGGAAATAGCCAAATGGGCTAAAATACACACACACACACACACACACACACTCTCTCTCTCTCTCTCTCTCTCTCTCTCTCTCTTTTTCTGGTGATAAAGCAGAGAAACTTTAGAAAATTCTAACAAGCAAAAAAAGTACACTGAGATGCCACTGTTTATACTCCCATGTATATCATCCTGGGCTTTGTCTGTGATAGAATTTGTGTATATAACTTTTATCCCAAAATGGCACTGTACTGTAGAGTCAGCTCCATAAACTACTGTTTTTCATGTAATATACAGTGAATATTTTAAATATACTTCTGCATCATTTTACCCTCTGTGGCTGTACTGTGTTATAGTTAACCAACTATTTTTGGCTCTTTAGAACGTTTCCGGTTTCTTCTCAGTTAAGTGTTTTGATGTATGTCAGAACAACTTTTGAAATTCAAAGACCCCCCCCCCCAGAGTTTTCTTGGACATGCCAATATTAAATAGCAGATATGTTCATTTCAATTAAATTTTGTCCACTTTTAAAACATTCTTTTCCAAGTCCATTTTGAGTGATTTATTTAGTGGTAACATTTGGAGCCCCTTTGTGTGACTGGGGGAAAAAAGTATAGTTCCCTGGAAATATTGTGTTTTTCAGATTTTTTTTTTATAAATCTGCAACAGCCTTTTCCTCATTCAATCCAAACTAGAGAGTTATGAAATGTCACCAGGAAAATGTTGCCCTGAGGTTTTTATCTCCTAAAGTAGAATGATCTTTAATTGAGAGTTAGTAGGGTCACCAGTAGGTAGGTTGTTACAGTTTGCTATTTCAGTGGAAGAAAGACTGAAACGTGAGGGATGGAGGGCAGGTGATGAAGGAGGAGACCAGTTAAATAGATATCTGCCCCACAGACTTAAGATCACCACTGTTTCCATCTTTCATACCTCTAGCAACTTGAGATCCCAATTTTCCAAGTTATTCGTGATAGCAAATATTACCTCCAGCTGCCCATTGAAAGTCTCAGAAATCTTGACATTAAAACTAGCATAGTTCTGTTTCATGCACCAAGAGATGACAAAAATCCTTATTACATCATGTTTGTCAGTATTAGGATTATAAAATATGGTCACCAAACTTCTAAGTCTTAGGAAAAGGAATAATAGAGATGACTTGATCGTTCATTTTGCAATAAATGTCTGACGAATACCTACGATGTAGCTAGCTGGCACTGGGCTAGGGACTGGAGTTACAAAGAGGGATGAGCAAGGCCTTAAGCTATCTAGATGGGATCCACATACATACAGATAAAAACCTAACAGTGCTTTGTAGTACTTTTTTTTTGTGATATATAATAGTCATATTTCCAAAATGGTACTGGAGTTCAGAGGAAGGGAGAAACAAAGGTGTTTTTAAAAGAAGCAACTCATTACCAGATTGATAAGTGAAGAGGTATAACAAGAGACAGGGGGTCCACGAAAAGTGTCATGGATTCTGCAAAAGACAGTTTTATTCTGGGAATTTCCAGCAAACAAGAATTGTAATCCTCATGTAAAACAGTTCTTGAGTTAAGGTTTTAAATTTTCTTTACTAAAAATAATGTTTTCTCATTTTCCTGTAGCTGACTTTTTAAAAACCTGATTATTTGTTTATTCCTTTTTACAAAATTATTAAATCATTTTATCTTTAAAAAAGTAAATGAAATAGACATGGCTTAATAATATGTTCGTGTCACTACTTCCCATCCCAGTGACATACTTTTTTTTCCTGCCTTGGATTTAATAGCTTAGAATTATGGCTGTTCACAAAGAGAAAGATAGACTGCACAAAGAATCTGTAGTTTAAATTATTGACTAAATTTTTTGTGCTCTTAATAATACTTCAAAATACCATGTACATCAGTTGGTCTCAGCATTGGAAAAGCCTTGGGCTGTACATTCTGAGATTTGAAAAAAATAGATTCACAGTGGAAATGAACCAGAGGTTTAGACTAAATAGATATGTTGTAAGAGAACCATAATGATCTTATTTAAATATTTTCCACATTAAAGCAGGCATGTAGTACTGTTATGTTATAGCCATAATTTTTTTAATAAATGAATTTGCATCCATCATAATTTTTTTTATTTCTCTATGGAATTTCACATACTAAACAATGCGAATACTTGAAGCAAATAATCTTTTGGAGTCCAGATTTGAATTAAACTTCTTCCAAGTATAATGATTCCTTTATTAATTTTGAGCTTGTTTTATAAGCAAGGATTTTTTTTTTTTTTTTTTTTTTTTTTTTTTAGATTCGAGAAGCCCAATTAACAAAAAGTCTGGAGATTGATAAGTGGGGTGAATTTCTGATATGGTTGTAATGTTCACTGGGTAAATATTTCTTGCACACCTACTGTGGGCCTGACCTTGAGCTTTCATTAACAGTTTTATCTCGTTACTAATATTACGAATAGACATGTTAATTCCCTGGCTTCATGGAGTTTATATATTATAGAGAAGGGAGGTAGACCCCCACCCCCAGCCCGCAAGAAAGGCACATCCAGATAATGAAATCATTGCCAATTACAATAAAGATTGGGAAGGAAATACACCAGGGGTGGAGAATTTAAATGGTAGAGAAGCACCTGCCTGGGATAGGGGAAGGGAAAAAGACAGCATGAGCTGAGGATGGAAAGCAAGTAGGCAGCTGCTCTTACAAGGTCTTATAGGCCAAGATGAGGAGTTTGAATTTTATTTCAAATACAGTGAGAAAGGCATTAAAGGATTTTATACAAGGGACTGATCCAAATGGATTTTCTTGTATGATCATTCTCGCCTTGTGGGGAAGGAGGGCAGGGAGACCGGGAGGAGGCTATCATATGAGTCCGGGCCAAAGGTGCTGTTATTGGGGCTGAAGGATAGCCATGAGGATGGAGAGGAGAGGTGGTTCTCAGAAAGCAGCAGGACTTGGAGGAGGGCAGTGGGCAGGCGGGGGATGAGAGAGAAATCCAAGATGACTCCTGGTCTTCTGCCTTGAGTAAAAAGGGGCTGTTGAATGAGATGAGGAGGTCAAGAGAGAGCATTTGGGTTCTGCTGAGGGCACGTTATGTCTAACATGTTTCTGAGAAATCCAAAGGGAGCTGCCCATTAGATGTGTACATGCAAAGCTAAAGAAAGGCCTGGGCTCTAGCTAAAACCACACTTTCCATCAATATGTTGCTTTAATAGATTTTAAAGAAGCATTTGGAGCATAATCGATAATACTGAAGCTCTCTATATAGTACATATCCTGTTCTTTGATTCAGTTGAGGGCACGTGCCAGTTGTGAAAAAGAATGAAGTCCTCTTTGGTGACTCTTCTATTATTCCAGAGGCCTTAGCATGACACACAAGACCTTTCCTGCAGAACCTTCCAGATTCCTGCTGGTATCCCTAGATTTGCCCGATGACAAATAATTATTTCTGGAAGGCACCATGTTGTCTCACCTCCATGCCTTTGCAAATGGTGCTCCTGTGCCCTGGAACACTTCCAGCTTTTTCTCCCTTGCTGTCTGCAAGGCATCATTTACAAAACAACCCTAAGGGGTAGGTAACACCTCCTCAGAGGAGCCTTCCCAGAGTCCAGGCTCCATGCCCCATCCGTGTGCTCCTCTGAGGAACCTGTACCCACCCTTTCCAAGCACAGATTATACTGTTTTTTGACTGCCGCTTGAACCTTGTTCTCAAGCAGTACAGCTCCAGGCAGTACTCAGGGGCAGCGCTTCCTTGGAACACCTACCAGTGGTCTTGTACTTGGAAGGGCTTCTCTCTCTGGCCTTTGTCTGGCTGTGCCTCTTCTCCACAGCAAGTCTGAAAAGCCCAGAGATGTGCCCAGCTGAAGCCCATGTGATCCTTTCTCTGCCATGCTCCAGGGAACCAGGACCCCACATTCCAGAATTCTCTGCACTAATGATGCTGAGCCCACTCTGAGGGCCTCTTTCCCAGGTCTCCTGAGGGACAACAGCCATGCCCCAGTGACAACACTCCAGGGTCTGAAGGATGGGGAGCAGGGTTGTCTACACATGTGCACATGGGCCCTTCAAATGTGGGACAGGACCACAGTGGAGAAGAGAAGGTGGTGGCAGGGCAG
This sequence comes from Canis lupus baileyi, assembly GCF_048164855.1. Lineage (NCBI taxonomy): Eukaryota > Metazoa > Chordata > Mammalia > Carnivora > Canidae > Canis > Canis lupus. The sequence continues at coordinate 89,542,763 of NC_132838.1, read as the reverse complement.
GGGTCAGGGGTTAGTCCTTTCTGGCCTAAGATGCCAAGGAGCCTGAAAATTCCAAATCTAAAGCCCACCCTTTTCACATCAGAGGAATTTAAAGTGGTGATGCTGGTGAGGGTGGAGGTACCTGTGGGCAGCAGGTGCCCAGCTTACTGGTAAGTGAACAGGAACCTCACAGCACACCAGGTGCAGGCCCGGCCCCTGCGCCTGTGGGACAGGCCTCTCCTTAGACTGCCTGTGTTGAGCCCTGCCTCCCTTCCAGCACCTGGCCCAGGCCCTGAACAAGCACCTCTGTGTTTCTGAGGGAATAATCCAGTCCTCCCTGGCTTATCTGACTTGTGATGAATCAGGGTGACTGGACATCCCGGAGCCTGCTGAGCTCCACTGCTGCTCCTTACTGGCTACCCTAGTGTTCAAGGCCCATCCTGATCAGCTGCCTGGGGCTGCAACCTGTACTGAGAATAGGTCTCTACATCCACTATGTGTGGTTCTACAAAGGTGCAAACTGAAGAGCAAATGAAAGTACTTTGTAGCCCACAAAAGCTGCTAAGCCTGGAATGTGCTGGTGCAAAGGGTCCTTTCTCTTGGCTGAATCTGCCCAGGGGAGATGTTTTTCTCATTTTTGACAGAGGTGGGCTTCTGCTAAGTCAGAAGGGGTGCTTTGTTGTCATTCAAATGAAAATGTCCTAAGCTTTCCAGGGTCCTGGCAGGGTAGAAAATGTGGGCAGCTCAGGCCCAAGCGCTTCATTGCTGTCAGGTTCATGAGATGCATAAGCTGTAAGCATTCCAAGTGCCAGAATGTATTGAGTGATTGTCTCCATACCTGTATCTCCTTGCCGCTCCACCCATGTCCCAAACAGGAAGCTGTTCATCCAAGTCCCAAGTGTCCATGCCCATCCCCAGTGCTCATAGGCCTGTCTCGTTCAACACATGTGGCCACCACATAGATAGATGGATCCATAGGTAGGCCCAGCCATCACTTTATCCCAGATCCTTCTGTCTGACTTCCAATAAGGTGAATTGAAATTGTGTTTGGCAAAAGGGGGGCAGGGGGGCGGGCAGGTGCTTTTCTTGAGCCAACACATAGCCCTGTGTATTTTGATGAAAATCCTCCAAGTGCAGCTCTCCAAGGGGAAACAGCCAGCCCAGGCAGGAGGGTGCCTGGAACTCCAGGGATATTTAGCTGTATTCACACTAGGGAAAAGGCACATATTTTTCCTGTTGGATTGCTGATAATCACAACATTGCTCCATCCTTCCTGGATCTCTTTTAGTTGGGCTGAACTTGGGGTTTATCCTGTTCCTGGATACTGAAAAAAGAGGGTATGTTTCGTTTTGAGGCATCAGCACAGCAGTGAACCTTGAGGCATCCTGCCAGGTGAGATTTGAAATATCCTAAAGCTGAAGATTTGGTATTTTGCTCCCCCCCCCCCCACTTTCAAAACGATAGGAATTGAAATAGTTTAATAATAAGATTAAGAATCACTCCCCTGAACTGAATGTACCACTTACCAAGAAGTCTTTGCCAGAGCGGACAGATAAGCAAAAGTCTTGAATTATGTCTTCCCTTAAAAGTAAGGTTGTTTTTTGCAGACCAGAGTGCCGTGGGCACACCCAGGTGAGGTTTGCAGATGAAGGCACCTTACTCTAAGAGAAGCCCAATCTCAGCTCGAAGTCTCTCCTACTCAGAGTAGCTGCTGTACAGGGTCTTCATTTTTGCCTTGTGACTCATGCCATATTAAATTCTGATGGAATGAATGATGTTTGTCCCAGAGTATTAGAGCTCTTAATATGTTGTGCCATTCTAGAGGCAGTGAGGAGGTAGAGAGCAGTCAGCATCTCAAAAAACAGATGAGAAGAAGATGCTCCAAAAGGTGAATGGTGGGCCTCTCTGGGTGGGGAGACCATTGGCCACTTTTACGTTCTTTGTGATTTTGTGGGTCAATCCAATATATCTACAGTAGATGTGAACTGTACTTAGGATCGTGTTTTGAAAATTATTCCAAAGGAGAATCCACTTTAAAGAAACTAAGAAGATCTTGTGTGAAGTGGATCTAACACAAGAAGAGAAGGGCAGAAAGCAAAAAGAGAAAAGCAAGATACCTCCTTGAAGTATGAAGTATTTGGGATGCCAAGTTGATCACTATCCTTGTTTTTCATCTTATTCTATCATTCTTAAAACAAAACAAAACAAAACAAAACAAAACAACAACTTGAACATTGATTTATCATCCAGTGCTCAAAGGGAGAGGAAGAAAACATTTATTAAGCATTGACTTAACGTGTCAGGACCAATGATAAGACATCCTGTCTGCCCTCCAGCTGGCGGGTCTAAGAAGTGTAGTGGACAGACTCATAGACACGTTCATTCAACTTTCGAGTCTGTCCGTGTGCCATGCACTATGCTATGTTTTAGGATTTACACGTAAATAGGGCAAGGTGATTGCCCTGAAAGCAATGGATGGTGATGGCAGTTTGGTGAGTCAGTGTCATGATAGGGGCAGGCTCAGGGCACCCCAGGAGCATGGAGGAGAAGCAGTGAACCCTGATTTGGGAGGAATAGGGTGGGCTTGTAGAAGGAAGTGGTGCTTGAGCTACATCTTGAGGATGAGGAACACCTGGCCAGGGAGAGGGCCAGTGGCATGTCAGGCACCACAATGAATGCAAAGGCAGGCATCTGGCCACCAGAAGTCATCCCATATGGGCCACCTGAAGTCATCCCATATGGCCGCAACTGTGGGGGATGGGGGTGGCAGTGGGGAGAGAGGTATGAGAGACCCCGTCAGGAGAGGTCATGTGCTCTGCCAAAGACTTTGAGTTCTGCCCCGAAGCAGTGGGGAAGCCACTGCAGCGTTTTAAAGAAGGAGCGTGGCATAGACAGTTTTGCATCATAGAAAGGGTCCCTGTAGCCATATTGTGCCTCAGCCAGGCTGACTAATGAGGCTGAGGCAGTGATCTGTGCAAGGAACCCTGGGGTCTCCATTAAGATGGTAGCAGGGAAAATGCCAAGAAAGGATCAGAACCAAAGATGACCATTGAGGAGATTAGAGAACTTGATTGATGGACTAGGGTGGGTGGGGGGGTGTTAAGGAGGACTGGGGTGGCCCGTTGATTTGGGGCTTGGATCACCAGGTGGAAGACAGTAGCATTCTCCCAGTGAGGCAGGATATGAGAAATTGCAGCTGGAGCTTATGGGATTTATGGAGCCCATAAGATGCTGTAGGGCCCCTGCAAGCAACTGAAAATTAATACAGATCTGGAGCTCAAGAAGGTTATCTGGGATCCAGTGTTAGTTGGGAGTCATCATAGGTTGGTTGCATTTGAAGCCGCTGGGAATGGATGAGATTATTCAGAAGGAATGAGAAGAAAAAATACAGAACACCCTGTAGATCATGAATCATTAAGAGGGAGCCTGCCAAAGAGATGGACATCCATTTGGGCAGGTAGGGGAAGCCAGGAAAAGTGGAATCCGTGCTCATGCTCGCTCTCAGGGCTGCCATCATGGACAGAAGGGCAAAGGGCAAATGACAGGTGCCAGAAACGCCCAAGCCTACTGTGTCTGCCTCTTTAACAGATGTCCCAGGACATCACCATCCCCCGACCTCTCAAGTTTCTCTTGTTTCTCTAACTTGGCACATTGCCTCCCCAAACAGAATCTGGGCTATGTTAGTAAAGAACGTCGGGAAAGGGACTTAGGGTAAGTGGCTGGCAGTGTTGGCCAAGCCAAGGGAGCCAAGAGAATAGGGGCCCTCAGTGAAGGAGGTCTGGTCATCGGTCACTCCACAGACATTTCAGGGACACTGTATATAGGACACTGTCAGGTCAAGGCTTTGGAGACGTCCATGAAGATCATGAAAGATCACTTCTGCCTCTAGAAGTGAAGGCAGGCAGTGCGCACCTGTCTCTGGAGGATTCAACCCCAAGTGTAGGGGGAGTGAGACAAGGCTGTGGCCAGGGTCAGGACGTGGAGGGTACCAGGAGAGATTGAGCATGCTCCTGCCCCCAAGGTGAAAGCCAAGGTGAACTCTGGGATGATGGAGAATGGGGGCTCCAGGCAGGGGCATGCTAGAAGAAATCTGGGACACACTGTGGCTATGCACCAGACAGAAGGCTGGGGTCACCTGTGCTCCGGAGTTCACGGGTAGGAAAGGCAGCCAGTGGAGGGACCTGTTGTCCCTCTGGGAAGCAGGAGGCTAGCTGCCCAGATGGCAGGGAGGGGGTGTAAGGAGATAAATGGAAGTGGTTAGGAGCCGGGCTTTGGAAGTGAGCAGTGAGCAGCCTGTGTGCTTGCAATCCTGGTTCTGCTACTCACTCGCTGTGTGAGCCTGGGCATGTTATGTAACGTCTCTGTGCTTCTGCCCCCTCGGCTGGAAAAATGTGGATAATAACAGAAACCTGTTTCCAGGAAGTGTTGGGCGACTCGAATGGGTGAACTCAGGCAGCACTTAACACGTGCCTGGCACAAGACACGCTCCGTACAGATTAGCTTTAATAATCATCATGGATGGGACTGAGGGCAAATGCGGCCTGGGGCCCCAGAAACCCCAGAGTGTAAGTGGTTGGCAGAGGGTTAGCAGGGCCCAGCATGGGAGGCACTGTATTCTAGAATGAAAAGAATCAGGAAGTCCTCCAAGACGGGAAGACACTTGACCGATACCTGGGTTCACAGAGAGGCCCCTTCTGGGTGAACAGAGTGTGGGCCTAGGCAGAGGTATGCTCTCTTGAGACCTGAGAGGGCCTTGTGAGGTGCAGGCAACCGTGTGTGTGTGTGTGTGTGTGTGTGTGTGTGTGTGTGTGTACATGTGTACATGCAGAGGCTCTCTGCCCTGAAGGAGGGAGGCAGGGAGGCCAGCAGAAGAGCGGCCTGAGCAGGAACTCAGGAGGCAGGGCAGTGACAGGATCTCACCCTGACCTGGTGAGGCTGGTTGATGGTGAGGATGATGACAGTGAGTTTTTGGAGCGGGTATTCCATGCCAAGGTCACCAAAAGGGCTTTATAGATGCATCACCCCTCACACCTGCCCCAGGAGAAAGGCCCTGTGGTGCTTCCCATTGCTCAGAGGAGGGAACTAAGGCGCCAGATTAAGTGACTCATGGGCACCGTACAGCTGTCAGAGCTGGACAGGGTGACTCAGAGCCTGTTCCCGTGACCACCACGCCGTCACCATCTGTCCCAACGGTGTGTGGCTCCTCGGAGAGGGTGACAGGTGGAGGCCGGGCCCATGACCTCAGCTAAGCCTGTGGCAGCCTACGGAGAGTGCCTTGATTGTCATCTTCAGGTTAGAACCCCTGCAGGGAGCTCAAGTGAATGGTGGATGTGGGAGGTAGATACCGGGGCCTTCCAGAACCCAGCTGCTAGCTGGGGAACACGGCAGGACTCGCAGGGCTGGACAGCCGTGAGGCAGTAGTACCATCTCTGTCTGTCTGTCTGTCTCCCTAGTCTGTGTGTCTGCCTACCATCTGGTTGAATTGCCTGTACTTGGTTTTACTCTGCCGTGACTTTGGCTGGTGCAGGCCAGACCTGACCTGGCGAGGCCACGGCCAACACCGCTTGACCCACTGGGTCTCCACGTTGTAGAAAGTTCTCCATGGTGGTAATCTGTGCCTTCCCTCCCCTGTTCCCTGGGCAGCTGGGACGGGGGTGGCGAGGGTGGCACCAGGGCAGAGGGGCAGCCTCTCTGAGAAGTGCTGTGATCTTCCATAGGTAGGGAAGCTTGAAACCTTGGCCATGTTGGGCTTCCAGACCTGTCGGTGCCCAGGTTCTGGCAACGTTTTCCTTGTCATTGCCATGCAGGGCTCCTCCCACAGACTCCAGCTCCACCTTTACCTTCTAGGTTCCTGTCACCGGGATGCCCACAGCAGATGCCAGGTGCATGCCTTCCTTCTGGCCCTCCCTCCCCATGTCATCTCATCTGGTAATAACACTTTTGAAAATCTCTGTGGCCTCCTACTCAAAAGCCTTGAGCAGATGCTCCGTAATTTGTCATACCCATGGTCGGCTCCCAAGGCCGCGCAGCCCGGGGACTGATCACCATCTCCACCTCAACTCCCCTCTGTTCAGTCAGCGTCATCTTCCTCTGTCACGAGCCGTCTCCTTCTGCACTCGTGTCCCCAACCTCTTACCTCGACCTGTGTCACCTCCCTGTCGTCTGAACGATGCCTCTTACCCTTGGTTCTACAGGTCCATCAAAAGCATCTCTCTGCTCAGTGTGTCTTAAACACAACCAGGCACATAGCAAACACTCGGGAAATTTAATAACTAGTGATTAATAGCTGATTTATGATCTCTTGGCCTTGGGGGTTTTTTTTCCCCTCTTTTTAATTCTTTATTGCATTTTTTAGAACATTCCAGATGAGCCCTCTGACTGTGATAATTGAATACTTGTTAGAAGCAAAGCCAAGTAAAAGGAATTAACTCCTAATCCTGTTAAAGACTTTCTCATTATTCTGTGTGCCTGTGTTTTGGCTTCTCTTCTAAGTGCCTTGACAACAGAGACCATCGTATTCATTATGTGCCCCCAAAGTGGTATATACAGGAATAATGCCGGAATAAATGTCCGAGTGGATGAGTACCCTCCTGGGTGAGGAGCATGTCAGACGTGGTCATCTCATTACTCATGTTTCCCTGTCTCTCTGCATTTACATCTGTGCCTCGTTGGAAAATGCTCTCATGACTTCTTGATGGTCAGGTTCATTAAGCCCGGAACTATAGAATATTTTTGGATAGAATTTTTCCTCTGCTGGACGTCTTTCTGCCTTCAGCAGCATTCTTCATGAGCTCAACCACAATCCTGCTTACACCCTTCTATGTTCTTCCAGACTCCCCACAGACACACACACACACCCCGCCCCCGCCGCCCCCAGCACCTGGTGCAGAGGAAGTTCTTTCGGGTAAGCCACCAGCTGTCCTTTGCATTTGGGGCATACAGGAGATCTGTTACTTTGGCTTTCTCAATAGAAGATGAAACAGATCCAGAAATGCTTTGCAAACTGCTCTAAGAGCAAAACCAAATAGATTTTGGTTCTTTACTTCTGAATCCAAACATTGTCTACCAGTTATAACTGGCTTTATATTTGCATAGGGTTTGCACTGTTCTTGCTATTGTAACAATTAAATAATTCCTGGCATGTAATCTTGGGGAGGAGGAAGATGGGAATAGTTCAGAAGTAAAATGTGGACAGAAAGCATAATCTGGTAAATTTTTAAAAATGAGAAACTTTGCAGTATGGTAGAAATACAGTATCGCAAAGTTGGCCTCATACCAAATGTGTAGCAAAAAGTGGGGAAGCAGACATTTAAGCATTATAGAGGGGCAACAAATCCAGCTGTGTGAGATCTTTAGTGATTATTCCAGATGTCTCTGGGACAAGATGATAAAGTAACAGTGTTGGCAAATCTTCATACATTCTTTTCTCACATGCCAAAGGGAAGCCCAGGTGTCATGACTCCTGACCCTCTAACACCACCACCAAATACACCTACCCACCCATTCGATGTCTTTGTGTATTTAAATTGAAAATTGGAGCAGGAGGAAAGTGTGCAGTAATGGTGTTTTCTTGAAAGGCTGTGAGTTGCACCAGTCCGAGAGCCATGAATTGCACAAAGTTGTTTTCATGGGCTGCTTCCTTCTGTCTACTGTTTGCAGAGAGGACTTGGTTTGAAAAGGCTTATGAATTCTTTGAGCACCACCTTTGTTGAAAACACACATTATGAGTGTTTCATTTTATGCTGAGCCTTTTGTCATTGCCATTTATAGCTATTCTGTTTATTCCCTTTGTGAGATCCATTCTGAGAGTGAATGTGTTTCATGAGAGAATATAAGAGCCCCGCAATTTGTTTTGATTGGTCTCCATTTTGATTCCTAGGGAGCAGGTGCTGTAGTTGGGAATTGGTTTTGGCAGTGCCTTGGTTATATAAATATTAGATACATGAAATGAAGCCTCATTTAAATTATATTCATCAGAAAGGATAGGGGAACTTTATGTTGAGTCCAAGAGCCCCACGGTTCTGTTTCTATAGCATTAGAGCCTACAGATGAGCAACATACCTTGTGTCTGAACACAACGTGTGTATAGGTGACCTCCTTCCCTTGTGCATCCACTTCACATGCAGATTGGCTGTATTTCTTCAACAGTTTCTGCAGATACTCTAAAGGAAATAAATCTGGCCCTATGATTTCTTAATATAACAAGTTTCT